>NW_027187351.1:8307006-8321280 GCF_028583685.1 Petaurus breviceps papuanus
CAAGTCCAACGGGGCATGGAAGATCTTTAAATCCCATAACCCTTACAATACTACATAAAGTAGTATTTTTCTATGAAACTTAGAGATAAATTGTGGCAGCTTTCATATAGATATGGCCTCAGTCAAGAAGACCTGGGTTCAGGTTCCATCTCTGACATTTAGTAGGAACATGAACCATGACAAATTATTTCTATTTTTCAGTGTCACCAGGTAAATACCTAAGACTCTAAGTGGCTGGTCTATATTGGAAGATGGAGCTCTGTACTGTGAACTTTTTGCACTGATGAAATCACAGCCCTGATCCAAAAACAAACAGAAAAGAGAGTTTGAGTTATTATCTTATCATCATGGAACAAAGCAATAAAATGAACATTTTGTTAACATTTATTTGCTCAGTTTTTGGGAAAGGACACCTAATCCAATGAATGGAAAAATCTGGAAGCAGAAAAAGCATATTCTCAGTTTACTTTCTGTACATTAAATGATAAAGTCTAATATTTTTCATTTAATGGTTTAGATCATCAATGTGTGGTTATATATTTATAATTTTGGAATCTATATTTTTATCCCTTTTCAATTGGCAAATCAAAGTATTCATAGGAGTAGGTAAATCATTGAATAAAAGAATAAAAAAAGCATTTTTAAAGCACTTAGTGTGTTCTAGACACTGTGCTAAGTATTGGAGATACAAATACAAAAGTGAGATTTCCCTTCCCCTCCAGGGACATATATTAATATATGAGAGTGGCACCCAAGGAATGCAATGTCAGGGGACTCAATAATGGTGAGTTGATCCATAGGGCCATTAATTGGCATGCACTTTCTAGTAATGATCAAAAGTTATGCTGACTCAGTGACCCTTTGTTCCCAGACCTGCTTGTCAATCAGAATTGGGACAGGCATCACCTGGTCTGCAGCTTTTGTATTACCTGCTATTTAGCAAACTCCTACCAGTGATATTTGTATCCCTATCTATTAAACATCACATACAAGCAATTGGTTAGGTATTGATATGCAATTGCCCGTCCCCTTTTACTGATGTAGACCTATCCAAATTATTTTTATCTCGCTGCAAAAATTATCAATAAAAACTAGTTCCATCTTGAAACACTTGCTGATCTCTAGTGATCAACCTATCAATGTGACAGATTTTAATACTTCTTTAAATAGTGTTTTACTTTTTCCCCCAATTACATGTAAAACGTTTTTTTTTTTTAATTTTCTTTGCCCTGTGTTTTGCCTAATTAATCAGGGTGAAAGACCAAACAAAAAATGTTCCTTTTAACACAACCATGGCAGTATAGTAGTAGTGATTTGCTAACTGAGAGCTGGTAGATAAAGAGGAACAAACATGGACAGGCAGCTGGCATGAGGGCTAGGGTGGACAACTGGATGGGACATGAAATTTCATAAAAATTCTTGACCAACTACCAGAAACATTTAAATTATTTTTAGAGAGTATTTTAATCCTTTAATTCTCATCTTATCTTGCATAAAATGTGCAATAAAATAAGAAATCCTTATTTGTCAAATGGGGAGGGAGTGGTTAGATAACTTTTAAGGTTCTCTACTACTTTCCATACTATGATTTTATATTCCTTTTCTATAGACTATTACTTGATAAATATTAAGAGCCAATAATAGAAGGGCTAGTCCTAGGCCTACAGGGATATGATATTTACCAGAATATCATTTATCCACTTTGTTCCTACAGACTTGTGACTGAACAAAGGTGGAGAAAATCATGTGACAGCTCTGACTGAGTCCACTACAAATCTCTGCTATACAACCTTAGCCAATATTTCACTGCTACTAGTCAATCCTCCTCCATCTCTCTAATCAACTCACTATCACATTCTCTACAGTGGCTCTTTCAACCTTTTCACTACCCTCAAACCTCCCGTGCTCCTCCTCCCTCCAACGTCTCAGCTAATAACTTGCCTCATATTTAATAGAAAAAAAATGAGATCATTCAAGATGAACTCCCTCTTTCTCAACTCCTATCACTCAGATACCTTCTGCCACTATCTTCTTCACTCCTCTCAAACATGATGAGGTGGCTTTACTCATTACTGAGATCAACTCCTCTACTATCTCAAGCAATCATACTTCATCCCGTCTTGGCGAATAGATTGCCTCTTCTGTTATCTCTATTCTATCAATTGTTTTCACTTTCTCCCTATTTACTGGTGCATCCACCTGCTGCTTAGAAACATGCCAATATCTCCCACACTGAGAAAAAAAAAAAACCTCACTTGATCCACCACTGCTAACTATCATCCTTTACTTCTTCCTCTTGTTGTATATAAACTCCTTGTAAATGAGTTTTATCTAAAACAGGCCTGCACAACCTGCTGCCCAAAGGCACTTATGGCCCTCAGGACATTTGGAGCATGCCAAAGGATTTCCTTTACATACAAAGTGTGTTTTCCTCTACATTTTTTGCAGGCTGCCAGAAATCCTTTGGTTAGCTGCAAGGTGCTTGAGGGCCATAAATCCCTATACCCAAAGGTTGTGAAGGCCTGATCTAAAAGAATTTTCTCTCCTCTCACTGTCTTCTTTACCCCTAACAATCTGGATTCCAACATTATCATTCTACCAAAGTTACTCTCTCCAAAGTTAATAATGATCTCTTATGAGCCAAATCCAATGGCCTCTTCTCAATCCTCCTTCTCCTCAACTCTGCAGGGTTTGGTTTTTTTTGGAGGGGCCAGGAGGAGCTCTTTTTATTTTTATTTTTTTCCATATTAAATAGTATTTTACTTTTTCCCCCAATGACATGTAAGACATTTTTAAGCATTCATTTTTACAAGATTTTCAGTTCCATTTTTCACCCCTCCCACCCTGCTCTACTCTTTTCCTAAAATGGTAGGCAATTTGATATAGGCTACACATATGCTATCATGTAAAACATATTTCCATGTTAGTCGCACTTGTGGAAGAAGAAACAGATCAAAAGGAAAAAAAAGAACCTGAAAAAGTATAAAGTAAGTGAAAAAAAGTATGCTTCAATCTACATTCAGAGTCCATTAGTTCTTAATTTGGACATGGATAGCATTTTCCCTTGTGAGTCCTTTGTATTTGTCTTACATCATTGTGTTGCTGAGAAGAACTGAGTCATTCATGGTTCTGATTATCATACAATATTACTGATACTGTGTACAAATTTTTTTCTAGTTCTGCTCATTTCACTTTTCATTAGTTAGTACAAGTCTTTCTAGTGTTTCTTTTTCTTTCTGAAATCTACCTGTTGATCATTTCTTCTTTCACAGTAGTACTCCATTACATTTATAGACCACATCTTGTTCAGCCACTCCAAAATTGATGGGGATCCTCACAATTTCCAATATTTTGCCATCATGAAAAGGGTTGCTATAAATATTTTTGCACATATTGGTCCTTTACCATTTTTTTATGGCCTCTTTGGGATACAGACCTAGTAGTGGTATTGCTGGATCACAGGGGATGCACAGTTTGGTTGCCCTTTGGGCATATTTTCAAACTGCTGTCCAGAATAGGTGGATCAGTCCACAACTCCACTAACAATGCATGAGTGTTCCAATTTTCCTATATCCTCTCCAACATCCATCATTTTAATTTTTTTTCATATTAACCAAGCAGTTACGTGTGAACTGGTACCTCAGAGTTGTTTTAATTTGAATTTCTCTAATTAAAAGAGAATTAGAGCACTTCTTCATATGCCTATATATAGCTTTGATTTCTTCATCTGAAAACTCTCTGTTCATATCCTGTGACTATCATCTGGGGAATGACTTGTATTCTTATAAATTTGACTCAGCTCTATTTGATAAATGAAGCTTTTACTAGAGATACTTGCAATAAAGATTACTTTCCAGTTTTCTGCTTTCCTTCTAAACTTGGTTGGATAAGTTTTGTTTGTTCAAAACCTTTTTATTTTAACATAATCATCATGATATGTTTTACCTTTTGTAATATTCCCTATTTATTGTTTGTCCAGGAACCTGTAACACATTTAAATTCCTCTTTAAGAATTTGGACCACAAAAACTAGCCTTGTGACCTTGGGCAAATCACTTAACCCCAGTTGCCCTCCAAAAAGCAAAAAAAAAAAAAAAAAGAATTTGTATGATAAGGAGTGGAACCAAGATGGAGGAGTGGAAGCAGGAAATTCTGTGACTTCCCCCAACAACCACCTCAAATATCCATAAAATATGACTCTAAATAAATTTCAGAGCTACAGAACCCACAGAATGACAGAAAGAAACAAATATCCTGCTGAAGGAAACCCAGCAGGCTGACAGGAAGGGTTCATTGTAGTGCACTGGGAGTCAAGCATAGTCACTCATGAGTCACATGGTTTTGGCCCCAGGGAGACAGTGGTGGCCAGAGCAGACTTCAGGAAAGTGAATCTCCAGCAGATGTGGCAGTTTCTAGACTTTTCAATCCATAAAAGCCAAAAAGAAAGTAAAAGATCAGTTGGGAACACTGTTGGAAAGGAAGGGCACAGTGTGGCCCTTGCTCCCAGGGTGAGTGGTGGTGGAGGCACAATGGCTGCAGCTGTTGCCATGTGGCTGCCTCCAGAGCTCCTGAATTGCAGATTATATGGGGACCAAGCAACCATTCAGAAGGTAATTGCTCCTACTTTGACCTACTTGAATGTGGGTTGCTTTCTTGGGCTGTGGTCTTGGGGTGAGAAACACCAGTTTGCCAGTGTGGTGTCTATAGAGAGGGCATCAAGTTCAGACCTCTGACAACATTTGCAAAAACCCCAGCAATTTGGAACAAAGCTCTCCTCTCTGGAAGCAGAGTTTCACCATGGCAAAAAGCTCAAAAGTCAAGTAATTGACTGGCAATATGAACAAGCACAAACAGACCATAGAATCCTTTTTGGGTGACAAAAAGGATCAAAACATGGAACAGGAGGAAGACAATGAAGTCAGAACTCCTGCATCAAAAGTTTCCAAGAAAAATGTGAACTGCTTACAGGCCATGGAAGAGCTCAAGAAGGATTTTGAAAATCTAGTAAGAGAAGTGGAGAAAAAACTGGAAAAAGAAATGAGAATGATGCAAGAAAATCATGAAAAGAGAGTTAACAACCTGGCTGAAGAAAATAACACCTTAAAAAGTAATCTAACTCAAATGTCAAAAGAGGCCCAAAAAGCCAATGAGGATAAGAATTCCTTAAAAAGCTGAATTTCCAGATGGAAAAGGAATTTCAAAAACTCACTGAAGAAAATAATCCCTTCAAAATTAGATGTGGGCAAATGGAAGCTAATGACTTTATGAGAAATCAAGATACCATAAAATAGATCCAAACAAATGAAAAAATAGAAGGCAATGTGAAATATCTCATTGGAAAAACCACTGACCTGGAAAATGAATCCAGGAGAGATCATTTAAAAATTATTGGACTGCGGGGTAGAGCCAAGATGGTGGAACAGAAGCAGTAACTTTTCTAAGCTCCCTTGCAAATCACATCAGTAAACTTTAAAAAGTGAATCTGAATGGATTTTGGAGTGTCAGTATCCACTGGGAGACAGAGCCTGGCAGAATCCAGCCCAGGAAATTGCCCAACTGGATCCAGGTAGGGGAAGTGCAGAGCACGTGGGGTCTGCAGCACCTTGGACTAGAGACCAGACTACAGCAGAGAGAGAAGGAGCCCCAGCCCACAGACTCTCACACCCCAAGGGCAATTCGCAGCCATCTCACCAGCATCTCACCATGATGAGAGGATCCATTGGAGCTGAGTAAGAGAGGGCTTGGGCCCCCCCAACAGAGACAGCAGCTTCTTCTGGGGCTATCAGCCCCCAGCCTGGAAGTTTAGAAACTGCTTGCCTGACTTTCCAGAGCCTAGGATGACAAAGTGAACTCTGGCTGCTCCCATCCCCCCTCCCTGACCTAGAAAACTTAGAGATAAGGGTCCCATCCAGAGGGAAATCCTGAGACAGTGGAAATAGCCTTGGTCTTGGGAGTCATTGAGAAGGGGTGTAACTGAGGCAGTGAGGAGTCTAAAGAGATGAGGGGGAGGGGTTGCAAAAAGCCCTACCTCACCTGACCAGCAAAAGCCTGCCCAGGGGCATAGAGGCAGAAATCTAGAGTGGCAAGACCACCCCTCCTCCACAAGTTACTCTGTGAGCATCAACATAACTTAACTGAAACACTGAGAGCCCTTGCCCTTGCCTCAATCTACATACCCAGAGGCTACAGCACACAAAGCCAAAAACCAGGCATCTAGCCCCCAGCCTGAGAAATTAGGAAATAGGAAGCTACAATGGAAAGGAAGGAAGCTGAGAAGGAGAAGGGGAAAACAAATAAATTGATCAGAGCTTATTGTAGTGAGGAATAACAACCAAATACAGAAGACAACATGGAGTCTATACTCACACCTAAGGCCACAGAAGGAAATATGAACTGGTCTCAAGACCAAAAAGCAATCTTGGAGGAGCTCAAGAAAGATTTTAAAGACCTCATTAGGGAGGCAGAAGACAAATTTAAATCTACAGTGACCAAATTGGAAAAAAGTTTCACTGAAGAAAACAGATCCTTAAAAAGTAAAGTTAGTGAAGTAATTGGAGAAAATACCTCCCTAAAAGGACCTTCAAAAACTAACTGAAGAGAATAATTCACTAAAACACAGAATCAGTCAAATTGAAGCTCAGATCTCTATGATGCTCCAAGAGTCAATCAAACAAAAAATGAAGATTGAAAAATTGTAAGAAAGTGTAAAATATCTCACTGGAAAAACAACTGACCTAAAGAACAGATCCAGAAGAGATAACCTAAGAATTATTTGTCTACTGGAAAGTCATGATGAAAAAAGCAGCCTGGACAACATCCTTCAAGAGATTGTCAAAGAAAACTGTCCTAAAGTCCTAGAATCAGAAGATAAAATAGTTATCAAAAGAATTCACTGGACTCCCCCTGAAAGAGACCCCAAATTAAAAACTCCAAGAAATATAGTAGCCAAATTACAGAATTGCAAGATTAAGGAGAAAATAGTGCAAGCAGTCAAAAAGAAACAATTCTAATATCGTGGAACTACAATAAGGATCACACAGGACCTAGCAGCTTCTACATTAAAAGAATGGAGGTATTGGAATTTGATATTTTGTAGGGCAAAAGAGCTAGGACTGGCACACAGGATTTACTACCCAGCAAAACTGAGCATAATCTTTTAGGCAAGGAGATGGTCATTCAATGAAATAAGGGACTTCCAGACTTTCCTGATGAAAAAGCCAGAGCTCAATGGAAAATCTTATCTCCAATTATGAAACTCAAGAAAGACATAAAAAGGTAAACAAGGAAAACACACACTCACACATATATACATGCATACATGCACATAACTTGGGATACAATAAGAGCAAAATATTCACATCCTTATATGAGAAGCTGATATCTGTCAATATCAAAATTTATATAATTATCATGACGCTTTAAAGGATTATACATAGATAGAGGATGTGGATATAAATGAAATAACCTGATTATTAAAAAAAACCTTATGAAGGGGGTCAAATGGACTGCAATGGGATAAAAGGAAAGAATGAGACAGAAAAAGGTAAATTTTCCCATACAAATAGGCATAAAAACACACTATAGTACAGGGGAAGGAAAAAAGGAGAGTAACATCATTTGAACATTATTCTTACTGGTTCTGGTTCAAAGAGGAATTGACATAATGAGTTAAGTTTAATATTCAAATGTGAAAAGACACAAAAACTCATTAAACAGAGAGAAAGAAGGGAGGGAGAGGAGCATTGTATGAAATTTAGTCTCATTGGTTTGGGGTCAAAGGGGGAATAACATACTCTGATAAGTATAAAAATCTTTGTGTCCTATAGGCAGTATGAGGGTAAGGGAGGGATAAAAGGGGGGAATTAGATGGGAGGGAAATAGTTGTAAGGGGAGAAGGTAGGTAAAGAAGAGGGTTTACTGGGAGGGAACACTGAGGGAGGTGGTGGTCAAAAGGAAAACCCTCAAGGAGGGGAAGGGAGAAGGAAGAAACAAAACCATAAGCAGGGGAGGGAATATGATGGAGGGTAAGGGACAAATAGTCATCATTACTGTGAATGTGATTGGAATGAACTCTCCCATAAAACAGAGCTGGATAGCAGAATGGATTAAAAACCATAATCCTAAAATATACTGTCTACAAGAAACACATTTGAAACAAAGGGATACCTACAGGGTAAAGGTAAAAGGCTGGAGTAGAATATATTATGCCTCAGCTAAAGTAAAAAAAGCAGGGGTAGCAATCCTTATCTCAGATAAAGCAAAAGCAAAAATAGATCTAATTGCAGATGGTCTTCATATTTACCTGGAGAGGCTTATACAAATTGATGCTGAGAGAGAAGAGTAGAACCAGGAGAAATTTGTACACAATTACAGACACAACGTATGTGTGATGACCAACTTTGATAGACTGGGCCCTTCCCAGCAATGCAATGATATGTCAATCCCAAAAGACTCATGATGGAGAGAAATATGTTCATCCAGAGAAAGAACTAGAAAGAACTGAGTTTGTATCCAGATTGAAGCAAACTACCTGATCTTTTTCTTTTTCTTGTTTGGTTTTATGTCCTCTTTACCATTTTTCATTCCATCTGATACAATCCATCTTTATAACCTGACTAATATATAATGTGAAAGTATTTACAGACCCTATACTTAACTATATGCTGCCATGGTGGGGGGGAGGGGAGGGAGGGGGACAAAATGTGAAACTCAAGGAATTGAATCCTGTAAACTAAAAGGAAACAAAAAAATTAATTTTAAAAATAGATCTAATTAAAAGAGAAAAGGAAGGAAAATATATCCTGCTAAAAGGCACCATCGAGAATGAAGCAATATCATTACTTAACATATATGCACCAAGTGGTATAGCGTCCAAATTCCTAGAGGAGAAGTTAAGGGAATTAGAGGGAGAAATAGATAGCAAAACTATACTAGTGGGGAACCTTAATCTCCCCCTCTCTGAACTTGATAAATCTAACCTCAAAATAAACAAGAAAGTAGGTAAGGAGGTGAATAGAATTTTAGAGAGGCTAGATATGATAGATCTCTGGAGAAAACTGAATGGGTATAAAAAAGAATAAACTTTCTTCTCAATAGTTCATGGCACATACTCAAAAACTGACCATGTTCTATGGCATAAAAACCTCACAATTCTGTGCAGTAAGGCAGAAATATTGAATGCAAGCTTCTCAGATCATGATGCAATAAAAATTATATGCAATAAAGGGCTATGGAAAGACAGACTAAAAACTAATTGGAAATTAAACAATTTAATCCTAAAGAATGAGCAGGTCAAACAAGAAATTATAGAAACAATCAGTAATTTCATTCAAGAGAATGATAAGAGGGGCAGGTACCACAGCAAGTAAGAGCACCGGCCCCAGTGTGAGGATAACCTGGGGATCGAATTCCAGGCTCAGATACTTAGCACCACACTCAGGAATAACTGTTGGCCATGTAACCTTGAGCAACTTAACCCCAATTCCTTTAAAAAAAAAGAAAAGAGAATGATAATAATGAGACAACATACAAAAATTTGTGGGATGCATTAAAGACAGTTCTTAGGGGAAGTTTTATATCCCTGAGTGCATACGTGATTAAATTAGAGAAAGGGGAGTTCAATGAATTGGGCATGCAATTGAAAAACCTAGAAAAAGAACAAATTTAAAATCCTCAATTAAATACTAAATTAGAAATATTGAAAACCAAAGAAAAGATTAATAAAACTGAGATTAAAAAAACTATTGAATTAATAAATAAAACTAAGAGCTGGTTTTATGAAAAAAAAAACAATAAAATTGATAGACCCTTAGTCAAAATGATAAAAAAAAAGAAAGAAGAAAACCAAATTATGAGTATCAAAAATGAAAAGGGTGAATCTACCTCCAATGAAGAGGAAATCAAAACAGTAATTAGGAATTATTTTTCCTAATTCTATGCACATAAATTTGACAATCTTAGGGAAATGGATGAATATTTACAAAAATACAAGTTGCCCAGATTAACTGCAGAGGAAGTAAATTACTTAAATAACCTCATCTCAGAAAAAGAAATTGAAGAAGCCATCAGTCAACTCTCTAGAAAAAAATCTCCAGGGCCAGATGGATTTACTAGTGAATTCTATGAAACATATAAAGAAAAATTGATTCCAATCCTATACAAAGTATATGGGAAAATTAGTGAAGAAGGAGTCCTACCAAATTCTTTTTATGCCACAAATATGGTACTGACACCTAAATCAGGAAGAGATAAAAAAGAGAAAGAATATTATAGACCAATCTCCCTCATGAATATAGATGCAAAAATTAAAAAAAAATATTAGCAAAAAGGCTACAGTAACTTATCTCAAGAATAATACACATTGATAAGGTAGGATTTATTCCAGGAATGTAAGGATGGTTTAATATTAGGAAAACCATCAGTATAATTGATCATATGAACAATAAAACTAGCAGAAACCACATGATCATCTGAATAGATGCAGAAAAGTCTTTTGACAAAATACAACATCCATTCCTATTAAAAACATTAGAAAGTATAGGAATAAATGGAGTCTTCCTTAAAATAATAGGTAGCATATATTTAAAACCATCAGCTATATTATATGTAATGGGGATAAGCTGGAAGCATTTCCAATAAGATCAGAGGTGAAAGAAGAGTGTTCACTATCACCCCTTTTATTCAATGTGGTATTAGAAATGTAAGCAGTAGCAATTAGAGAAGAAAAAGAAATCAAAGGGATCAAATTAGGAAAAGAAGAGACCAAGCTATCACTCTGCAGATGACATGATGATATACTTAAAGAATCCTTAAAAATCAAGGAAAAAACTACTTAAGACAATAAGTAAATTTGGCAAAGTTGCAGGATATAAAATAAACCCACACAAATCCTTGGCATTCCTATATATTTCCAATGAAATTCACCAGCAAGAGATAGAAAGAGAAATCCCACTTAAAGTTACTGTAGACATTATAAAATATTTGGGAATCTACCTGTCAAAACAAACCCAGGACCTATATGATCACAACTACAAAACTCTTTTCACACAAATAAAGTCAGATGTAACTAATTGGAAAAATATAAATTTCTTGTGGCTGGGTTGAGCTAATATAATAAAAATGACAATTTTACCTAAATTAAATTATATATTTAGTGCCATACCAATCAATTTACCAAAAAACTACTTTATAGAGCTAGAAAAAATAGGAACATAATTCATTGGGAAGAATAATCATTCCAGAATACCAAGGAAATTAATGAAAAGAAATGCTAGAGAAGGTGGACTAGCTATAGCAGATTTCAATTTGTATTATAAAGCAGCGGTCATCAAAACTACGTGGTGTAGTGGATCAGTGGAACAGATTAGACACAGGAGATTCAGCAGTCAATGACTATAACAATCTATTGTTTGATAAATGCAAAGACCCTAGTTTGGGGGATAAGAACTCACTATTTGGGGCAGAGCCAAGATAGCAGAGTAGAAGTAGGACCTCCACGCAGCTCTGGGTTCCACCTTCCCCAATCCATGTAAAAAGGGGATTCTTAACAAATTTTGGAGCTGGAGAACCCACAAAATGACACTGAGAAACTAACCTCCCACTGAGGACAACCCCGCAGGCCAGCAGGAATTGACCAGCGCAGTGCTCTGGGAGCCAAGCCCAGCCCCACCTGAGGCTTTAGCCCCAGGGTGGGACTGACCAGCCACCTGACAGAGGGACCCCAGATCAGCAGCAGCAGTGGTCATTTCCAGAATTATCAACACATAGATGTGCAGGACAAAGTGAGAGGTCAGCGCAGTCTGGACTTTGGGAACAGTAAATGGGAGTGCGTGGCTTTTGCCCACAGGGTGAGAAACCACTGAGATGCTGGCACAGCCAGCCAGCACCATGTGGTGGCTTCAGCTCCTGGCCTGCAGAGTGTAGGGGGACCAAGCACCAGTCTGAGGGGAAATTGCTCTTGCTTTAACCTGCTTGAATCTGGATTGCAGTCTAGGGTGGAGGTCCTGGGGTGTGTGTCCAGCTTCCCAGAGAGTGTGGAGACCTCAGAGAGGGCACCCATCAATACCTCCAGCAACTGAGAAAACCCTAGCTTTTAGGACGAAAGCTCCCCTGTCTGGTGGCAGAATCCTACTGTGGCAAAAAGCCCAGGGGTCAGGTGACTGAAGGGCGACATGACCAGGCAAAGGAAACAAAGCAGACAGAAGATTCCAACATTAGACTCCTATTTTGGGGACAAAAAGGAGCAAAGCATGGAACAGGGGGAAGACAGAGAAGTCAGAACTCCTGCACCAAAAGGTTCAAAGGAAAATATGAGCTGGTTAAAGGACATAGAGGACCTTAAAAAGCACATAAGAGGAGTAGAGGAAAAATTGTGAAGAGAAATGAGAACAAGGCAAGAAAATTATGAAATGAGAGTCAACAGCCTGATTGAGGAAAATAACACTTTAAAAAACAGATTGACTCAATTGGCAAATGAGGCTCAAAAAGGCAATTAGGAGAAGAATGCCTTAAAAAGCCAAATTTGCCAGATGGAAAAAGAATCTCAAAAGCTCAATGAGGAGAATCATTGCTTCAGAATTAGATTGGAGCAAATGGAGTCTAATGACTTTATGAGACATCAAGATGCTATTAAACAGATCCAAACAAATGAAAGAATAGAAGGCAATGTGAAATATCTCATGAGAAAAACCACTGACCTGGAAAATAGATCCAGGAGAGATAATTTAAAAATTACTGGACTTCCTGAAAGCCATGATCAAAGTAAGAACCTAGTAATCATCCTCCAGGAAGTTCTCAAAGAAAACTGCCTTGGTGTTTTAGAACCAGAGGGCAAAATAGAGGTTGAAAGAATCCCCCCATCACCTCCTGAAAAAGATCCCCAAAAGAAAACTCCTAGGAATATTATAGCCAAATTCTGGAATTCCCAAATTAAGGAGAGAATATTACAAGTGGCCAGGAAGAATCAATTTGAATATTGTGGAAATACAATCAGGATAACCAAGGATCTGGCAGCTTTTACACTGAGGGATTGAAGGGCTTGGAATATGACATTCCAGAGGTCAAAGAAGCTAGGATTAAAACCAAGAGTCACCTACTCAGCAAAACTGAGTATCATGGAGGTGGCTAGGTGGTACAGTGAAAAGAGAACTGGCCCTGGTAGTCAGGAGGACCTGAGTTCAAATCTGACCTCAGACATTTAAAACAAAAACTAGCCATGTGAGCTTGGGCAAGTCACTTAACCCCAACTGCCCTCCAAAAACAAACAAAAAAAAACCAGAGTATCATGTTTCAGGAGAAAATATGGTCATATGGTCAAAATATTCAGTAGAATAGAGGACTTTCAAGCATTCTTGCTGAAAAAAAACAGAGTTGAATAGAAAATTTGACATTCAGATACAAGAAGCAAGAGAAACATGAGAAGATAAACAGGGAAAATAAATCATAAGGAACTTATCAAAGTTGAACTATTAACATTCCTACATGGAAAAACAATAATTGCAACTTATGAAACTTTTCTCAGTAGTTGAAGGGAATAGAAATAGAAATATATATATGCACACATATACATATATATGTCTATATATGAGGGTATATGGGCATATCAATTCATATGTGAATGTGTGTATATATACTTACAGGTATACATAGATAGAGGACACAGGACCAATTTAACAGGAAGGGATGATACTTAAAAGGTGAGAGAGGAATATAATGAGAGGAAATGGGGAGAGACAGAATGGGGTAAACTATCTCATACAGAAGAAGCAAGGGAAAATGGTTACAATGGAGGGGAATAATAGGAAGGCAAAAGGGAATGAATCAACCTTATTCCCACTGAATTTGGCTTGGGGAGAGAATGAAATACACACTAAATAGGGTATCTCACCTTACAGGAGAGTAGGGGGGAAGGGGATCAGAGCGGGGATGATAGAAGGGAGGGTCAGCTCAGGGGAGAGGGAAGTTGGGAGCACCCACTTTTGAAAAGGGATAGGATCAAAGTAGAAAATAGAACAAGTGGGAGGTGTGATAGGAGGGAGGGAAATAGAGTCATTTACAATATATCTACTATGTTATTGTTTTGCATTACCCACACATGTACAACCTATACTGAACTGCTTATCTTCCCAGTAAGGGTGGGTGACAAGGGAGGAAGGGAATGAATCTGGAACTCAAAGTTTTAAAATCAAATATTCAAATACACACACACACACACACACACACACACACACATATATATATATATATATATATATATATATATATATATATATATATA
>NW_027187351.1:8321290-8341126 GCF_028583685.1 Petaurus breviceps papuanus
ATATATATATATATATATATATATATATATATATATATATATATATATATAATTAATGCTATTTTACATGTAATTGGGAAATAAGATATACAGGCACTGGGGCATAGAGATCCACTGGAAAAGTCGAAAAGGATATGGGAGAAAATATGTGAGAGAGCCTATTGGAGGAGGGGATATCCTGTGGGACTGCTATTTTGGGGCAGTGGGCAGGGGGAAAATGGGGAGAAAATTTGTAACTCAAAATCTGGCAGAAATGAGTGATGTAAATCAGAAATTAATAAATCATTTGAAAAAAAGGAACTCACTATTTGACAAAAACTGCTGGGAAAACTGGAATATAGGATGCCAGAAACTGGACATAGACCATTATCTAACACAATATACCAAAATCAAGTCTAAATGGGTTCATAATCTAGGTATAAAGGTTGATGCTGTAAGCAATCTTAGAAAACAAGGAATAGTTTACCTCTCAGGTTTGTGGAGAGGGAAAGACTTTATGATTAAACAAGAATTAGACAGCATTATAAAATGCAAAATGGACAATTTTTATTACATTAAATCGAAAAACTTCTGTACAAAGAAAACCAATGTAACCAAGATTAAGAGTGAGGTGGGAAATTGGGAAAGAATTTTTACAACCTATGTCTCTGATAAAGACCTCCTTTCTAAAATATACAGAGATTTGAGTCAAATCTATAAGAATACAAGTCATTCCCCAATTGATAAATGATAAAAGGATATGAACAGGCAGTTTTCAGGGAAAGAAATTAAAGCTATCTACAAGCACATGAAGAAATGCTCTAAATCACTATTGATTAGAGAAACACAAATCAAAACAACTCTGAAGTACCACATCTCACCAGTCAGATTGGTTAAGATGACAAAACAGGAAAATGGCAAATGCTGGAGAGGATGTGGACAAATCGGAACACTAATGCATTGCTGGTGGAGTGATGAACTGATCCAACCTTTCTGGAGAGCAATCTGGAATTATGCCTAAAGGGCTATAAATAATTTCATACCCTTTTACCTAGCAATACCAATTTTAGGGTTATAGCCCAAAGAGATCATAGAAATGTGAGATAGACCCATATGTACAAAAATATTTATGGCAGCTCTTTTTGTGGTAGCAAAGAATTGGAAATTAAGGGGGTGCCTATCAATTGGGGAATGGCAGAACAAGTTGTGGTATATGCATGTTATGGAACACTATTGTGTTATAAGAAATGAGGAGCAGATGGACTTCATATCTACCTGGGGAAGGTTATATGAACTGATGCTGAGTGAGAAGAGTAGAACCAGGAGAAATGTGTACACAATTACAGACACAATGTATGTGTGATGACCAACTTTCATAGACTGGACTCTTCTCAGAAATGCAGTGATATAAGTCAATCCCAAAAGACTCATAATGGAGAGAGATGTCTACATCCAGAGAAAGAACTAGAAAGAACTGAGTTTGTATCCAGATTGAAGCAAACTACCTGATCTTTTTCCTTTTCTTGTTTGGTTTTATTTCCTCTTTACCATTTTTCATTCCATCTGATACAATTCATCTTTATAACTTGACTAATGTCTATTGTGAAAGTATTTACATATACTATCCTTGACTATATGCCACCATAGGGGGGTGGGGACGGAGGGGGACAAAATGTGAAACTCAAGGAATTGTAGAATTGAATCTTGTAAACTAAAAGTAAACAAACAAATTAATTTAAAAAAAAATTATTGGACTACCTGAAAGCCGTGATCACAAAAAGAACCTAGAAATCATCGTTCAAGAAGCTCTTAAGGAAAATTGCCCTGATATTCTTGAACCAGAGGGCAAAATAGAGATTGAAAGAATTCACTGATCACCTCTTGAAAAGATCACCAAGAAAAAACTCCTAGGAATATTGTAGCCAAATTCCACAGTTGTCAGATCAAGAAGAAAATATTACAAGCATCCAGGAAGGAACTATTTGAATATTGTGGAAACACAATCAAGATAGCACAAGATCTAGCAGCTTCTACCTTAAGGGATCAATGAGCTTAGAATATGTTATTCTGGAGGTCAAAGGAGCTGGGATTAAAACCAAGAATCATCTACCCAGAAAAAATGAGTATCATGTTTCAGGGAAAAATATAGTCATTCAATGAAATAGAGGACTTTTGAGCATTCCTGATGAAAAAACCAGAGTTGTGGCCAAGATGGCGGAGTAGAAGCACTACCCTCCCGCGGCTCCGGCTTCCACCCTCCCCAATCCATGTAAAAAGGGGACTCTAAACAAACTTTGGAGCTGCAGAACCCACAAAATGACACAGAGAAGCTAACCTCCCGCTGAGAACAGCCCGGCAGGCCAGCAGGAATCGGCCAGCGCAACGCTCTGGGAGCCAAGCCCAGCACCACGCAGAGCCGCCAGCCAGAGGGACTCCAGATCAGCAGCAGCTGTGGCCGTTTCCAGATTTATCAATACATAGATGCGAAGGACAAGGTGAGAGGCCAGTGCATTCTGGACTTTGGGACCCAGTAAGTAGGAGTGCGTGGCTTTTACCTCTGGGGAGAGAAACCGCTGAGACGCCGGCACAGCCTGCCAGCGCCATGTGGAGGCTTCAGCTCCTGGCCTGCAGAGTGTAGGGGGACCAAGCACCAGTCTGAGGGGTAATTGCTCTTGCTTTAACCTGCTTGGATCTGGATTGCAGTCTAGGGTGGAGGTCCTGGGGTGTGTGTCCAGCTTGCCAGAGCTTGTGGAGACCTCAGAGAGGGCACCCATCTAATACCTCTGGCAGCTGAGAAAACCCCAGCGTTTGGGATGAAAACTCCCCTGTCTGGTGGCAGAGTCCTACTGTGGCAAAAAGCCCAAAAGTCAAATAATTGAGTGGCAAAATGAGCAGGCAAAGGAAACAAAGCAGACAGAAGATTCCAACATTACACTCCTATTTTGGGGATAAGAAGGAGCAAGGCATGGAACAGGAGGAAATCAGTGAAGTCAGAACTCCTGCACCAAAAGCTTCAAAGGAAAATACAAGCTGGTTACAGGCCATAGAGGTCCTTAAGAAGCCGATAAGAGAAGTGGAGGAAAAATTGGGAAGAGAAATGAGAACAATGCAAGAAAATTATGAAATGAGAGTCAACAGCCTGACTGAAGAAAATAATACCTTAAAAAACAGACTGACTCAAATGGCAAAGGAGGCTCAGAAAGGCAATGAGGAGAAGAATGCCTTAAAAAGTCGAATTTGCCAGATGTAAAAAGAATCTCAAAAGCTCACTGAGGAGAATCATTCCTTCAGAATTAGACTGGAGCAAATGGAACCTAATGACTTTATGAGAAATCAAGATGCTATTAAACAGATCCAAACAAATGAAAGAATAGAAGGCAATGTGAAATATCTCATGGGAAAAACCACTGACCTGGAAAATAGATCCAGGAGAGATAATTTAAAAATTACTGGACTACCTGAAAGCCATGATCAAAGAAAGAACCTAGAAGTCATCCTCCAAGAAAGGAAGGGAATGAATCTGGAATTCAAAGTTTTAAAATCAAATGTTTAAAATATATATATATATATACATATACATATGTATATATACTATTATTAATACTGTTTTACATGTAATTGGAAAATAAGATATACAGGCACTGGGGCATAGAGATCCACCATGCCCTACTGGAAAAGTCGAAGGGAGAAGGTATGGGAGAGAGCAGATTGGAGGAGGGGATATCCTGTGGAACTGCTATTTTGGGGCAGTGGGTAGGGGAAAAACGGGGAGAAAATGTATAACTCAAAATCTGGTGGAAATCAATGATGTAAATCAGAAGTTAATAAAGCATTTGAAAAATGAAAAAAAAACAGAGTTGAATAGAAAATTTGACATTCAAATACAAGAAGCAAGAGAAGCATGTGAAGATAAACAGGGAAAAGAAATCATAAGGAACTTATTAAAATTGAATTATTTATATTCCTACATGGTAAAATGACAGTTGTAACTCATAAGAATTTTCTCAGTATGAGTATAGTTCAAGGGAATATATATGTGTATAACATACATATATGTGTATGTATACATACATAGATATGTTTATATAGGAGGGTATATGTGTGTATAAATATATATGTGTATGTATATATAGAAAGAGGGCATAAGATCATTTGAATAGGAAGGGATGATATCTAAAAAACAAAATTAAGAGGTGAGAGGAATATGATGAGAGGAGATACGAAGAGAAAGAATAGGATAAATTAGCTCATATAAAAGAGGCAAGAGAAAAATGTTACAATGGAGGAGAAGAACAGGAAGGCGAAAGGGAATGGGTCAACCTTACTCCCACTGAATTTAGCTTAAGGAGGGAATAAGCTAAATTCAGTGGGAGTAAGGTTGATTAATTAACAATAAATTATTAATTAACAATAAATTCAGTATCTTACCCTGCAGGAGAGTAGGGGTAAAGGGGATAAGAGGTGGTATAACAGAGCGGAGGGCCAATTGGGTGGGTGTGGGGTAGTTACAAGCACACACTTTTGAAAAGAAACAGGGTCAAATTATAAAACAGAATAAGTGGGGGGTGGGATAGGATGGAGGGAAATATAGTCATTCTTTCACAATATATCTACTATGGAAATATTTTGTGTAACTACACATGTATAACCTATATTGAATTGCTTTTCCTCCCAGTAGGGGCGGGTGGATAAGGGAAGAAAGGAAAGAATATGGAAATCAAAGTTTTAAAATCAAATGTTAATATATACATATATTACATACAACTGGGAAATAAGATATATAGGAAATGGGGGGAGGAGCCAAGATGACTTTGTAGAAACAGGACTTCTGCGTGGCTCCCAATTCCACCTCCTCCAATTTATGTAAAAAATTACTCGAAACAGACTTTGGAGCTACAGAACTCACACAATTACAAAGGGAAGCTAACCTCCTGCTGAAGACAGTCTGGCAGGCTGGCAGGAAAGGGACAGCGCAGCATACTGGGAGCCAAACTCAGCCCTTGTTTGAGCTGGAGGGTTTAGCTTCAGTATGGCCATAGCCAGCCACCTGCTGGAGGGACTTCAGATCACCTGAAGCTGTGGCAGTTTCCAGAATTATCAACCTATAGATGCTAAGGTCAAAGTGAGAGGTCAGTGTAGACTTTGCAGGAACAGGGAGTTTGGGAGTGTGGTCAGGCCTCTTTCCCCTGGGGCAGGAAGTACCTGAGGTGCTGCGGCCATGCAGCTGCCACCTCATGGATGTTTCAGAGCTCCTGGCCAGCAGATTGTAGGGGGATCAAGTGACAAGTCTGAGGTGTAATCACTCTTGCTTAACCTGCTTGGATCTAGATCACTGTCTAGGGTGGAGGTCCTGGAGTGCATGACCAGTTTGCCAGAGTGTGTGGAGGCTTCAGAGAGGGCAGCCAAATAAAAGCTCTAGCAGCTGAAAAAAACCCAGCAATTGGGACAAATCTCCCCTCTCTGGTAGCAGAGTTCGACTGTGGCAAAAAGCTCAAAAGTCAAGAAATTAGTGGTAATATGAGCAAGCAAAGGAAGCAAAGCAAGCAGAGTAATCCAACTTTACATTCCTACTTTGGAGACAAAAAGGATCAAATCATGGAACAGGAGGAAGACAATGAAGTTATAAATCCTGTCCCAAAAGTTTCCAACAAAAATATGAGCTGGTTACAGGCCATAAAGGAGCTTAAGAAGGATTTTGAAAATCAAATAAGAGAAGTGGAGGAAAAATTGGGAAGAGAAATGAGAACAATGCAAGAAAATTATGAAATGAGAGACAACAACCTGACTACAGAAAATAACACCTTTCAAAATAGTCCAACTCAAATGGCAAAAGAGGCTCAATAAGCCAATGAAGAGAAGAATGCCTTAAAAAGCTGAATTTTCCAGATGGAAAAGGAATCTCAGAAGCTCACTGAAGAAAATCATTCCTTCAGAATTAGATGTGAGCTAATGGAAGCTAATGATTTTATGAGAAATCAAGATACTATAAAACAGATCCAAACAAATGAAAAAATAGAAGGCAATATGAAATATCTCACTGGAAAAATCACCGACCTAGAAAATAGATCCAGAAGAGATCATTTAAAAATTATTGGACTACCTGAAAGCCATGATTAAAAAAAGGAACCTAGAAATCATCCTTCAAGAAATTCTCAAGGAAAATTGCTCTGATGCTTTAGAACCAGAGGGCAAAATAGAGGTTGAAAGAATCCACCAATCACCTCCTGAAAAAAATCCCAAAAAGCAAACTCCTAGGAATATTATAGCCAGATTCCAGAGTTCCCAGATGAAGAACAAAATATTACAAGCAGCCAGGATGAAATAATTTTAATATTGTGGAAACACAATCGGATAAAACAGGATCTGGTAGTCTCTACACTGATGGTTTGAAGGCCTTAGAATATGATGTTCCAGAGGTCAAAGGAGCTGGGATTAAAATCACAAATCACTTACCCAACAAAACTGAGTATCATGCTTGAGGGGAAAATATGATCATTCAGTGGAATAGAGGACTTTCAGGCATTCATGATGAAAAAAACAGAGTTGAAGAGAAAATTTGACATTCAGATACAAGAAGCAAGAGCACCATGAGAAGGTAAAAGGGGAAAAGAAATCATAAGGAACTCATCGAAGTTGAACTATTTACATTCCTATACAGAAAAATGATAATTGTAAGTTATGAAACTTTTCTCAGTATGAGAATAGTTTAAGGGAATACAAATGTGTGTGTGTGTGTGTGTGTGTGTATATATACATATATGTATACATACATACACACATATATGTCTATATAGGAGGGTATATGGGTGTATCAATATTTATGTGAGTGTATATATGTGTACAGGTATACATAGACAGAGGGCACAGGGAGAATTTAGTAGGAAGGGATGATCCTTAAAATGTGAAATTGATAGGTGAGAGAGGAATATAATTAGAGGATATGTGGAGAGACAGAATGGGTTAATTATCTCGTATAGAAGAGGCAAGGAAAAACTCTTACAATGGAAGGGAAGAATAGGAAGGCAAAAGAGAATGAGTCAATGGTATTCTCATTGAATTTGGCTTAGGGAAGAATGACATACACACTAAATAGGGTATCTCTTCCTCCAGGAGAGTAGGGGGGAAGGGGATGAGAGGGACAATAATGGAAGTGAAGGCCGGCTAGCGGGGGAGGGCAGGTGTAAGCACAGACTTTTGAAAAGGGACAGGATCAAAGTAGAGAATAGAACAAGTCACAGGTGGAATAGGATAGAGAGAAATATAGTCAGCCTTTCATATCACTATGGAAAGGTTTTGCATAGTTATACATGTACAATCTATATTGAATTGCTTATTTTCCCTGTAAGGCTTGGTGATGAGGGAGGAAGGGAAAGAATTTGGAATTCAAAGGTTTAAATCATATATATATATATATATATATATATATGTATATTATTATTATTATTATTCTACATGTAACTGGGAAATAAGATATCCAGGCACTGGGGCATAGAGGTCCACCATGCCATACCAGAAAGTCAGAGGGGGTTTGGGGGAAGATATGGGAGAGAGCAGATTGGGGAAAGGGGATATTCGGTGGGATCACTGTTTTGGGGTGGTGGGTAGAGGAAAAATGGGGAGAAAATTTGTAACTCAAAATCTTGTGGAAATGAATTGATTTAAACTATAAATAAACATAAAATATAATTTATAAAATAGATGAACAGGCACTGGGGTATAGAAATCCATCTTGCCCTACTAGAAAGTAGGGGTGGGAAATGGGGGAGGATATAAGAGAGAACAGATTGTGAGAAGGGGTATTCAGTAGGATTGCTTATTTGGGGTGGGGAGTAGGTGAAAGATGGGGAGAAAATTTGTAACTCAAAATCTTGTGGAAATGAATGTTGAAAACTAAAAATAAACAATTTGTTAAAAATGTATTTGGATGCTATATAACTTGGTGTATATATGTTTAGTACTAATATCAATTATCTATGGTACCTTTTATCAAGATGTAGTTTCCTTCCTTATCTCTTTAATTGGGTGTCTTTTTCTTTTTCTTTCTCTGAGATCAATGTTGCTACCCCTCTGTGTTTTTGTTTGTTTTGTTTTTTACTTCAGTTTTTTTAAACAACATATTTTAGGATTCCAATTTTTGAACCATTCTGCTATCCACTTCCATTTTATAGGTGATTTCATCCCATTCACAGTCATGATTACTAACTGTATATTTCCCTATATCCTATTTTTTTCTCTTCTTTATCCTCTCTCCCTCCCTTTACCCTTTCCTTCCTTGACATTCATGCACCCACCTTTAATTAATCTCCACCCTTCCTACTTCTCTGTCAGATAATATAGATTTCTATATTCAGCTAATTGTGTATCTCATTCCCTCTTTGAGACAACACGGATGACAGTAAGGTTCAAGCTATGCCCTTCAGCTCCATTGAATTCTTTATGTTTTCTTTTTACCTTTTTAGGTTTCTCTTGGGTCTTGATTTTGGAAATCAAATCTTTTGTTCAGTTTTGATCTTCTCTTTATTAAAGGTTGAAATCCTTCTATTTCAGTGAATGTCTACTTCCCTTGGAATATTATGCTTAATTTTTCCAGCTAAGTGATTTTTGGTTGAGATCCTAGCTCCTTTTCCTTTCAGAGTGTCATGTTTCATGTCCTCTGATCCTTTAAGGCTGCAGCTGCTAATTTTTTTTTCCGATCTACAATAATTTTATTGTAACAGAGAAAGCAGGCTGCATAAAGGCCTACATGATTACAATGGAGGGTGGTCTTTTCCAGGCTGAAGTCTGAACTCAGCTACAACACAGAAAAGCTTACAACCACAGCTCAAAATACTCATTTCCCAGGACTGACCAGCCCATACAGAATTGTAGTAAGCAGGCTATTTATTGCACAACCATGTTGCTGAGGTCTGTTGGGGAGGTGGCATAAAGGTGACAATTAAGAACTTTACAATGATGCTGATTTTACCACATGCTCCTCCTCCATCCGTTGCTGAGAAAGGGGAGGAGGGAATGCTCACTTCTTAAATTATATTTTACTTAATACTCCAAGTATGTGGATCCTGATAGGAAAGGTTTGAAGGTCACATCAAGCAGGGGTGAGAAACTAGAGCAGATTTGGATCTTTGGGTCAAAGGGAAAAGACAGCAATAAGGATAGGGGTTGAAGGGAAAGTTAAAGTCTTAGCTGTCCGAAGGGTGATAGCTACCTCCCATTTCCTGTTATTTCTTAAAGCCAAGAGGCTGCACAACAGTGGCCTCAATGGTCCACGGTGCCTCCATCAGTCATGGGAGGCCAGGAAGAGGTGGGAGTCAGAACTGGGTGAATCTTCTTTGGAAGCTTTTAGCACCACAGAGATTTTGGTTATGTGGGCTAAGTGATATTTTATTACCTAGATTAAAGCTCTTGAACAACATTGTAATGCCAGGAGATCTAAGATTGGGGGAAGAGGAAAGGTAGAGGAATTCTGGTTTTTTGGTAGAGTTTCTGTAAACATAAAATCCTTTGGAAAAGTTGTGGAGGATGGGATGGGGAGTTTGGGTTAGACCCACAAAGCTCCAAACACTAGTTTCAGATGCCTTTAACCTACTCACAGGTCTTGTTCTGAGATACTTTCAAAGGCTGAGCATTAAGCACTTGTGGCTGAAAGGAATTCTCACACCACTCCTATCTTCACCAACTCAATCATCTCTCTGAATCTCAAATAGCAGAGTCTGATGGTGGGAAGGTCATCTCTGCTCCACCTCACAAGGGAGTTATTTGCTGACTTGGTGAATGGCATGGCAAGGTATCCTAAGTTGCCCAACATGACCCCTGCTACGGAAATGCAGCCACCTTTTGTCATATAGATGGAGAACTCCTTGGTCAGCCGTTCCACCTGCTCAGGTTTCAGGACTGTGAAACAAAACATGCCAATGTGGTCAGTGATGTGCTGCCAATTGTGGGAGGAGCCCTCTTTTTTGAGGTTGGAAACCAGTTGGGTCCGCATGCTAATGATGCGATCTGCCATGCCTTTGACCTCTTGCAACCACTGGTTCCTCAGATCAGAATTATTCAGGATTGTGTCAGCAATCCTGGCCCAATTGAGAGGGGGGTTGGAATACATGGTACAACTCAGGATTTTCAAATGGGATTCTACCCTTTTGGCTTCATCAGCATCTTTACAAATCATGGTAAAGGCTCCCACATGTTCACCATACAAGCCCATGTTCTTGGCATATGACTGACAGAGAGACGTTAATGCCCTGATCAATGAAGTGGAGAACAGCCCAGGCATTCTTGTTGCCATCTCTACTGTCAAAGTCCTGATATGCCATGTCAAAAAAGGCAAAGAGTTTCCTTTGCTTTACCAAGGATGCAATTTCTTTCCACTGTTCAGGATGAGGATCAACTCCAGTGGGGTTGTGAGCACAGGCATGTAGAAGGATAACACTTTGCTCTGGGATTTTTGAAATGTCTTCCAAGTCTCCAGTGAAGTCAAAGCCACAAATCTTGGGGTCGTAGTAGCAATAGCCATTCAGCTGCATGCCAGCATCCCTGAAGATGGGGGTGTGATTTACCCAGGATGGGTTTGGAAGATAGACATCTCGGCTGAATTTGAAGAACTGTTGCAGAAAACTGGCTCCCACTCTCAATGCGCCAGGTCCAGAGATGGTCTGTACGGTGACATATCGTTTGCGTTTCAGAACTTCGTTATTTTCACCTAGGGCCAGCCCTGCTGAGGCCTGGCAGAATCCAGCCAGCCCCGCGATGGGCAGGTACTCTTTGTCCATGTTCTTCCCTGCAATCTGAGCTCTGCCTTACGGACACTTGGAAGAACATAAGCTTCCCCTTGTTATCTTGGTAGGTCCCTGCTGTTGGTGTTCCTCTTAAATGCTTCTGTAACCCCCAAGATAGGGTCTGGGGGGCTCATCTCTACATGGGTCCATCAAGAGCTTGCTCTGGCGGTGGCGGCCGTGCCAAGGCCTGGGTACAAGGAGGAGGCTCCAGAAAGCAGGCGGCAGGAGTGCAGCAGCACCATGGTAAGCAGAGAGATGGAGAGATAAGCGACTGTGGGCGAGAGGGCTGGCGGATACGGGCACACAGAACCTCTGCAGCTGCTAAATTTTGCGTAATCCTGTTTGTGCCACCCCAGTATTTGAACTGTTTGTTCCTGGCCACTTGCAGTATTCCTTTATTCCCCTTGACCTGATAGTTATATAATTTGACAATAATGTTCCTTGAAGTTTTTATTTTAGTATCTCTTTCCTGAGGTGATCAGTGCATTCTTTCAATACCTATTTTGCCCTCTGGGTCTAGGATATCAAGGAAGTTTTCTGTAATAATTTCTTGAAATATGTTCTTTTTGACTTTGGCTTTTGGGTGTTCCAATGATTCTGACACTGTCTCTCCTGGATCTATTTTTCAGGTCAGTTGTTTTTCCCACAAGGTATTTTATGTTTTCATCATTTTTAAAATTCTTTGAATTTGTTTGATTGATTCTTTTTTTTGGTTTTTGGTTTTTGGAGGGCAGTTAGGGTTAAGTGACTTGCCCAAGGTCACACGGCTAGTTTTTTGTGTTAAGTGTCTGTTCCAGATTTGAACTCAGGTCCTCCTGAATCCAGGGCTGGTGCTCTATTCACTGTGCCACCTAGCCACCCCTATTTGATTGATTCTTGATGTCTGATAGAGTCATTACCTTCTACTTGTTCAATTCTAACTTTTAAGATGTTGTTTTCCTCAATTAGCTTTTGTACTTACTTTTCCATTTGGCCAATTTTACTTTTTAAGCAATTGTCTTTTTCCAAGCTTTTGATTCTTTTTTTTCATAATTCTCTTGCATCACACTCATTTCTTTCCCCAATTTTTATTCTACCACTCTTCTCATTTTTAAACTCCCTTTTGAGCTCTTCCATGAGTTCTCTCTGGTTTTGAGATCACTTCCTGTTTTGTTTTTATTTGGGGTGGGGCAGGGGGGTTGCCACAGATGTTTTGACATCATTGTCCTCTTCTGAGTTTGTGCCTTGGTCTTCCCTGTCACTGTAATAGCTTTCTATGCTCAGATTCTTTTTTGCTGTTTTTTGACCTGGACAAAACTCTGCAGATTTTGACACTGTTGATCACTCTTTCCTCCTTGACATTCTCTTCTCTCTTGGATTTTGGGATACTACTGTCTTCTGGGTTCTCCTCCTACATATCTAAGTACTTTTTCTCTGTCTCTTTTGATAGATCCCTCTCCAGATCACACTATTTAAGTGAAAATGCCCCTCGGGGTTCTGTCCTGAGTTCCCTCTGTCTCTCTCTCTCTGTCTCTCTGTCTCTGTCTCTGTCTCTCTCTCTTATTTCATTTGGTGATCTCATTGCTATCTCAGTGCTAACGATTCTCACATCTAACTATCCTGCCCCAATATTTCTGCTCACTTCCATTGTCTCAACTCCAAGCGCCCTTCAGATATCTCAAATTGAATATCCAGTAGATAAACTGAATATGTTCCAAAGAGAACTCATTATCTTTTCTCCAGACTTTCTTATAGTCTCCCTTTCCTATTACCATACAGGACAACAACATCCTTCCAGTCCCTCAGAATACCAACTTTGGAGTTTTCCTGAATTCCTAATTATCTCTCACTCCTTGGCTTCCTCCCCACACACACACCCATATCCAATCTACTGGCAAGGTTTGCTAATTTCACCTTTTCAGCATCTCTCCAACATACCCCTTTCTCTCCTCTGATACTGCCACCACAAAACTACTGGCCATTATCACCTCATGCCTCAACTACCATGACAACCTATTGAGGATCTGCCTGCCTCAAATTTATTTCCGCTCTAAGGCATGCTCCCTTAAGCCACCAAAGTAATATTCCTTAAGATCAGATCTGATGAGGTCACATGCCCTACTCAATAAACTTCAGTGGCTCCCTATTGCCTCGAGCATCAAACTCAAAACCCTCTGCTTGGTAATCAAAGCCCTTCACAATCCACCCACCCCCTTTACCTTTCCAATCTTCTTTCACCTTACTCCCTACCAAGTATTCTTTGATCCAGTGCTATCGGCCTCCTTGCTGTTCCACAACCAATACACTTATCTCAGTTCCAGTCATTTTCTTTGGCTGTCCCCCATGCCTGGAATGTTTTTCTTCTCAAACCTGCCTACTGACTTTCCAGGCTTTCTTTAAGTTCCAACTATAATTCTATCTTTTATAAGAAACCTTTTCCAACTTCTCCTAGGGCTACAGTCTTCCTTCTTTTATCACTTCTTATTTCTTTGGTATATAGCTTGTCTGTATGCATTTGTTTGCATCTTCTTCCTCCCAGGAGAATGTGAGCTACATGAGGATAAGGATTTTCTTCAGCTTCTGTTTATATTTCCATGGCTTAGCACAGTATCTTGTATATAGTGGGCATTTACTAAATGTTTATTAATTGATGGATAAGTATCTATTATCAATGAAATGGATGGAATTTGCAAAGATGCTGTCCTTACTCAATTCCCACTCCTTTCATAACCCTATAAGGTTTTCTAATTGGTCATTGTTTTGGGGATAGTTTGAACTCAAATGGAATCATAGCTAATAATAACAGCTAACATTTATATATCACTATGTGCCAGGCACTATGAAATGGTATAAAGTTTGTCATTTGATCCTCAGAGTAACTCTGGGAGGTAGGTATTATTATTATCCCCATTTTACAGATTAGGAAACTGCAACAAACAATTGTTAACTGACTTGCCCAAGTTCACACAGTTCATATATGAGACGAGATGTGAACTCAGGTATTCATGACTCTGGGCCCAGTAATCTATCCACAGTGCCACCTAGTTGCCTAGAAAAAAATTAGCCTGAGAGTGGTCAACTGATATTAAACTTGAAATACCACTGAAAGTAAGACCTTAAGAAATATGAAAAGTGAACAAATTTGGCCTTTCTTGGTAAATTCAGTCTTCACCAAATTTTCTAACTAGGTTTGACTAGACAAATCTTTTCATTTGCCTAAGCCTCAATTTCTTCATTCATTGAAAAAAAAAGATATACTACTTGTGTCACTCTAAACTAAATGAGTTCTAAGTTTGGTCCCCTGCACCTTCCTCCCCGATTTTACATTGAAGCAGTTTGTTCTAAATTTGGAGTTGCAAATTAAATATGAGCCATGTTTGTAAATCAAAAGTCTTCCTGGCATGAGCTTACTTTGGGCTCAGGTCTTCAGAGGTACGGAACAGAAATGGTATGAAATTCAGTCACCTTGATTCACTATTCTCTTCTCATTCTGGCTATTTCGTTGCAGACTAAAGTCACTTTGCTGAGTCAAAAAGCCCCTGCAGGCAGGCTTTTATCTGACTGGTTGTCTTATTGCAGCAAAGTAAGACTTTTACCTTTTTTTCTGTTAATGAGCTCTGGAATCAATCATTTTCCCTTTTTCCTTTTCAGATGCAAGAGCAAAAAATGTGACTGCTCTCTACCCTTAAAGTTCAAACTGCTCCAAAACCCACTGAAGGAGTTGGTAGAAAGCATCTGAAGTCATTTTGATGATTTTTTCACCTATCAATAAAGTTTTCTTCCGTTCTCCTAGCAGCTGCAGTAGCTTAGTCAATTACTTTTTGAAGCCACCTGCTAGTGTGAATATTATTTACATATAATTACAGGAATACTCACTAACCAGGCTAACAACTTTTATTTCCCTTCGCATCTGTTTCTGGAGGGGCTTCATCCTTTTCTACCAATTGTAATCTTTCAAATTATTTGACTATCACCAAAATAGATTTTAAGTTTCTCTATACTGTGGTTTCCAGACAGAAAGTAAGAAAAGTTTGTCATTGAAACCCTCCAAGTACCCCTTTCACATAGAGCTGTCATCTGTTGATCAAGCCAGGAGGTTACCTGTTTGAGATAAAATCGGTTTGCAGTTTGAGCAAGTTTCCTTGAAATGGATTGCTTCCTGAGCCCTTCCAATTTTTGTTTCACAAAACCCTGTGGCTCTGTTCAATATACCATATGGATGCAAGGTATTACATTAACCTCCCAAACAAGTTTTGTCAGTAACACTTGCATGCTCTGCTTAACATCAAATGACCAGACAAAATATCAGATAATGAGGTCTCAGAGCTGTCAATATGCTGGCTGGCTTCCAAGTCAGCCTCTTTAGAACTCTGAGCTCACAGTGTTGCTTGTGGGAGAAGGGAGAATGACAACAAGACACCTGAATCAGCTGCTGTAGGATGAGCTCAGCTGGCTCAGGCCATAAAGAAAGTGGGCAGAGGAGATAATATTTGAACTCAGCAAAACTCAGTTTAATGCAGTAGATTGCCACCAAATTGCACGGAAATGACAACAACAAAGAGATCATTGTTACTAAGAGGGAGTCAGAAGAAAAAGGGCTAAATCTGAGTAATGTTCTTATTGCTGTCCCTGAGGTAAAAAAAATAGCACAGGAAAAGTCATAGACCTGCAAATAGGAACTACAGATTGTGTTAGAAGTTTAAGCACAAAACTGAAGCAAAAAATTCAGGAAGGGTTCCTTTGCTTTTGATTTACAGAATGGAAAGAGGAATAAGAGGACTTTCTTGGGCAATAGTTATACCTATGGTCAAAACTAGTCAAAAACAAGAGGTTAGATTATCCCTTAATTTGACTATCACTGGCATTTTGGGTACTCCACTGGCTTTGTAGTTGAACCTACATGAATAAATATCCCAGCAGGGTACAGTCATCACCTCCTGGATGAACACCACAAATCACTGTAGTAGTAGTAGTAGTAGCAGTAGTAATAACAGTAGTAGTAGTAGTAATTGTTGTTTTTAATCTTTATAGCCAGACAAATGGAAGGTTTTGACAGAAAGCAGCAGTACCCAGTATCCTACAATTGGCAACAGGTGAGACGTAAGGTGGTAGAAATCTTGCAGACTGAAAAGTCTGAAAGTTAACATTGAAAGTCAGTGGGGGTGGCTAGGCACCAGCCCTGGAGTCAGGAGGACCTGACACTTAACCCTTACTAGCAGTGTGACGTTGGGCAAGTCACTGAACCCCAATTACCCTACCTTCCCCCCTCCAAAAAGGAAAAAAAAAAAGAAAGTGGTCAATGGAGAGGTTTAACATTTCAATTTCTTGTTTTATAATGATACTAAGAATGAAAAAAATGATGTCTTAACAAAGGGTACATATTAATATATGGAAAAATATTTGCAGTGGTACAAAATGAGATTAAATTAAACAGAATATACACACAGATATGTACAGATACACATGTATATGCACACATGTATACATATACATATATACATGCAGAGACAGAGCTATATTAGAGAGCCCTTGTCAAAAGGTGAGAGGCCAGGAATAAGAAAGGATTAAGTTAAATTTGTTACAGAATGGGTGCTGATCTAGAAATCTATATAGGTTGATAGAGTTCTATATATGGATGGATAGATGGATGGATGGATGGATGGATGGATGGATGGATGGATGGCATTAACTATGCACAAAGCACTGTACTAAGTTTTCTTATTTTCAAAGAAGTGCAAGATATCCCTTGTTTCAAGGAATTGAAGTTCTAATATGGGGAATATGCATATTATTTGTTTCAGCTTCTATGGTCCTTAGGATAATAAAGACAAAGTATATGGTAACATATATTTACTAATGTCATTTATAGTAATAAAATAACAATTTCAGATATTGATCCTTTTGAAAGACTGACAGCAAGGCTAGTGGTCTGGGTGTAAAGTATTGATATTCCTCTCTGTCTTGGACTTATCTACACATTCAATGGTAGTAGTTGGTCAAAGGTTGATATTGGTGGTGAGATGGATAGCTGATCACTTCTCAAAAAGGATTGCTCATCTCAATGATTTCTGAAAGAGCCAAGTTAGAAGTAGAGTTATTATTATTGAGAGTGATTACTATTTTTAGGGATCTTGGGCCACAACAGGAGGGGTATTAGTGGTAGAGCTGGTTTGACCAGGCTTGCACATATAATCTCACTCAAGGTGCCTTGCTGTTTTGGTACCTCAGTTAGACTTTCTGGCCTGCACCATTGACAGTAATTAAAACTATAGCTCTTGTCTAAAAAAATTGTTTAAATTTATGCTGTGAACTTGTATGTGTTATGGGTAGTGGGAAGACATTCTATTTTTCCAACATTCAAACTTATTGATATATTGTTTTATTTTTTTCTTCAATTTTCACCATGTTGCAAACACACACACACACACACACACACATGCACACACACAAACGCACCACAAATAACAGGAAAACATTAGCTTAAAAAAAAGGATGCCTTCATCTGGTTTCAAAGTTCACCAATTCTTTCCCTTGAGGTAGAGAATATATTTTTTTTCATTATTGGATCTTTTTACAAATCTTGGATCAGTGTCTTGATCAGAGTAGCTAAGGCTTTCATAGATGATCATCTTTACAATATTGTTTTACTCACTACAGTGTTCTGGTACTGCTCATCTCATTTTGCATGAGTTTATGTCTTCCCAAGTTGTTTTTTTTTTTCCCAAAAACCATCCCTCTTATTTCTTTTTTTTCTTTTATTTTACCCCACTTATTTCTAATAGCATAAAGTGAAGTTATTCCCTGATAGAGTGTTTAGGTTGCTATTAGACATTAGCTGGCAGACTAAGAACAAATGGAGGGAATACATTTTACAATTGCAGATGACAACACCACCACCCGCCCATCCCCCACAGCAATGATTATGGATTTTTGAAATAAACTCCAGGTAAAGATCTGGAAGTGTTTGTGGAAAAAACATGTCTGTATTAAATTTTAATTTGAGAGGGCAGTAGAAGACTATGAGTGCCTAGGCACTAAGCAGTTTTGATGGAAATTTTGACAAAGGGGATTTCCAGAAGGATGAGGTGAAGTTAAGGTAAATGTGGATGGTTTTCAGGATGTTGGAGTTATGCAGAGATATAGAATAATAAAATTAGCAGGTTAAATCACAGAAAGAACTGATTTTTTTCATCAATGCTAATAATTAAGAAAATTGTGGGGTTGGTGGTTAAGCTACTTTAGAGAAAGAAGGAGATCAAAGAATAGATAAAATCGCTTCTTAATTGATGGTAATAGATGAAGACAGAAATATTGAAATCTTTTTTTTTTTGGTGCTGTTGTCATTCTTTATTGTCTTTCAAGATCTTCAGATTAAAAAAGAGCATGTGCACTTCTTCTCAGGGTCCTTCTTTCTTAAAGCTGGAAACCAGGGTGGCCAGGCGGCCGCGGCTCAGCGAGTAGGAGCACCGGCTCCAGTGTTGGGACGACCTGGAGATCGAATCCCGGGCTCAGACACTTAGCACCCACCCAGAAACACCTGGCCGCGTAACCTTGAGCAAGTTACTTAACCCCGATTGCTTAATAAAAAAATAAAAATAAAAATAAAAAAGCTGGAAACCAGAAGACCAGAACATTATTTTCTCTCTCAAGTTCTTGCCAGTTCCCTCTTCATATAGGCACAGAGCATAGAATACTTAATCTCCACCTGTAAGAAGTGTGCCATGCAAATGGACTTTGAAAGTAAGTTATATAACCATTTCAAATACTATGTTAAAAGGGGGTCCATAGGCTTCAATGGACTGCCAAAAGTTGCATGACACACATCAAACCTCAGTAGAAAGCAACTCTGGCAGCACAAAAGATGGTATAGCTGCAAAGTTACTTGAGTTGTAGAAAGAAGTAGGCCCAGTGAGCCCAACATAGAAAGATATCCAGCTAAATTGAAGGAGAGCATCGAGAAATGAAATCTTCTTCTATGAGAAGAGAAATTATACTGGTGCCAGAAGTGTGAATTTTCCCCATTGTTTTTTGTTACCTGACGGTGAGCCTTTCTACTACACTGTGTGTCCACTCTTCCCGATGACAAAATGTTCATTTGTAAATGTGTCTCAGATTATGGAAGAAAAAAGGTTTTACTACTTCTAATTATGCTGTGTCATAAAGCTGCATGCCTTTGATTTGGACTAATTGTGTTAACTGGTTGACTGTTAAAGGAAATTAGGTGGTGGTTGCCCTTGATTCATAATTTTATGAGTGCAGATCCAAAGGCCTTCAACTTGAGTCATTCTCTCCCTTAGGGGACTGAACCGGTCATGGCTATAGACTCAGAAGGAGGTGCTAATACTGAAATGCATACATATTATTTCTTCCTCATAAAATGTAATACTTCTAATACTGGAGACTAGTTTTGATTTTATATCCCTAGCAACTAATACAGTACTTGGTACATAGGAAATGCTTAATTAATGTGTGTTGCTTTTTAATGTTTGTGGTAGGGGATGTGTGTAGGAATGCAGCTTTAGGAGTGCAACACTATAGCACTTTGGCCATAGAACTCTTCCCAGTTCCCTTTGTTACTGAACTTTTTCTATCTAATATTTAGGACTTTTGAGAGTAGTCTCAGTTGTCCTATAAGGAGGATGACTGTAACTGTGAGGTTCCTAAGGAACTCTAAGAGATGGTTGCCTGCTATTCCTTTCCATGCCACAAAGATAGGGTTTGTTTTTTTTTTCACCTTCCTTCCTTCCTTCCTTCCTTCCTTCCTTCCTTCCTTCCTTCCTTCCTTCCTTCCTTCCTTTTTCTTTCTTTCTTTCTCTTTCTTCCTTCCTTCCTTTTTCTTTCTTTCTCTCTTCTTTCTCTCTCTCTTTCTTTCTTTCTTTCTTCCTTCCTTCCTTCCTTTTTCTTTCTTTCTTTCTCTTTCTTCCTTCCTTCCTTCCTTCCTTCCTTCCTTCCTTCCTTCCTTCCTTCCTTTTTCTTTCTTTCTTTCTCTTCCTTCCTTCCTTCCTTTTTCTTTCTTTCTCTCTTCTTTCTTTCTTTCTTTCTTTCTTTCTTTCTTTCTTTCTTTCTTTCTTTCTTTCTTTCTTTCTTTCTTTCTTTCTTTCTT
>NW_027187351.1:8341136-8416591 GCF_028583685.1 Petaurus breviceps papuanus
CTTTCTTTCTTTCTTTCTTTCTTTCTTTCTTTCTTTCTTTCTTTCTTTCTTTCTTTCTTTCTTTCTTTCTTTCTTTCTTTCTTTCTTTCTTTCTTTCTTTCTTTCTTTCTTTCTTTCTTCTCCACAGCTTGACAGGAAACTTAATCTAAGAAGTAATCATTCTTGGTTGTAATTGGGTGAATGGTCTCATTTCTCCCTGCCATCAACTTAATTCCTCAGTGGGAGACTTCCCTGAACCTAGATGTTTCACACTCCTTCCTCAAAAAGTTCAATGCATTTTCTTGATACTTCTATGCAGTTTTCATGGTCTGCCTTAAATAAAATCTATTTGTATCCCTGTCTTATCGTCTCTGCTAGTCTTTTAAACTTTTGAGAGCAAACAGCAACCTTACCAATCCGTTTTTGTATCTCCCCTGCTCCTTGACCAGCCCCAAGGGTTTCAAAACAAGTGCATAATAAATGTATATTGAATGAATGTTAATTGATTGAAGGAGACAACATTGCTGGCATTGCTATTTTCATATAAAAAGTAAGTGTATAGGGGGCAGCCAGGTGGCTCAGCGAGTAAGAGCACCGGCTCCAGTGTTGGGATGACCTGGGGAGCAAATCCAGGCTCAGATACTCAGCACCACACCCAGAAATAACTGGCCATGTAACCTTGAGCAAGTTACTTAACCCTGATTGCTTTAAAAAAAAAAGTAAGTATATTGGTTCTTCCCAAGGTATTTTCATAAAAATACAACTCAGACTGTTTTTTCTTCAACATATAAGATGTGCTTTTTAAGTGGCAGTGGTATAGCCAGGACAGGAAATCTAACTCAGTGGTCTCCAATTGTTTTCTTGTTTATGCACTCATATAATTAAAAAAAAGTTTGGGAATCTCCCAAATATAGTACATTACTTATTTATAGATTATGTATATTTGTAACTCTTATAGAAAAAAATTATAGAAATAGCAATTGAGAGAGAGAAAAGAAGACAGAGAGAGGGAGATAGAGATATAGAGAGTGAAAGACAAAGATAGGAAAGAGAGAAAAAAGATTGAGAACATTAGAACAACATATCTCCCTGGAGCTGTAGAAGTGGAGAGGCCATCCCCCAATATGTCCCTTGATTCCAAGAACCTGAACAATCAGAAACTACTAAGAATTGATGTCCATAGTGAATTTTTTCTCCTTGGTTGAGCTGAGATTTTATCTTGCTTTCAATTCAAAGAAGTCATTTATTCTGGTATATTTCTATTGTCTTCTCTAGTCTGTGTAACTTCCCAAATTCTTGTTTTCTATTTGCTTTGAAAGATGAGTTTGCTTTACATTGAGATTGGTTATGTGTAATGAATGCTAGGCTGGGGAGAGGTATAGCAGCAAGCACCCTAGCATACCCAGGATGGCTGCTAGCACAGGTTCTTAGATTTGCTTTTCTAAAGGAAAGCAACTCAAACTGGGTTAAAAATCTTACTTTAATCAATCAAATATCATTTACCTAGTTCAGGGGAAAAAGTCAGCACCCCAAACTTTGGAGAATACAAACACAAGTTACAACAGAAAATAACAAAATTCATCAGACTGGGTTTCCAGCTTTCTGACAATTACATACATAACTAGTTAGTTACCAGAGAGGGAGGCACCAACATCTGGGTTTTCAAAAATGGGGGCGGGGGGGGGGGTGGCTCAACAGCTGCCCAGCATCTCATCTGGCCAAATCACACAACTCTTCCCAAAGTGAGTCCCAAAGCAAAATCTCACATAAGGGTATGTATAGCCTTCTCCTGGGTCAGAGAATGTGACAACCCTCTTGACCCACTGCCCAATCACAAAGTAACAAGGTGTGAGCATTCTTGAAAAACAAGCCTTCCACCACAGGCTCCATGTGACCACATTCAGCCTATTAGGGGACAGAGTATATTTTCAAATCAGAGAAGGTTCTCAGATTCACTTAAGCCTATCAAGGGGCCAAGGGGGCAGGTAAGATCTTCAGATTCCAATTACAGGGGGTAAACTAATATGAATAAGTTATTAACCTCTAATTGAAAATTAATAGGAAAAGTAACTTTTATTTTTATCCTCATTAGGAGGCTACACTACAAACATGTGAAGTATAATAGATATAATTCTAGCCCAATACCCATCTTAGAAACAGAATGAAGGAATGATCACCCAGGCACAGCTGTCTGGGTTCATGACTGCCTCTCTCCACATCAAGCTTTTCTCTATGCACCTCAGTCCTCCTACTACTCTTCACAATGGTGAAAATTTCAGTCTCTGAATGTGCAGTGGGATAGACTCCAAATTATATTCATTTAAATAACTATATCCCTATAATTTGGGCCACCTAGTCCCATGTTCACTAGAGTTTAAACTATTAAATGTGCTAATTTATTTAATACATGTTTTCATGTAATTATTATACTAATAGTAATATCATTAAACGTGTACACAAATCAATATTTTAAAAATCTTCGATTCTAATGTTAACAGAAAGCTGCTTGAGGAGGCAGCAGTAATGATCAAATCAATGCTTTGGTAAAGTCATTTTGGCAACCACATATAAGATGGATTGGAGAAAGGTGTAATGAAAGCAGGGAGAACAGTTATAAGTAGATTGTAATTGTCCAGTATATGGTAATAAGGGCCTGAATTAATTTAATAATTATGTAAGTAGACAGAAACAGATAGTAGGAATTTTCTAAAGATAGAAACCAACAGGATTTTGCAACTGATTGAATATGTGGGTAAAGGGTACTGATAAGAGAGAATGAAACTGAGGTTAAGAATTTGCATAGCTGAAAGGAAAGTAGTGCCCTTGACAATAATTGGGAAGTTTAGAAGAAGCTGGATTTTGAGGGTGAAATAATGTAATGAAATCTGCAATGCAGATTGCAAACCCATTCATCTCTTTTCAACCTATACCTAACCTCTGTTCTACCCCAAATGAAAAGGTGCTGGGATGTTTTTCATCAGTTGTTGCCGAAGAATTTTGAGGTCAGTTTTGAGGTCAGTCTTTGCCACGAATTGATCTGGTAGACAGATTCTAGGGAGAGCATAGGAGAAGAGGACTTATGCCTAAGCACTGTACATGCCTGGATCATGATTGTCAGGATTTAATATCACTAAGGGGTTAACACCATGGTGCTGAAGAATAAGGGTGTCAGACTGATAAGAATCAATGGGGAGGGGCGGCCAGGTAGCACAGCGAGTAAGAGCACCGGCTCCAGTGTTGAGAGAGACCTGGAGATGGAATCCTAGGTTCAGACACTTAGCACCCATCCAGAAACACCTGGCCGTGTAACCTTGAGCAAGTTACTTAACCCCAATTGCTTAGGGGCGGCCAGGTGGCTCAGTGAGTAAGAGCACTGGCTCCAGTGTCCGGATGACCCGGATCAAATCCGGGCTCAGATACTCAGCACCACACCCAGAAATAACTGGCTGTGTAACCTTGAACAAGTTACTTAACCCCAATTGTTTAAAAAAAAAAAAAGAATCAATGGGGAAAGGGGAGCCTAGTTGTAATAGAGTCAAACATATAACTGGCCTTCCCTCAGACAGTAGTATTTAACCAATATTCTTACCTTCTGACTATTGATCATATACACATATTGATCATATACATCATATACTTGGGGTCATGCCAGGGACCCAACTTTTGAAACAACTTATTTAACTTAACAGGGAAGATCTGAAAATTATTGGAAGTCTACTAAGGCAAAGAGAAATAGTGTAGCAGCATTGTGGCTAGAGTTTATAAAGCCCAAGATTTAAGTATTATCTTTGACTGTAGGTATAGGTAGACTGTGTCCAACGTTCAGAATTGGGAATACCTGGACTCTGGAGCAGGGGTTGGAAATGTACCTTGAACAGTCAATTTAAAGTGACCCAAAGACTTAATACTCTATAATGATACCATTAGCTTCTCCATGTGCCTTGGATGAGATCAGATTAGAAACCCAAGAACAACTCTTTCAGAAAAAGACTGTCAACAATAAAACCCAAGCTGCTTTCCTGTTGCTGTGAAGTTTGAATTTCAACTAGCTGCCAACTATCCAGGAACCTTCCCTTTCCCTACTAGACAAGTTCAAGCTTATTTTTCACAATGCTTAGTCCTGCTAGACCCAGATAATAATGCACTCAAAACCCACCAATTTTACTCCACTCAATACCCTGTTCTATCTAGGGTCCCAGCAGAGCACCCAAACCCCTGCTCCAAATGTGCATGAGCTCCTCCCACCATCCTCCCTGATATTTCAAAGCTTCCTAAGTCTTTTTTAAGACATACTTCTTTAAGGGAAAAGCTGGTATCAGAAAGTGATGGCCATGTGGAGGCAGAAATGGTTCCTGGACAAGTTGGTAATACAAAAAGGAGAACCAGGGACCGCTGTGGCTGTGAAAAATTCTCTCCAGCTTGCCTAAGAGATAAGGAAGGAAACTCTGGACTTAGCCCAGTGGGCACTTTCCCTCAGTGCAGACAAATGAAGCCTTTCAGACCCAGCCTTATAGCATATTTTACTGCCTGAGGAGAAGGGACAGAAAAGTGGACTGGTAGAAAGCGCCTACCTTCTTCAGCCTCACCAACTGGCAATTCACGAAAATGGGATAAAGCGAGGCTGTTCCAGAGAAAGAATTGTCCCTTCCTGAGGTACTTTACCTCCCACCCCCATCCCCACTCCCAAGGCCCAGAAGACCCTTACCTTCCCTTTCCTTTCCTTACTTCTCTTCTCCTCCCCTCCTCTGTTTTCCCCTGCCCTCCCCCTTCCCTTCCCTACAACTGTTCAAATGATTATTTTATAGAATTAGAAAAAAATATAATCACAAAATTCATAAAGAGGAATAAAAGGTCAAGAATCTCAAGCAATTTAGGGCTTTTATTTCTCTTTGTGATAATATTATTTTTCACTTCATTTCCTTAATGCCATATAATTAATATGAGCATGTCCCTTCATTAGCTAGAAGCTATAGAATCAAGTTGAAGTAACTCTGGTGTTAATGTATAGTTTGCAAATTGCAGCTAAAATCTCAGTATTTACTGACTAGTTTACTATTTTGCCCACTATAGACACTCATCTTCTGGTATTTGCTCTTTGATATGTAAATCATTATCTTCTGCTTCTTTCTTCTTTAAAATTCTATTGCAATCACTCCTGTCTATATAACTCAAACCTATATAAGGATGTTGAAACTGCTGCTCATGACTCACTGATTTTGTATAAAGTGCATCTATAATATAAGCATATAATACACTGGCTTTTATCATATCTCTACCTCTTTTGGTGTTTATGATTAACAGCAGTACCTATTAAGAGATCTTTAGACAATTTTTGTCATATCTGGAAGCTTTGCTTTCCCAAGTTGTTCAAACTTTCCATCAGAGCAGGGGATTGAGGGGGAGTAAACTGTGTATTAAGGTGCACATGGCGGGACGAATAGACCCCTCTCCACCTCTTCCCTTACAAATCCCAAATATTCATCTCCTCTACCAGGAGTCACGAGACCTGCGTTAACTATTCTAGAAGGGTCAGAAACTCTGTGCCTTTAAAGGAGGTCAGGTTTGGTGTAGTGGAAGTTTTTAGACACAATCAATGAATTTCAAATCCTAATTTTGTCAATAACTATGTGATCTTAGGTAATTCACTTTACCTTTCGAAAATCAATTTCCTCAGTTGTAAAACTTAAGAGTTTAGACAAGATATCCTCTGAAGTTTCTTTTAGCTTCAGATTTGTAACATTTTTGCAGCAATTGATCTTAGTGCTTGACTTACCTACTCCCCCATTTGGACTTCATTTGATTCCATCTCAACTGAGCTATATTTTCAGTAAACATTGCATGAGAATTCCTTTGTAACTTTAGGCAAGTCATTTCCCTTCTCTGAAAGGGAATGGCTTTAGTTTCCTTCTCCAGATTGTTCTATATGATACTAGAGGACATTACATGCTACTTTGAAAGAATGTTTAATTGATTGTGTAGTGATTGTCAAGCAATCTTTTAGCTACCTACCCTAAAGGATCTATCTTTTTGCTGTGGTATTATTTATCCTTTATTCTCAAAGAGAACTAGCATCATCATGAGGGTTGTTACAATAGGACTCAGCATCTAGGTGGCACAGTGGATAATGTGCCAGGTCTGGAGCTAGGAAGATTCATCTTCATAGGTTCAAATCTGTTCTTACACACTTATTAGCTGTGGGGCCCTGGGCAAGTCACTTAACCCTATTGCCTCAGTTCTTCACCTGTAAAATGAGCTAGAGAATGAAATGACAAACCACTCCAGTATGTTTGCCAAGAAAACCCCAAATGGGTTTCTTACTCACTGAGAGTAGGACAGAACTAAAAACTGACTGAACAACTACAATAGGACTCTCATCCATTAGTAACCTGTCTTCTTGGATGCTACCTGGCCTTGGTTCTTAAGAACATGCTAAAATAGGAAGTTATCAAGTGGGCCAGGGTTGGGAGTAGCAGAAGAAAAGTTTCTTCTGCATTGAATTCATGTCATCTTGGGGGTTTCGTTCCTCTCTTAGTGAGGTGATATTTCTGCCTTTTTGAGTGATATATTGTTTGCCTTTTTGTGAAAATTCCTGGCCCAGGATATTTAATCTCCACTACTTTGTACTTCCTACTAGATATGGGACAACTTAGAGCCTGAGGCTTCAATCTAGAAGGAGCTAAGAGACCTAAAAGTGACTCCTACTCCTTATCAAAGCTAAAACAGAGATGCTATGATGGCTTTATACATGGAGAATAAGGAGAAACTGTGAGGAAGAGACATGAATGATCAAATTTAAACAGAATTATGTTAATAAGCAATCTGAGTTTTCAGTGGACTATATAGCACACTAACTTTATTTGTCTTTGGAATTCAAATCTCTCAATATCATTATTTCAAATCCAGTAGAAAAATAAGAATAAGAAAATAGACATTATGGAATTGTCCTGAGAATAATAAATGAAACCAGTGGTTATAAATCCTATTTACATTTCTATCCCCAAAGACTATAGCATCAAAATATCATACAGCATATGTAGAAATAGTGATGAGGAAATTATAATTGCATATTGACAAAACAATTGGAAAATCCAAAGTAAAATATTTTTTAATTAAAGTCCCTATTCTCAAAATATTCTCTCCAAGTGAATTGCAAATATGGTTGCTCAATTAAGTGAAATCCAATTAAAATATTCCCCATTCTGAATAAAATATTTTAAACTGCATTATTTTTGGTGAGCAGTGTTTTATTTCCTTTTGACCTTTCACCACTTCTCTCCAAATCCTTAAGCTTTAAAAAAAAAGTGATTTTTCAAGTCTAGACTTTCCTTGAGGCAGGAAATCCAGCACTTGTCTCTCAGTATATTAGCCTTTGCTCTCTCTTCTAGTCTGGGGAGTCACTGCTGTATTTATGCTCCTGTGTGTGGGAAGGTCTGTCAGTAGGGCTAGCTTCACACACATAAGTGACTATTAAAATGTTATGATAGGAGCAACACAAAGAATACTTTTTAATTCAGATTTCTTTGAACTTGGGCCTAAAATTGTCCATTTTTTTTTTTGGTCAACCTCTAAGAGCTTCTGTACAGAGAGTAAATTATAATTAGATTAAGGCATGTTAAGTCACCCATAATGACCCATCTTCACATGCTAACATGAGACTCTTAACTCATATGTATATAAATGTATAGTTACTAATAAGGTGACTAATGTTCCTAGAAGTAGAATAGGTCATCTACTTCAATATCTTTGCCTTAGTGAGCAGGAAATAGAGGCCCAGGAAAGTTAATTGATTAGGATACACATGATATAAAGATAATCCTTATTCAAGGTTGTACTTGAACCCAAATCCTCTGATTAAAAAGTGTTCTATGTCAATGGAAGCAACCCCTTTTCCCTACTATGAGAGTGGATGTAGGGGAAGGGAGAGATTGATCAAGAACTGAGTTTCAAGGTTGACTATTTTATGGGAAGAGCAGTGTGGGAAAGCAGATAGGAGTAGGATGGATTAGACCAAAGTGAGGAAGTCCTGTGGACTTCTAGATGACCGAGAAGACAGCTACCAATCCATTATTTCACTTATAAAAAGGCATTTCAATAAGAACAAAAGGAGCTGGATTTGGAGAGAGAGGACCTGAGTTGCAATTTGACATCAGACAATTACTACTTGTGTGTTCTTGCCCAAGTCAGTTAAATTCCCTGTATCTCAGTTTACTTTTCTGTAAAATAAAAGAGATGTACTGGTTGGCTTCTTGGGTTCATTCCAGCTCTAGGTCTATGGTCCTAAGTAACTTAAACTCTCTGTATCTAAATTTCCTTATGTGCTTATGAAGGGGGTAATATGCTATATATTATTATATATGTAATATATATATGTATCATGTATATAATGACCCATGTAGGTCATGTGTGTCCAAAACATGGGTGTTTCTAAACGTGTCTCTCAGAGGTGGGAATACATATAGCTATTATCTCTTCCACTGATCTTTCTCTGTGGGAGACTTTGATTCCTATTCAAAAGGGTACAGAAGGTTGGAACCAGAGATTATTCAAACTAGTCTCATTAGAGAAAGATTGCTGTTCTAGAACCATATCTATTTGACCTCTTAAATATAGTTAGTCAAGGGGAAATAATTTTTAAGTTCAAGTTGAGTTCCTAATTGCTATGCTTTAATAAGTGGAAAGAGTGTTCCAAGCTGTGTATCCAAGGCTTGACTTCATTTCTACCAAATACTAATTACACAAATACCACACATATGGAATAGGAGAGAAAGCCATTTATTTAAGAAAATAGCAAACAGAGAAAGTCTATAGATAAGAATATATACTGGAGAATGTAGAGAGTGAACAAGCTTCCCCATTGGCAGAGAGAGAGAGAGAGAGAGGCAGAGAGAGAGGGAGAGAGAGGGGGAGGAGGAGGAGGAGGACAGAGAGAGAGAGAGAGAGAGAGAGAGAGAGAGAGAGAGAGAGAGAGAGTCTCACCCAAGGGGAAAATTTCCAATTACCTGGTATAGTAAACTGAGACTAGGGACATGATTAAGGTTCTGGTTTCTCCACAAGTCATTTTCCCCCACAGTCTTTCTCTTCCTGCAGAAATCTGAAAAGAGTCTGGTACCATATGTGTTCTCTATCAAAATTAGAAACCAAAAATGAGCATTTCCCTTGTCCCAAACTCTCATCAAAATTACCCACAATGTAGGCATGGAGTATTGAATAATCTCTACCAATTAGAAGTTTTATACAAATGGGCTTTGAGCTTCACATTGCAGATAAAATGAAGAAGCTTGGCTAGATGGCATGCATCTAAGATCTATTCTAGCTCTAAAACTAGAGTTATAACATTGAGGTACCATCCATAGCAAAAATTAAATGACTCAATGCCTTATAAAGATCTAGAACAAGGGTGGAGAAACTGCAGCTTTGAGGCCACTTTTGTGAGGTTTGGATACAGTCACCACTTGAGGAACTAGAGGACTACATGTGGCCTCCAGACTACAGGATCACCACCCCAATCTAGAAAATATAGTTAGAAAGTATTTTGGAATAATATGCTTTTCTAAATTTTCTAAGGGTTAGGTTTTTATTTTTAGATGAGTAAAGCTAAGTGTTTATTATCTAGTATTATTATCTAACTAATAACAAGGGCAAAATCTAGGTAAAATTGTAAATGATTAAAAGCTATTGTGGTTGCCATAACTGTTACTGCTTTGACCATTGGATCTCTTTATTCAGTATTCTCTTAGCCCCTAGAAGTAACCTCTTCCAGTACACAGTATTTATGTATGCTTTATTCACTTTATCAGATACCAAGTTCTTTGAGAGCAAGGCCTGTGATTATCAATTAAAAGTATCTGTTTAAGCTTCTAGTACATGACAGGCCCTAAACTGATAGTGAAACAAATTTGAAAAAATATATTCCTACTGGCTACCTAAGAGATTGGCACACAATACATGTTTAATAATAAAAAAATTAAGTAAACTAATATAAAGCATAATGATTAAATATATTTTAAATGAACTATTTCAATAATAAAGATCTTTACTGTACAAGAAAGGAATAAGAAAGAAGAAATACAGGATAGAGATTTTGTCATATTATTTAACTTGAAAATGTATGTAATCACTCTTAGATTTCATTCAATTTGCAAAGTATTAAATAGCTATTTTGTGTAAAGTACTAGATACGTAGGAAAGCATTTCTCACCATTGTATCCCTACCACCTAGAAAAAAAGACCTGGCACATAGGAGATTCTTAATAAATGCCCCATTAGTTTGTAGCAATGATTTTTCTACAAAGAACGATTAAAGTAAGGGAGCATCCATCATTTGGGGAATAGATGAATAAGATATGAAAAATGAATGGAATAGAATGCTATTTTGGATATTATTGTGATATAAAATATGAAGAGGGGATGTTTTAGAAAGAATTTGGAAGAATTACATGAGCTGATACCTAATAAAGTAAGAAGAAGTAAGAAAGTCAGAATAATTCATACAATAACATCAACATTGTATAAATGAATAATTTTGAAAAACTTAAGAACTGTGATCAGTGACATGATAAATCATGATGCTGCTCACCTATTTACAGAGAAATTAAGGAAAAATATATAGACTGCAAAATATATTTCTGGATATGGCTAGTGACTTAGTTCTGCTTATATAATACAACGATTGTGTGTTTCTTTTTTTATCCCCAGTAGATAGGGAAAAGTAGAAGAGAGGAGGATAATATTTTATATTTGGAAGTAAATAAATGACTAAATAAACAAATAAACCAACAAGAAATCAAACAAACAAATTGTTCATCAATTGGCAAATACTCAACGTAATTACAATATAATAGAGAGGGTAGAGAATGAGCAAATGTTTGTGATAAAACTAAGAGTGTTTTAAGTATAAATGTAAGGTCCTGGAAAGAAAGTATATATAATTAGAGGGAGTAGGGATCATTTTCTCCTAGAGAAAGAGAAAAAGAAGCCTTGGGTCAGGAAAGGATTTGTGGAGGACCTTAAGTTTACAAGAACATCAAATGATGAAAATATGGGTAAAAAGGAGAATCTGAGGGGAGACTGTAGACTCAAGGCCAGATGTGGCCCTCCAGGTCCTCAAGTGTAGCCCCTTGACTGAATGCAAAGTTCACAGAACAAATCCCCTTAATAAAAGGATTTGTTCTATCACTGATAGGGCAGAATCAAGATGGAGAAATAGAAACAGAACTTCCACAGGGCTCCAGCTTCCACCTCCCACAATTCATGTAAAAGGTGACTCTGAAGAAACTTTGGAGATACAGAACTCACAAAATGATGCAGAGAAACTAACCTCCCACTGAGGAAAGACCAGCAGGCCAGCAGCAAGCAGCCAGCACAGCACTCTGGGAGCCAAGCCCAGAACCAGGAGAGCCAAAGGTTTTAGCCCCAGGGACGGCCTGACCAACCATCGGCTGGAGGGACTTCATATCACCAGCAGCTGTGGCAGTTTCCAGAATTATCAAAACATAGATGCTAAGGACTAAGTGAGAGGTCAGTGCAGTGTGGACTTTGTAATCCAGTAGTTGGGCATGCATCAGCTTTTGCCCCCAGTACAAGAAGCGGCTGAGGCTCCATGGCCCTTCAGCCACAGCAACACTTGGCTGCTGCTTCACCTCCTGACCAACAGATGGTAGGGGAACCAAGCGAGCAGTCTGAGTGGTAATCACCCTTGCTTTAAACTGCTTGGGTCTGAATTGCAGTCTAAGGTAGAGGTCCTGGGGTGTGCAACCAGCTTGCCAGAGTGTGTGGAGAATTCAGAGAGGGCACCCAACTAATACGTTCAGTAGCTGAGAAAACCCCAGCATTTGGTACAAAGCTCCCCTGTCTGGTAGCAGAGTCCTACCGTGTCAAAAAGCCCAAGAGTCAAGTAATTGAGTGGCAACATGAGTAAAAGAGGGAAGCAAAGCAAATAGAGGAATCCAACTTTATACTCCTATTTTGGGGACAATAAAGACCAAAGTATGGAACAGGAGGAAGACAGTGAAGTCAGAACACCTGCACCAAAAGCTTCAAAGAAGAACACGAGCTGGTTATAGGCCACAGAGGATCTTAAGAAGGCTTTTGAAAACCAAATAAGAGAAGTGGAGGAAAAATTGGGAAGAGAAATGAGAACAATGCAAAAAAATTATGAAATGAGAGTCAACATCCTGACTGAAGAAAATAACACCTTAAAAAATAGACTAACTCAAATGGCAAAAGAGGCTTAAAAAGGCAATGAGGAGAAGAATGCCTTAAAAAGCTGAATTTCAAAAGCTCACTGAAGAGAATCAATCCTTCAGAATTATATTTGAGCAAATGGAAGCTAGTGACTATGTGAGAAATCAAGATACTATTGAAGAGATTCAAACAAATGAAAGAATAGAAGGCAATGTGAAATATCTCATTGGGAAAACCACTGACCTGGAAAATAGATACAAGAGAGATAATTTAAAAATTATTGGACTACGTGAAAGCCATGATCCAAAAAAGAACCTAGAAATTATCCTTCAAAAAATTTTTAGGAAAACTGCCCTGATGTTTTAGACCAAAGGGAAAATAGAGGTTGAAAGAATCCACCGATCACCTCCTGAAAAAGATCACAAAAAGAAATCTCCTAGCAATACTTCAGATTCTGGAGTTCCCAAATCAAGGAGAAAATATTACAAGCATCCAGGAAGAAAGAATTTGAATACTGGGGAAACATAATCAGGATAACCCAGGATCTGGCAGCTTCTACGCTGAGGGATTGAAGGGCTTAGAATATGATATTCTGGAGGACAAAGGCACTTGGATTAAAACCAAGAATCACCTACCCAGCAAAATTGAGTATCATGTTACAGGGGAAAATATGGTCATTCAGTGGAATAAAGGACTTTCAAGCATTCTTGTTGAAAAAACTAGAGTTGAATAGAAAAGTTAACATTCAGATACAAGAAGGAAGAGAAGCATGAGAAGGTAAACAGGGAAAAGAAATTATAAGGAACTTATCAAAGTTGAACTACTTACATTCATACATAGAAAAAATAATTGTAACTGATGAAACTTTTCTCAGTATGAAAATAGTTGAAGGGAATATATATATATATATATATATATATATATATGAGGGTAAATGGGTATTTGGATATATATGTGAGTGTTATGTATATATGTTTACATGTATACAAAGATAGAGGGCACAGGACCAATTTAATAGGAAGGGATGATACTTAAAAATTGAAGTTAAAAGGTGGGAGATGAATATAATGAGAGGAGATGGGGAGAGACAGAATGGGGTAAATTTATCTCATATAGAAGAGTCAAGGGAAAATGGTTACAATAGAGGGGAAAAACAGGAAGGCAAAAGGGAATGGGTCAACCTTATTCTCATTGAGTTTGGCTTAGGGAGGGAATGACATACACATTAAATGGGATATCTCACCCTACAGAAGAGTAGAGGGGAAGGCGATGATGGGGGGGGAATGATGGAAGGGAGGGCAGGCTAGGGGGGAGAGCAGTTGGAAGCACCCATTTTTGAAATGGGACAAGATCAAAGTAGAGAATAGAACAAGTGGAAGATGGGATGGGGAGGGAGGGAAATATAGTCAATCTTTTACAATATATCCACTATGGAAATGTTTTGCATAGCTACACATGTACAACATATACTGAATTGCTTATCTTCCAAGTAAGTTTGGGTAACAAGGAAGGAAGAGAATGCATCTGGAATCCAAAGTTTTAAAATCTAATGTTTAAAATATATACATATATATATATATATAATTTAATTATTAATTAGTTATTACTAAAATATATATGTGTGTGTATATATATATATACATATATATACACACACACACACACTCTATTATTAGTATTATTATACATTTAACTGGGAAATAAGATATCCAGGCACTGGGGCAGAGATCCGACATGCCCTACTGGAAAGTTGAAGGGGGTATGGGAGAAGATATGGGAGAGAGCAGATAGGAGGAGGGGATATTCAGTGGGATTGCTACTTTGGGGGGGTCGGTAGAGGGAAAATGGGGAGAAAATTTGTAACTCAAAATCTGGTGGAAATGAATGATGTAAACCAGAAGTTAATAAAGCATTTGATTTGAAAAACAAAAAAGAACTTGTTCTGTAAAACTTGAACTCAGCCAAAATGCTGCCTCCATGGACCTAGAAGGTCATATGTGGCCTTGAGGCCACAGGTTCCCCACACCTGGATAATCAAATACATGAGAGGGAGGAGGCAAGATAAAAATGGAAATGAGGCAGTTAGGTAATATAGTAGATAGAGCACCATCCCCAGAGTAAGAAGGACCCAAGTTTAAATCTGGGCTCAGACACTTAATAGCTGTGTCACCCTATGCATGTCACTTAACCCCAATTGCTTCCATCCAACCCAACCCTCCCAAAAAAATTAGAAGATGGAAAATGACCCATGATGATGGGAATATAGAATATGAGATAACATTAGGAAGGTAGTTTGTTGACAAATTTTGAAATACCTTGAATGCGTGGAACAGTTTGTATTTTGTTTAATACATAATGGAGAACCCCTGAAACTTTATGTTGATATGCTCTCAAAACATAAAATTTACATGACAACAAACAAATTTTGAATTGTACCTTAACCTGTGAAAACATAATTGTATTCTAAATTATAGGACCATAACTTCACTTAACTAAATAGACATTTATTAATATCTTATTATGTAGCATAAATTGTGCTAGGTGTTTGGGATACAAAAATTCAAAATGATACATTCTATGCCTTCATAAGCTTTGTAATTTACTGTTAAGTTACAACATTTAAGTATATGATGATACAAAATAAAATATTATGTTTTTCTTCCACTAAATCCTACTACAATTATTTGTTTTTACTCTAAAATAAATGATTATTAGGGACCTCCAATTTTTATTGATTAAAATAATATGATAGGGCGGGTAGGTGGCACAGTGAATAGAGTACAGGCCCTGAAGACAGCGGGACCTGAGTTCAAATCTGGCTTCAGACACTTAACACTTACTAGCCATGAGACCTTGGGCAAGTCACTTAACCCCAATTGCCCTGCCCTCCCCCCTCCAAAATAAAAGCAAAAAAAAAAATTAATATGATAACAATCTAAATCTGATTTGTTTTGTTCCCCTTCTTACCACTTTTGCTTAATCCAAGTGACTGGACTTAGTTCATCCTTTTTCCTTATATCAACAAAAAGGAAGCAGGACAAGTTAAATCCAGTTATTTGGATCACAGAAAGGGAGTAATTATGAGATTCTTTCCCATTTATTGGACTGGGGATTGCTGGGGAGGGGTGTTACCCCATGTAGTATGCATAGGAGGGAAGATGCCCCAGTTCAGTGGATCAGAAGGACATCCTAATTACTTATGCTACATTGGGAGTGAGCTGTAGTTTGTTTTGTTTGAGGCAATCCTTTCCCATATCCCATATCCTACACTATCTTCCCAGTCTCAGCTCACTTATCTGATCACTTTATTAATTTCTGCTAATGTAGTGTTCCTTAACTTTCCCTGTCCCAGAAAGTAAGAATGATGATACTTCTCCACAGTGTGAAAAATTATTTAAAATCTTAGTAACCAGTGTCTTGGAGATTCAGAGTTTTCCCCCAGACCCTTCCCTCTTACAAATTCAGTCTCTCCTTTAGAAGAGCATTATTGATGATGAAATTGCATTGAATCTTCTTATCATGGTCAAATCCCAACCCAGGCCTGAATTGATTTAATCTTTTCAGATGCAGATGGAGATAGATTCATCTGCCTAGATAACCCAAGGCTGGGATTGATCTGGTATGTTGGGGGGCTGGTCTGATAGAACAGGTTTTTTCTCTATCAGGAGGCAGAATGATGGTGAATTATATCAGTCCTCATTGAAAAGGTTTTGTACCAAGTTTAAGTGACCTAAATCACAAACTCAAGAGACCCCATTTTAATATAGCCCACCTTTCAGTGTGCTGACCAATCAGAGCTGATTGGCACCCTTTGGGAACACCTACTCTTTGAAGGGCATATAATGTTGTAACCCCAAAACCCAAATTGAGTCAGTTCTAGACTGGCCCCCTTGGGAGCAGGAGGCTGCTTCTGGACTGTAACTCCCATGCAATGCATGTCAAGCCAGCTTGAAAGAAATGAAAACGTGGACACACACACACACACAATAATTCATTTGTTTCCTTCTTAAAATGGATTCCATTTTTATTTTTAAATTGGGATTCAACAACAGTCACCTATAGTTTACCAGATACAATAGAAGGGAACAGGAATAGAAAAAGGGGCTTACCAACCCTACCATCAAGGCCAACCCCAACTCACTGCTACTAATCAACAGGTAATCCCTAGGACCCCAAGAATGATAAGACTTTCGGATTACCAGTCCAGATTTTCCAATCTAGACCTCCTACTATTATCCATGCACATAAATTGGTAAAGATAAAATGACAGGTCAGAGTAAGGAGTAAATCATTCTCACTCTCCCTATTGACCTTGTAAATCTAGAAAATATTGCGCCAGGAAAAATCCTAGGGCAATGGAACCAGCAGAAATATGGGATAGAGCAGTTTTTTAGCTTAGGAGGCTAGGGCTATTAACAGGAAAAGTCCCTTTTGCTGCAGCAGTAGGGAACCAGTACAGAATGGGAGGCATCTCAGCAAGCCAGTAGCAAGTCCCACCTCAGCTGACCAGCGGGAGATCCTGAGACACAGGACTGGGTAAACTGAAAGCACCAAAACCAGAACACCGCCACCCCACCCCCCACCCCCATGTGCCTTCCTACAGCCAGGGGATTGGCAGACAACAGCACAAATGGGCATTTACCAGTGCCTTGGCCTACCTGGGCTTTAGTGTAGCCCTAAGGGAAGAGGACATCTTCAGTGGCCAGGCCACACCTCATGTTGGGAGCTTCTGGGTAACCCTGGGAAAATGCAGAAAGACCTCACCTGGACTCAGCAAACACCGTTCAGCCCCAACTCAGCACCAGGTAAGTTATAACATTATATAGCTTCCTGATACCAGAACCATAGGCCACAGCATACAAATTCAGTAACCAGGACACTAGCCACCAGCACAAGAAGCATGGGCAAAAGCCCCCTGTGCCCCAGAAGCACAGATCCAATTTAAAATCCAGGGAAAAGGCAATCACAACTAGCAAAAAACAACTTAGAAAAGCAAAGACCATAGATTATTACTGTGGGGACCACGATGATCAAAATATGAATTCAGAAGAGGACAGCATCATCACTATACCCACATCTGAAACCTCAAAGGCACATATGAACTGAACATATATCCAAAAGGCCTTCTTGGAAGCTTAAGTGGGATTTTAAAAGTCAAATTAGAGAGGTAGAAGAAAAGTTGATCAATTGCTTTAAAAATACAATTGATGAGGTGGCTAGGTGACACCAGCCCTGGAGTCAGGGGTACCTGAGTTCAAATCTGGCCTCAGACACTTAACCACTTACTAGCCATATGACCTTGTACAAGTCACTTAACCTGAATTGCCCTGCCTTCCCCCTCCAAAAAGCAAAAAAAAAATACAATTGGCAATATGGGAAAAAAGTGAAGAAAATGAAGGAAACAACTCTTTAAAAAGTACAATTTGCCAAATGGGAAAAGAGGTACAAAACCTAACTGGAGAAAATAACTCCTTAAAAAGTAAAATTGGTCAAATGCAAAGTAGGTACAAAAGCTAACCTGAAGAAAACAATTAATTAAAAATTAGAATTGGTCAAGTAGAAGCTAATGATTCTATGAGGCATCAATAATCAGTCAAACAAAATAAAAATAAAGAGGGAAAATAGAATAAAATGCAAATCATCTGATTGGTGAAACAACAGACCTGGAAAATAGATTCAGAGGAGACAATTTAAGAATTATTGGTCTACTGGAAAGCCCATGATGAAAAAAAGAGCTTTAACAGTATCTTCCAATAAATCATCAAGGAAAACTACCCAGAAGTCCTAGAAGCATAGGGTAAATAGTCATCAAAAGAATCCATGGATCACCTCCTGAAAAGGATCCTAATGAAAACAGAAAGCAATGGTGTAGCCAAATTCCAGAATTATCAAGTCAAGAAGAAAATACTGCAAGTAGCCAGAAAGAAACAATTGAAATATCATGGAACTACAATCAGGTTCACACAGGACATTGCATGTTCTATATTAAAGGATTGGAGGGATTGGAATATGACATCATAAAGCAAGGAACTTGGACTACAACCAAAGATCAACCACCCAGCAAAACTGAGCATAATCTTTCAGGCGAGGAGGTGGATATTTGGTGAAATAAGGTACTTCCAGATGTTCCTGGTGAAAAGAGCAAAGCTCAATGGAAAATTTGATCTTCAAATATAAGACTCAATAGAGGCATAAAAAGGTAAACACACACACACAAAATCATATTATTCATTAAGGGCCAACTGTTTAAATCCCTACATGAGAAAGTGATACTTGTAAATCTTGAGAATTGTATCATTATGACATTTAAAAGGGATATATACATAGAAGGTATGGGTAAAAATTAACTAATGTGATGATAAGAAAACCTAATTAAGGGATGAAAAGTGATTGTAATGAGAGAAGAAGAAAGGAGGCAGAAAAGGGTAAATTACATCACATAAAGAGGCACAAAAACATAGTAGAGGAAAGAAAGGATGGAAATGAGAACTGTTTGAACTTTACTCTTATTGGTTTTGGTTCAAGGAGGGAAAAACATATTCAGTTAAGTATAGAAATCTAACTTGCCCTATGGCAGTAAGAGGGAAAAGCAGAAAGGGAGGGGATTGTTGGAAGGGAGAGAAGAAGTAGTAAGTAAAAAGGGAAAGAAAATGGAAGGGGTCCCATAGAAAGGAGGGAAGATTGAGGGAGGCAATGGTCAAAAGCAAAACCTTTTTGATAGAAAAAAGGAGAAGGGGGAAATAAAAACATAAACTGAGGGGGGCAGATAGGGTGGAGAGAAAGGTACACATAGTAATCATAAATATGAATGTGAATGGGCATGTCTCCAATAATACAGAAGTAGATAGCAGGATGGATCAAAAACCATAATCCTACAATATGCTGTTTACAAGAAACTCATTTTAAACAAGAGAATACACACAGAGAAAAGATAAAAGTCTGGACTAGAAAATATTATGTTTCACTAAAGTAAAAAAAAAAAAAAGGAGGGGTTGATGCAGCTAAGTAGTGCAAAGAATAAAGCACCTGCCCTGGGGGCAAGTCACTTAACCACAATTGCTTTGCCTTCCCCCTACCAAAAAAAAAAAAAAAAACAGGGATAGCAATCCTAATCTCAGACAAAGGAAAAGCAAAAATAGATCTAATCAAAAGAGATAAAAAGGAAACAGTATCTTGCTAAAAGCACCATAGGCACTGAAATAATATCATTACTAAACATTTATGCACCAAGTGGCATAACATCCGAATACTTAGAAGAGAAGTTAAGGCAATTACAGGAAGAAACAGACAGCAAAACTATACTAGTGGTTGACCTCAACATTCTATGCTCTGAACTTGATATATCTAACCTCAAAATTAACAAGAAAGAAGCTAAGGAGGTGAATAGAATTTTAGAGAAGGTAGATATGATAGACCTTTGGAGAAAATTGAATGGGGATAAAAAGGAATATACCTTCTTCTTAGAAGTATATGGCATATACAAAAAAAAACTGACCACATGCTAGGGCATAAAAGCCTCCAAATCCAGTGCAGAAAGACATATTAAATGCATCCTTTTCAGATAACAGTACAAGAAAAATTATATGTAATAAAGGCCATGGAAAGATAGACTAAATTGACTAATTGGAAACTAAATAATCTAATCCTAAAGAATGAGTGGGTCAGGGGCGGCCAGGTGGCTCAGCAAGTAAGAGCACCGGCTCCAGTGTGGGGATGACCTGGGGATCGAATCCAGTCTCAGACACTTAGCACTCACCCAGAAACACCTGGCCATGTAACCTTGAGCAAGTTACTTAACCCCAATTGCTTAGGGGCAGCCAGGTGGCTCATTGAGTAAGAGCACCAGCTACAGTGCCAGGATGACCTTGGGATCAAATCTGGGCTCAGCTATTTAGCACCACACCCAGAAATAACTGGCCATGTAACCTTGAGCAAGTTACTTAACCCCGATTGCTTTAAAAATAAAAGAATGAGTGGATCAAACAACAAATCATAGAAACAATCAATAAGTTCATTCAAGAGAATGATAGTAATGAAACAATATACCAAAACTTATGGGATGCAGCAAAAGGGGTTCTTAGGGGAAGTTTTATATCTCTGAATGCTTCAATAAATAAAATAGAAATAAAAGAAATCAATGAATTGGGCATGCAACTGAAAAAGCTAGAAAAAATAAATTGAAAATCCCCAATTAAATACTAAATTAGAAATTCTGAAAACCAAAGGAGAAATTAAGAAAATTGAAATTAAGAAAACTATTGAACTAATAAATAAAACTAAGAACTGGTTTTATGGAAAAGAACAATGAAATTGATAAACCTTTAAGTCAATTTGATTTTAAAGAAGAAAGAAGAAAACCAAATTTCCAGTATTAAAAATGAAAAGGGTGAATTTACTTCCAATGGAGAGGAAATTAAAACTATAATTAGGAATTATTTTGCCCAATTGTATGCCCATAAATTTGACAATCAGTGAAATGTATGATACTTACAAAAATATAAATTACTGGAATAACTGAAGAGCAAGTAAATTATTTAAATAACCCCATCTCATAAAAAGAAATTGCACAAGCCATCAATGAACTCCATAGGAAAAAATCTCTGGGGCCACGATGGATTTACAAATGAATTCTATCAAATATTTAAAGAACAATTAATTCCAATACTTTATATGTTGTTTGGGAAAATTGGTGAAGGAGCCCTACCAAATTATTTTTATGATACAAATATACTGATACCTAAATCAGGAAGAGCCATAACAGAGAAAGAAAATTATAGAACAATTTCCCTCATGAATATAGAGGCAAAAATTTAAAATAAAATATTAGCAAAAAAGACTACAGCAATTTATCATGGTAATAATACACTTTGATCACATAGGATTTATTCCAGGAATGCAAGGATGGTTCAATATTAGGAAAACTATCAGTAAAATTGATCATATCAACAACAAAACTTGTAGAAGCTATGTGCTTATCTCAAAAGATGCAGAAAAAGCTTTTGACAAAATACAACACCCATTCCTATTACAAACATTACAAAGCATAGGAAAAAATGAAGTCTTCTTTAAAATAAGTAGCATCTATCTAAAAACATCAGCAAGTGTTATGCAAAGAGGATAAATTAGAAGCATTCCGGATAAGATTGGTAGTGAAATAAGGATGTCCACCATCACCCTTGTTATTCAATTTGGTACTAGAGATTTTAGCTGTAGCAACAAGAGGAGAAAAACAATAGAAGGAACTAGAATAGGCAAAGAAAAGATTAAGCTATTACTCTTTGCAGACGATATGATGATATATTTAGGGAATCAAGTAAAAAAAACTACTTGAAATATTATATAACTTTAGCAAAGTTGCAGCACATAAAATAAACCTACTCAAATCCTTGGCATTCCTATATATTTCTAATGAAGCCCACCAGCAAAAAAGAGAAAGAGAAAATCCATTTAAAGTTATTGTAGGGGGGCACTTAGGTGGCACAGTGAAAAGAGCATCTGCTCTAGCATCAGGAGGCCCTGAGTTCAAATCTGACCTCAGACACTTAAGACTTACTATGTGTGTGACCTTGGGCAAGTAATTTGACCCCAATTGCCCTGCCTTCCACCCCTCCAAAAAAAAAAACAGTTACTGTAGACATTAAAAAATATTTGTGAGTCTGCCTGCCAAAATAATTTGTGAGCTATATGAACATAATTACAAAACACTTTTCACACAAATTAAGTCAGATCTAAATAATTGGAAAAAACATCAGTTGCTTGTGGTTAGGTCAAGTTAATATAACAAAAATGACAATTTTACCTAAATTAATTAACATATTATTTAGTGCCATACCAATCAAATGAACAAAAAAAAATTATAGAGTTAGAAATAATAGTAACAATTCATCCGGAAGAACAAAATATCCAGAATATCAAGGGAATTAATGAAAAGAAATGCTAGGAAAGGTGTACTAGTCATACCAGATTTTAAACTGTATTATAAAGCAGTAGTCATCAAAAGTACTTGGTACTAGCTGAGAAATAGAGAGGTGGATCCAAGGAATTGAATATGTACACAAGACACAGTAGTCAATGACTAGTAATCTATAGTTTGATAAACCCAAAGACTCCAGCTTCTGGGGAAAGGACTCACTATTGGACAAAAACTGTGAGGAAAACTAGAAATAGTATGGCAGAAATTAAGTATAGACCAATATCTTACATTGTAAACAAAAATAAAGTCTAAATGGATTCATACTCTAGATATACAGGCTGACACTATAAGCAATCTGGGAGAGCAAGGAATAGTTTACCTATCAGATTTATGGAGAAGGGAAGATTTTATGACCAAACAAGAATTAGAGAACATTATGAAATGAAAAGTGGATAATTTTGATTACATTAAATTGAAAAGTTTTTGTACAAACAAAGGCAATGTAACCAAGATTAGGAGGGAAGCAGAAAATTAGGAAAGCCTTTTCACAATTAGTATCTTTGATAAAGGCCTCATTTCTAAAACATACAGAGAACTGAGTCAAATTTATAAGAATACAAGTCATTCCCCAATTGACAAATGATCAAAGGATATGAAACAGGCAGTTTTCTGAGGAAGAAATTAAATATATATATAAGCATATAAAAATGTTCTAAATCACTGTTGATTAGAGAAATGCAAATCAAAACAACTCTGAGGTACCACATCGCACCAGTCAGATTAGCTCACATGACAAAACAGAAAAAATGATAAATGATGGAGAAGAGGTGGGGAAATTGGAACACTAATGCATTGATGGTGGGGCTGTGAACTGATTCAACCATTCTGGAAAGCAACTACGTACAAAGGGTTATAAAAATGTATACCCTTTGACCTAGCAATACCACTTCTAGGGCTATATCCCAAAGAGATCATACAAGTGGGAAAAGGACCTGTATGTAAAAAAAAATATTTATCACAGTTCTTTTTGTGGTGGCAAAGAATTGGAAATTAGGGGGATGCCCATCAATTGGAGAATGGATAAACAAGTTGCGGTATATGAATGTAATGGAATACTATGGTGCTGTAAGAAATGATGAGCAGACTGACTTCAGAAAAACCTGGAGAGACTTATATAAATTGATACTGAGTGAGGGGAGCAGAACCAGAAGAACATTATACACAATTACAGACACGTTGTATCTAATGTGTCTGTGATGACTAACTTTGATAGACTGGGCTCCTCTCAGCAATGCAGGGTTGCAAGACAACTCCAAAAGTCTTGGGATGAAATGGGATATCCACATTCAGAGAAAGAATACAGAGTCTGAATGCGGATAGAAGCAAACTACTTGCTCTCTCTTTCTCTTTTTTTGTTTTGTTTTATTCCTTCTTTCTCATTGTTCACTCATTGGTTATAATTCTTCTTTGCAACTTGACTAATGTTTAATGTGAAGGTATTTGTAGAACCTCTATCAACTTTCATGCCACCATGGAGGGGGGGAGGTTAAAGGAGAGGGAGGGGGAGAAAATTTGGAACTCAAAAGTTTGTGGAATTGAATATTATAAAGTAAAGCCAAATAAATAATAATAATTATTATAAAAATATAATATTTCCCCAGCTGATAAATGGTCAAAGGACATGAACAGGCAATTTTCACACAAACAATTCAAAGCTTTCTATAAGTCATATGAAAAAATGCTCTAAATCACCATTGATTAGAGAAATGCAAATAAAAGCAACTCTGAGGTACCATATCACACTTATCAGACTGACTAACATGACAAAACAGAAAAATAATAAATGCTGAAGATGTGAGGAAATTGGAACACTAATGCATTGTTGCTGGTGCTGTGAACTGATCCAACCATTCTGGAAAGCAATTTGAGCTATGCCCAAAGGGCTAATAAACTGAGCATAACCTTTGATCTAGCAATACCACTTCTAGGTCTATATTACAAAGAGATCATAAAAATGGGAAAAGGGCCCACATTACAAAAATATTTATAGCAGCTCTTTTAGTGGTCTCCAAGAATTGGAAATTGAGGAGATGCCCATCAATTAAGGAATGGCTGAACAAGTTGTGGTTTATGAATGTAATGGAATACTATTGTGCTATAAGATATGATGAGCAGACTGACTTCAGAAAAACCTAGAAAGACTTATATGAACTGATGCTGAATGAAATGAGCAGAAACAGGGGAGCATTTTATGCATAGTAAAAGCAATATAATGTATTGATCAACTCTGATAGACTTAACTCTTCTCAGCAATGTAAGGCTCTAAGAGAACTCGAAAAGACTCATGAGGGAAAATGCTATCCACATCCAGAGAAAGAACTTTGGGGTCTGAATGCAGATGGAAGCTTATTATTTGCTTTCCTTTTGTTTTGTTTTGTTTTGTTTCTTCTTTCTTTTTATTCCTCCCATGTGTTCTAATTCTTTTTTACATCATGATTAATGTGAAAATATGTTTAATATGAATGTGTAAATAGACACTGTATCAGATCGCATTCCTCCTTGGGGAGGGGGGAAGGAAGGAAAGGGAGAAAATTTAAAACTCAAAATTTTATGTAAGTAAATGTTAAAAATTAAAAATCAATTAATTATTTTAACCCCCCCCCCAAAAAAAATTCTGACTGTTGTAAGTCTTCCAGAATAACAGATATCCATACTACCTATTAACCCCTAAGGCAAAATAAAATCTTTGAATCTCAAGACTACTGTTATTAAGTCAGTTCAAAGATGAAATTACAATACATACTATTTATTAACAGATACATTTTAATAATTTTAATATGTCATATCAAATAATGTCAAATGAAACTCACTTTTCACTATTAGTAAACTTTTGTTTCCCACTCTGCAAGTGGTGCTTGATCCAAGTTTCAATATATGGTCAGCTGATCTGATAAGATCTTATGACTCAACCCAAGTAGAAAGTCCCCAAAATCACACAGATAAGGGCAGCTTGAAGAAGATATCAGTACTTTTATCCTAATAGTAAGTTATTTTCATTACACATTTTAAAGAAAAATATACCCCCATTTAATAATTGTTTTTGTTATGAGATTTAATACTCTTCCATGCCTTTTGAACTTGCTGACATAGCAGGAAGAGGTAGGACAAGAGGAAGCAGAAGCCAAGCTCTAGTGAGGTGACTGGTGGGGGTGGCAGCAGCAGTGGGGCAGAGGCATGAACTTCTTTTTTGAGCCAGACACAATTTCTGCTAAGGACTCCTACTGAGGACTGCCAGGGATAGGAACTGTAGGGGCCAAAGCAGTTGGGAGCACACTTTGTGGACACTGAGGAGTTGCTGTATGTGGGGAGAGGAGGATCTTTGCCTGAGGTAGCCTGTTCTATTTTGAAGGCTTGCGAATGTGGGTATTTGCTACATGAACTACATGTGCCAACTTCATAATTACTGTGATAGCTTTGACTTTCTGGTTTTGGGAGTCAGTTTTCTGGTATTTGAATAAATGTTCTAGCATTATTCCCTATGTAGAGAGCCTGGTTTATTTTGTGATTAATAACCATATCAGCATATTTATAGTCACCATAGGCATTGTGAATACTGCATTGTTGATACAATAATTAACAGTTTTTTTCAAACATTTTGACCACATTCTTTTGACAGTTCAATTCCTCCTCTAAAAGCATCCGGATTAAATGAGAAATTATTTTTTCTAACAGCATTTCTAATACAATTGTTTCCAAAATTTCACCATATAATAAAAGTTTTAGAAACACAATTATAACATATACGATTCCTGGTATTTAAAGCATGAAACAAAACTCATTGATTCAGTTGAATGAATTTCCAAATGATCTTACCTAAGAAATCATTCTTTTATCACTTTTGGCACCTTATACTAATTGAATTCAAGACCAATATAGAGTATTTACATTTACTAACATTTATATACTGCTTGCCATGTGCTAAGCACTTTTCAATTCTGTGATTCTCCCTACAACACAGGAAGCTAGTAGGCAGTATTATTACTATCCCTTTATGTCTCAGTTTAGAAAAGTGAGGTAAAGAGTGGTGAAGTAACTTGTTTAAGATCACACAGATAAACTAATTAGAAAAGGAGGTCAAGATTCTTTTTTTTTAAGCAATTGGGGTTAAGTAACTTGCTCAAGGTTACACAGCCAGTTATTTCTGGGTGTGGTGCTAAGTATCTGAGCCCTGATTTGATCCCCAGGTCATTCTGAAACTGGAGCCAGTGCTGGAAGTCCAGAATCTTAAGGAAGAAAATGACACTATGTAAATCAGAATTGGACAAAGGGAAGCCAGTGAAATTATAAGAAATCAAGAAATTATTAAGCAAATATGAATAATGAGAAAAAGAAGAGAAAGTGAAGCATCTTAAAGGAAAACAACAGATTTGGAGAATATATCAAGAAGAGAAAATATAAACAACAATTGGACTAACTGAAAGTTATGAACATAAAAAGAATCTTGATACAATAATAGAAGAAATAATTAAAGAAAATTGTCCCGAAGCATTAAAAAAATGGGGAAAAGTAGAAATAGGAAAAAAAAATCCAGTGATCACCACTTAAAAGAAATCCTATGAGGAAGACTCATAGGAATATCATAGTCAAAATCCAAAACCCCCAGCTCAAGGATAAAATCATCAAGATTAAGATAATTTAAATATTATGGTGCCACAATTAGAATTACACAAGACCTAGCAGTAGAGACTTTAAAGAATAGCAGGTCTTGGAACACAATATATCAAAGAACAAAAAACTGGGACTCTGGCTGCAAATATCATACCTTGCAAAGTTAAGTATCATCTTGAATAAAAAATTGGATGCTTGATAAATTTTTCAAGACTTTGTTAAAAAAAAAATTCTGGACATAATAGAAGATTTGACATCCAAGAACAAAGAGAAAGATAAGGCATATACCAAAGATAGATGGTAAGGGATTCATAAGGACAGACTGTTTGCTTATATATATATATAAAACATAAAATATATGTCTAAGATTCTTATTAATAATTACATAGCTCATAAGAAAGATTGGGATAAACCTGAGTATGATATGAATTTGAAAAGTAAAACAATTTAGAAACAGCTAAAAAGAGTAATTATTTTTTACAAATGAGGTGCAACAGGAAGAATTGATACAGAGAAATTAGATGGAGGAGGTCTGGTAGTTCTGGTAACTTACTTTCTTTGGGAATGGGTTTAAGAGGAAATAATACATATATATTTAGAAGAGTACAAAAGTCTTCTAAATTCAGATGAAATAAAATGTTAGGGGCATAGTGAGGTTGAAGAGGACAAGGGAGGATCTTTAGAGGTGAAGTTTAGGGAATAGGGAAAGGGGGGGATATAGGATGGTGTTTAGATGTATGGGAATATGTAGATAGAGGAGTGATCTTTGGAGGGGAGTAGGCAAGTAATAGGAGGGCAAGGTAATGGATAGAAGTAGAGGAGGCAGGAGGGCTAGGAAACTAGAGATATGCACAAACATAAAAGCAAAGATCAGGAGTAGAATATGATTGGGAAACTATATGTCTATATATTGTGTAGATATGTGTATGTATACATTTATAGCTACATAAACTTTATTGTGGCCTTTTTGGGGCAGGGAGGGAAAAAAAACAAAGTAAAAGAGTGTACAGGAGAGAATAAAAGAAAAACTTATAAGGAAGCAATAAAAGCAATTCTCAACATAGTGTGTATTATTTATCATGCAGGTTTTCTTGAAGTGAAAATTCATTGTTACATATTTTGAATCCTCTCTTATGTTCTGCTATGCACATGACATCCTTTTTTATTTCTTTGTATTTAAGTTTGAGTAATTAATTTTATGAAAAGTTTTTGTTTCTTTATTTCATATTTGTGTTCTGGCCCTTGAATCTAAAATTAAAAAAAATAATAAAATAAAAGATCACACAGCTAATAAATTTCTTAGTCTAGTTTTTAACTCATGTCTCCTTGATTCATGCATTTCTCAGCATTTGCCAATACTAAATAGTAAATGCATTTTGTATTAAGTTCTGATTCACCACATTTATCCTAATAGAAGAATGTATGCCATTATAAATGAGACCACATTATAATTTAGTTTCAGAACAAAGTTTGGCAAAAATCAAATCTGGATTTATAATCACTAATGTAATATTTAAAATCTTGATTTTCCCAAGGGTTTTTAGTTAGCTCCTGTTAAAAAAAATCATAACTTTTTCATTATTTATTTTTAAATCACCCAAAGAAAGAAATCATTTTCCTTTGTTCTCTTAACCCAATCACACCTAATACTGAAAAGGGTAGATATCTCACTTTTTTTGGAGGGAGGAAGGCAAGGCAATTGGGGTAAAGTGTCTTGCCCAAAGTCACACAGCTTGTATGTGTGTCAAGTGTCTTGAGACTAAATTTGAACTCAAGTCCTCTTGACTACATGGCTGGTGCTCTATTCAATGTGCCACCTACATTCTCCCCTCCCCTCCCTTTTTTAATACATCCCCTCCTCTTTGCTGGGTGCTCTACTAGGAGTTATATTGCTACTTCTTCCCTTGCCCTACTCTGCCTTTCATACCCTTCTTGTTTTTCTTGAATTATTCTTATTTTGTTTTTTAGCTTTTCCTCCATCTCTGTCATTTGATTTTTAAACTTTTTAAAGATCTATAAATTCTTTTTGGGCAGGTGACCATTTGACATTACTTTTTGGGATTTTCTTTACTTCAATGATGAGGTGCAGGCTCTGGGAACCCCTTTGAACTCTGATTGAATTGTCCCATTTGATGAGGCATTTGCACGAGGCCACAACCCTTTCATTGTGGCTCTGCCCAAATCTCTATCCCTCTATTATCCAGCTAGCCCCAACCCTTGATTCTCAACTGTAACACCCTTGAACTGGCCTAGTCTTCCATTGTCTGTCTTCTCCAGGTAGCCTCCAGGAGCTTCACTCATTTGCTGGAGTCTGGCCTCATTGACTCCTCCTGAAGACCCTCCCCAAACTCTTCCTCTAGACCACCCCTAGATTCCTCCCACAACTTTTCTGTATGTAAGACCCCATATTGCCTCCATGTGTGACAGCACCATAAAATTTTCTAGCATAGACTTGCTCTGTGTTCAATACAAACCCACTTGTCCAATAAAGACCTTACAGATACCTAAGCTCCTTAAGAGTCTACCCAATATAGTGAACTTTTAATAAACTTTGCTTTTCTTTGGCTGAGATAAGACTTGAGTTTGATTCATTTGGCAGGACCCAGCATGTTAGCATTTTGGGGTCTCGAGCACCCCTAACCCTATATCTCATCATTTTATGATGACCTCATCACAATATTGTACTTTGAAGATAGCCTTTTTCAGTTCTATTTCCGTAATTTCTTTGTATGGTTGGATTCTTTCTCCTTTGTCTGTGCATTTTTTGTGGTAATAACTTAATTTTTGTAATCACCTCTAGCCTTGGGATATGGGAAATGGTGACTCTTGCCCAGGATCTTCAGTTTTCCCTCTAGCCTGAAACCAAAGCCAAATTTCCAGCCTCCTGTAAGTGCCCACAGTCAGGGGCTTTCTGCCTCACTGCTTCTGCACTCACCGAGTTTGTGTTGGTTCCTTCTCACTCCCATTCTTTTCATAACATGGCTGGGTCTAGCATTCCTAATCATCAGAGGTTCTCTCCATCTTCCCAGGGCTTGGAGTCCCAACTCCCCTCACTATCCCAAGGGGTAAAGTTCCTGTGGCTGGGTCAGACGCAAAACTAACTAACCCCAGGGCTAGCCATTTGTTATTTAAGAGACTTGCAACTGGTTATTAAAAGGGAACCTAGCCTGGAGGTGTTTACTCTTCATGGGGAACAAACCTTATTGTGGAATTTTTCTTCTGATCTTCTCAAATTGCCACAGGAAAATCTTACTTGTGTTCCTATTCTTATTTATATCCACCCACATATCATTTACCCTAAGATGCAATTTTACCTCTTTTGTGGCAGAAACTCTTGAGAATTTGGAATTTTCTGACCTAGTCTGCCATCTTCCCAGAATCCTCCTCCTATACTTCATTTTAACTGAGGCTTTTCAGTAGTAATCCAAGGAAAATAAGGGACAAAGCCAGGAAAAGGCACATTTTTTAAAGAAAAAAGATGCTTATTTTTGTTTCAAAGATCTTTGATATAATTATTTACTCCAGACCAAAGAAAATAAAGTCTTATTTACAAGTCAGCTAGTTCATTAGCATTTGATAAGTTCCTAAATATCTTCTCAGATCAGATAAAGAAAAGAGTGTGCATTCCTAAGACTACTGAAAGTCCCAGTGATGAGGTCACAGTCACAGGTGATGGAGATCCCAAAATACCAACACACTGGGTCCTACAGAATGAATTCAACTCAAGTCTTTTCTCTGCCAAAGAAAATCAAAGTTTATTAGAGATTTTCCATAATAGGTAGAACCTCGGTATCTGTGATGCTTGTACTCAACAAGCAGGCCAGAATAATCTCACACAGAGTAAGTCTTCACTAGATCATTCTCTGGTTTCTCTTCTCTCTTGGAGGCAAGATGGGGTCTTATACACATAAAGGTTGTGGGAGGAATCTAGGGGTGTAGGAGGAGTTTGGGGAGGCTCTTCAGGAGGTCTCAAATGATGTCAGACTCCAAGTCTTGAGAGATTAAGGGTGGGAAGTAGCTGGAGACTACCTGGAGATGAGCAAATGGAAGACTTTGGGGAGGATCAAGGGAGAGGACTAGCTGGATAATGGGGGGCTAGTCTAGTAACAGAGGTTTGGGCTGAGCTATAATGAAAGGTTTATGGCCTCAGGCAAATAGCTCATCAAATGGGAAGATTCAATCAGAGTTCATGGAGGGGTTCCCAGAGCCTGCACCTCATCACCAGGAGCTTTCTTTTGTAATATGAAATAGACTGGGGGAAATGAAACACTGAAGAGGTTCAGTACTTATCAGAGAGGCATTTCTCTAAGAATTTCTCAACTCTTTCTTATCTCAGTATAATAAACCCTTCTTCAGTACTTGTCAGAGAGGCATTTCTCTAAGAAGTTCTCAACTTTTTCTTATCTCAGTATAATAAACCCTTCTCAAACCACTTTCCCAGCTCCAAATCACTCCCTTCATGCTAACTTCCACTCACATGGTCAGTGGAAAGGGACTCTTCCTTTTTTTTTGTTTGCTACACATTCTCCTCCTATCTCTACTTACTTGAATATTACATTCACTGCCCTCTTCCATCTCAGTTTATTTCTCAATCATATTGTAGTTTAACATTCCATGGAATCTCTTCTGCACATATTTCCTTATACAATACTATTTTTTACTTCTGGACTTGCATAGTCTATTTCAATTTAGGCATCTTAGACCTAAACAATTAAATCCTGTTGATTCCTTTCAAGCTAGTTTCAAGTTAGCTTATTCTCTAGTAACTCTATTGTACCCTAGGAAAGGGACAGAAATTGCTTATATTTTTTTGTTTTTTTTTTAATTTGTTTGTTTACTTTTAGTTTACAAGATTAGGTTCCACAATCCCTTGAGTTTCAAAATTTCTCCCCTTTCCTTCCCCCCCCCCACCAAGGCAGCATTCAATCAAGTATAGGATCTGCAAATACTTTCACATTAGACATTAGTCAGGTTGTAAAGAAGGATAATAACTGATGGAATGAAGAATGGGAAAGAGGAAATAGGACTTTATAGAGCTTCTCCACTTTTTTCTACAAAGTATAGAACCAATATTCACCATCTGGTGATTTCCATATATAGAGGTGTCTTTTGGATTGTTGAAAAAGAGTGTTTACTATGATCAGTGAGTTATCTTGACAAAACTCTATTAGTCTTTGCCCTGCTTCATTTTGTACTCCAAGGTCAAACTGTTCATTTATTCCAATTATCTTTTGACTTCCTATTTTAGCAATCCAATTTCCCATAATAAACATATTTTTTGGCTTATTTCTAGAAGATGTGTCTGATGATATTGTGCTATGTATTCATACTGACTTCTTTGGCATGAGTGGTTGGAGCACATACTTCTATTATTTTGATGTTTAATGGTTCACCTTGGATTCAAACAGATGTCACTATTATTTTTGAGAGTATACTCTGTAGTACTGCTTTTATTGCTTCTTTAATGGCAGAGGGCTACTCCATTTCTTCTAAAGGATTCTTGCCCACAGTACTGTATGTAGCAATCACCTGAATAATATTCAGCCATTTCCATCCATTTAAATTCACATACACCCAAGATGTTGCTGTTTAATCTTTCCATCTTCTGTTTGACTATATCCAGGTTACCTTGGTTCATGGATTTTACAATCGAGGCTTCCTATACTATATTGATGTTCATAGTATCAGGTTTTACTTTTGTCACCAGACACATCTGCAGCTGAGCTTTTTTCAACTTTGGCCCAGATGCTTTATTAGTACTGGAGCTACTTGTAGTTGTTTCTGTTCTTCCCCAGTAGCATGTTGGGCACCTTCTAACCTGAGGGGCTTCTCTCCCAGTGTCATGTCTTTTATCATTTTAATATTGTTTATGGGGCTTTCTTGGCAAAGATACTGCAGTGCTTTGATATTTCCTTCTCTAGTAGATCATCTTTTGTCAGAGTTCTCTACTACGACCTGTTCATCTTAGGCACTCCTGCATAGTGTGGTCACATTTTCATTGCACTACTCAAGCCATTCTACTATGACAAGGCAGTGATTCCATTAAATTTATTTTCTCTGAACTAATGAAGCAAACTCTATAAACTTTTAAATCTAAGGTTCTTTTCCCAAATGTTCCTTCTGATTTTTAACTAAAGAACTTGGGGAAAAAACTTGTTTTAGGTTAAATACATTTTTTGCATACATATGTTCTTATTTTGTTTTTACAGTTTATCAGTATGCTTACTTGAGAAAGTAGTCCAAGTAGTGACCCAAAATGGCCCAGTGAAAATAGTGCAGCATCTGAATCCAGAAAAGCTAAGTTTGAAAACTTTGAATATTGTCTCTGGAACTTACTCTGTAGGTGCACTTTGTTCTAGACCTTGTTATTGTCATTTGGAAAATTAGGTGGTTGGAGAAGGTGCCAAACTCTTAACAGAAATGAATGCCTCAAGGCAATATATTGACTCAGAAAACCATAAATTAGTATTATCTGGCATTTTTATTTTCTTAAGCACTGAATGTTTGAAATCTTCCTTCTAACTGACCTCATAAGTTCCCTTCAGTATCTATATTCTACAGTTGAAGGGAAAACAAGTAATACTTTTCTAATAAATATAGCATACTCCAGTGGGAATATGCCCTTCTCTCTACCAGATGCATCCCTTACTGCTGGAGCATCACCTTCCTACTGAAAGGACCTATGTTACAGTGCTCTTCAACACAACACTGCCCTTATGGAAATGAAACTCTATGCTAGTGTGTTTGTCTGAGCTGTATGTTAGGGCACTTTTTCCTCTCTCCCCTTCTCTTTCTTACCCATTGCTTTCAATAAAGCTTTGCAATGAATTTGCTCCCATTGTTTTACATGTCATTCCCAGTACCTGAACTCCTTCATGTATATCCCTGACATCTCTGTCTGGCCTACTGGCCTTTCCTTAGACATAAACTGGGTGTCTGGGCAATAATTTAACCTGTTGACAGCCTCTAGGTGAATATATCACTGAGTGCCCAGTTGTAGAAAGCCAGGATCAACAGGGGAACTTTATGTCCTCACAGAAGGGACTTTCTTATGTCAGAGGACATTTTCAAAACATCCTTTAGTATGACATTTTATTTGTAAGGAAAACCATGTAACTGACTAAAACTTTTCTTTTATAGTGTGGAATTTAGCTGAGACCTCCAAAAATTTTACCCAGATGATTAACTGGTTAGGAATAAAAGAATTTATGACTTAGCTTTATGATAAACATCACTACTTGTAAATTCCAGAGTAACTCCTCTCAGTATTTAGTGATCAGTTTACAACTTGACCTGATATAATTTTTCCCCTTCTGCTATCTTTGACTTGTAAATTTCCTACCTTTCCATTAGCCTGCTAAAAGTTTTATATGTTTATCTTTGAAATGAAAATCTTTGCTTTTCCCTTTTGGCAGCTGTAATGTCAATTGTGTTTTTTTTTTCCTTGATGAAATAAGAGACTATATAAGTCTAATGAAAACACTATCTGGAGCTCACAGATCATTTTTAGATACCATTAGCCTGTGCTTGGAGAAAGAATGAATAGAATTTTGGAAACGAACAATTAATTATCATTCCTGGGATATGTGAGATATGAGAAAGAACTAAGGAAATTCTTTCCTGAAGACTCTTAGACCACTGGTTAACTGACAGAAAAAATGAATCTGTGAGATATTATGAGTTAATGATTATCTTTGAAAGATCCCAGAGAGAGAATTTATATTTTTCTTTTCTTTCAAAATTTAATTTCTTTTTAAATTTTATTTTTAGTTTTCAAATTTCATTTTTATAACTTTGAGTTCCATTTTTTTCTTCTTCCCTCTTCCCCTCACCTCGCCCCAATATGACAAAGCAATCTGATATAACCTATACACATACAATCATATATAATTTATTTCCACATTAGTCATATTGTAAAAGAAAAAATTAGAACAAAGGGGAAAAACCATGAGAAAGGAAAAAAAAAGAGAGAAAAAAGTGTGCTTCAATTTGCATTCAGACTCCATAATTCTTTCTCTGGATGTGGATAGCATTTTACATCATGAGTCTTTTGGAATTTGTCTTAATTGTATGGCTAAGAAGAGCTAAGTGTATCAAAGTTAATGATCATACAAAGTTGCTGTTACTGTGTACAATGTTCTTTTGGTTCTGGTCACTTCACATCATCAGTTCAAGTATTTCCATTTTTGTCTGACTTCCACCTGCTCATCATTCCTTCTAGGACAATACTATTCCATTATATTCATAAACCACAACTTGTTCAGCCATTCCCCAATCAATGGACATCCCCTCAATTTTTTGCTACCACATAAAGAGGTGCCATAAATGATTTTGGATATGTGGATCATTTTCCCTTTTTTTATGATCACTTTGGGATACAGTCCTAGTAGTTATATTGCTGGATAAAAGGCTATGCACAGTTTTATAGCCATTTGGGTGTAGTTCCAAATTGTTCTCTGGAATGGTTGGATCAGTTCACAACTCCATCAATAATGCATTAGAGTCTAGAAAAGAATTTTAAATACGTTGGTTTAACTCTTCTGTAGAGAACACATCCCAAGGATAATCTCTGACAGATTTTATGGGTTGTCCTGGGAGAATTGAATTGTTTGACTAAAGTTCCTATATTCTTGAGGAGGATTCAGAAATTGCAGTTTTAGAAGGGACTCTGACTATGCTTTTTCTTAACTGATACATTATTAAAACATTTATTAATATATTTCCTTTGATTTTATTTTTAATAAATTATATACATTATATATTATATAGACATTAATGCTTATCTAAACTTATAATTCCATGCTTTTAGCCTTCCAGAAGATTGTATTCTCAAAGAAAAAAATCATTTTACCAGTTTTTATAAACTGCAATGATTACTCAAAGATAACACATTAATGAAATATTTTGCATTATTTGTAATAGATTAGGAAATACCAGGACCTATTTCTTTATTGAATGTGAAACCTATTAAGAGAATTAAAAATTTGACAGACTTTTAATAGGTTTTACACTGAGGGCATGTGGATTACAAAACTCACTCATACCCTTTTCCACGGGATTGTACAGAGCAGTTTGGCAAAATTACTATCAAATCAGTCAAGTTAATTTTTTTTTTAAATTGAACTCAACTGATATAATGGAGGAAAAAAGTTAACATTCATGTAACAGATGTTATTACCTTTTTTGGGGGGGAGGGAATGTCATGGGTTCCTCAGAATAATTCTAAATAATTAGAGAAAATATTAGGATTACAATGAAAACCAATTCTAATGAAATATAGATAATATTTTTTAAAGTGTTTGTGTTCTCCCAAGTTAATAGCTCCTGATAGGGGCTTCTGAAATGCTGACAGATGTTACCTTACATAATATTTATGATTTGCAAATATTGTCTTCAACAATAATTTCTTATTCATGAATGAACCACTTGAAAAGTTGATGAATTTATCTTTTGCTTCAGATGAGTATTTCATTCAGGTTAACTTTCTTGCTTCCAAGTGAACACTAACATATATTTTACTCTGCAGAATAGGAAAAATAGATAACTTAGGTTGCAGAGAGAGTAAGACTGCATTTGTTCTAAGACTGAGACACTATGTAAATATTTTCCCAGAGACAAATTTCTAATCTATGTAAAGAAATTAAATAGAGTCTATCCAGGAGGCTCAAGTAGGCTGGTTTTCCATTCTTGGGACTGCTAGGCAGGATGTGAAGCATTAATATCTCCCTATCCTCAGCTTCTTTTTTGAGTATGTCCACTTTGGCAAACATGAAGCTAGTTGCATCTCCTTCCATGTGGGTGGGTATAGTCTTGTCTGCCTGAATCTTTAAAAATAGTGAAGCTGAACTGGTAGTTCTCTTTTTTTTTACATTTCTGCATTTATTATTCATTTATTTTTAGCATTCTTTTTAAATTTTGAGTTCCAAATTTTCACCCTCTCTCGCACCATTTCCTCACTCAATGAAAAGGCAAGCAAAATGAGATTAATTATATATGTGAAATCATGCAAAGCAGAGAGAGAAAATTGTACTTAGATTTGTACTCAGAATTCATCACTTTTCTCTGGAGGTGGCCAGCATTTTTTTTTCATCATGACTCCTTTGGAATTGCCTTAGATCATTGTATTGATCAGAGTAACCTAGTCTTTCACAGTTGATCATCATTACAACATTATTGATATTGTGCACAAGGATATCATGGTTCTTCTCATTTCATTATTAAATCAGTTCATAGAGGTATATCCATATTTTCTTATTCTGAAACCACCCTCCTACATTTCTTATGGCACAGTGCTACTCCATCACACTCATGTCACAATTTATTCATCCATTTCCCAGTTGATGAGAACCCCTCTAGTTCCAATTCTTCACCAGTATAAAAAAGAACTGATTGATATATATATATATATGTATATATATATATGTATATATATATACATATATATACACACATATCATTTTTTTCTTTTTATTTGATTTCTTTGGGGTACAGATTTAATAGTGGTATTTCTGAGTCAAGGTATAAGCAGTTTTATAGCTCTTTGGGCAAAATTCCAAATTGTTCTCTAGAATGATTGGATCAGTTCACAATTCCAACAACAGTTTAGTAATTTACCTAATTTCCCTCATTCCATCTAATATGTCATTTCTGATAGGTTTGAGGTGGCATATCAAAGTTGATTTAATTTGCATTTCTCTAATCAATAGTGAGTTAGAGCATTTTTTCATATGTCTAGAGATAGATCTGATTTCTTCTTTTGAAAACTGCCTGTTCATATCCTTTGCCATTAATCAATTTGGGAATGGCTCTTATTTTTATAAACTTGGTTCTGTTCCCTATATATTTGAGAAATGAGACCTTTATCAGAGAAACTTGCTGAAAAAAATTGTTATAACTCCATTGTTTATGGTACCTTTTTGCAAAATGTAGTTTCCCTGATAATCTCTTTTAATTAGGTCTATTTTTACTTTATCATTGTCTGATCTTCTGATTGCTAGTCCCTGACTTTTTTTTGTCTCACTCAGTTTTCTGGTATGGAGGCATAAAGGTCCCAGCTACATAAAGTCAAAGCCTCTCAGACATGGTAGGTGAGATAGAGACTGAGGGTGGGATAGGTATTAAGATAATTTAAGTGTCACTATATACTCATTGCATATTCTTGCAGTATAATGACAAAGTAAGCCTCCCCTTTGTTAAATATACAGTTACTTAAAAGTGTCTCATTCCAACCAAACTTCAAATATGAACTAAAAGATGGCTTTTAAGTCATTCCTACAATGGCAACTAAGATATATGTTGAGATTTTTAGATCTAGGTATTATTAATATGGAATATACATTCAACAAGCAATTTATTCAACAAATATTTGCATTGTCCTGTCTTATAAAAAGGGGGGGGGGCGATAACTGGCTGACCACCTCTATACCTTGTTTATTATATTCATGGTCCTTTTGCTATGTACAGAGAACTAAAGGAAAACCCTTAGCCAGTCAAATTGATCCTGGTCAATAGTAAATACAGCAGTGGATAGAATGCTATGCCTGTAGCCAGGAAAACCCTAATTCATATCCATGATTTGTAGAATGTTGATTTTTCTACATGTAGGTTCAGACTTTTTCAATCTGTTAGTTTAAGAATATTTTCTCCCTGTTCCCCTTCTGCATTATTTTATATAAGCAATTGCTTTCTGGGAGGGTGTAGGTGGAAAGAAACATTGAAGAATGTAGTTTAATAAATATTTATTTTAAATATTATAATAGAAGGGAAAAAACATTTACATTACTAGATTAGATTTTTGTTTCAAGGAGAAATTAGGGCTCATTGAAAATGTTGCATTATTTCCTAAATGTAATCAAGCCTTCTCCCTCCTTTTTAATTCTAGGACCAGTCTGTTGCCCTTCTGCAATTTTTGTCAAGGATATATGTAGTGATGGGCTGGTTCTATGAGTTACCAATTCACCCGAATATCTTGGTCTAGTCAATGGGCATTATTCATCCACTTATTCTTTTTCTCCTTTTGGGATAGTTAAATTGGGCATATTTGAATGACTTCAGATTTCCTTTGGAAGCTCCACAAGATATCAGGACTTGATGCATTTAATACAATGTCTCCTACAAAAGTGAGTTCAACTTGGAAACACATCTCCTCAGCACCTCCTGAGACTAGAGCTCCTCCTTGTCTCTGGTTTGAGAGGGCATAAGATAGGTATCTTTGACTTCCTCCATGATGGCTCATTTTTTTTAAAGAAATTCTCTCCATGTGGCTACTTTCCTGGACTTTAACATCTAGAGAAATTTATCATTCTGCAAGATGAAATCAGTTGAGAAACTTATACCCACTCATGCCATTTCCCATACCCCAGGATCCTCCCTTTTCTGTTTTCTTCTACCCTCCTACTTTTTAGCTTTTCTAAAGCTTTTATATCTTGTAAGTGTTTATTAACTCTGACTCTACAAAAAGGAGCAAGAAAAAGAAATTTACTATCTAAATGAGATAAGTTTTCCAAAAGGACTCTGTGCTAGCTATTTGCCATAATACTGGCAGATGCCAATGTCATTTTTATTAAAACTTTTTGTTTTCAGCATTTTAAAATTGTTCAGCTGAGTTTGAGAAATGTACAGTTTGAGACACAATGAAACATTTAAATCAGCAAGGTCAGCAGTTAGTTTTAAAGAAGGGTTACAGTAAAGTAGAGTTGAGTCAGTCCAGTCTAACAAATGTGATGATAGTTCTGTTGTTGAAGCTGAAGGAATTAAGACTGGTGAGTGGGTCCTGTGAGATGGACTTAGTCAACTAAAGAACATTTAATAAGTGCCTTCTATTTGCCAGAAACTGTGCTAAATTCTCAGGATACAATTAAAGGCAAAAGACAGTCCCTATTCTTGAGGAGCTCACAATCTAATGAGGAAAAGCATGTAAACAACTATGTGTATAGAAATATATATACAGAGTGAATAGTAGGTAATTAAAAGAGAAAAAGCAGTAGCATTGAGGGAAATTGGGAAAGGCTTCCTCCAGAAAATTCAATTTTATCTGGGACTTGACAGAAGCAAGAGAATTCAATAGGTAGAGATGAGGAGACAGATCATTGCAGTTATGGGAGACAGTCAGTGAACACTTCCTTTTTAGAGGAACAGCAAAGAGATCAGTGTCATTATATCAATGAGCAGGTATGTGTGTGTATGTGTGTGTGCTTGTGTGTGTGTGTAAGGGTAAGAAGATCTGAAAGTTAAGGGGTGAGGACTAGGTTACAAAGGGTTTTCAATATCAAACAGAGGATTTTGTATTTAATCTTGGAGATGATAGAGGGTTGATGGAATTTACTGAGTTGGGGGTGTGTGTGACCTAATCTGTATTTCAGGAAAATCATTTTGGTGCCAGAAAATGGATTGGCGTGGGAAATGGTTCATGACTGGCAGAAAAATTAGAGAGCTATTGAAATGGTACAAATATGAGAAGATGAGGACTTGTACCAGGGTGGTGGCAGTATAATAAGCCAAATGACAACATTTTCTAGACATATTGCAAATCAGCAAGCCTTAACGATGAATGGATTCTGTGGTGGGAGGGGGTAAGAGATATTGAGGAGTTGAAGATGACACTTAAGTAATGAACCTAGAGAACTAGAAGCCTGGTGTTGCCCTGAAGAAGCAAGAAGTTAGAAAAGGTGAAGGGTTTTACAGGAAAGAAAATTCAGTCTTGGACATTTAGGATTTAATATGTCTATTGGACATCCAATTTGGGATACCTGAAAGACAGCTGGATGATCATCAGAGATTAGAACTAGATATATAGATTTGTGAGTCATCAGCATAAAGATAATAATTTAATTCATGGAAGCTGAGGAGATCATTTAAGTGAAATAGTATAGAAAAGGGAAGAAGATCCAGGGTGGAGCCCTATGGGAGATCTGCAATTAGTGGGTGTGGCCTAGATGAAGATACTAAAATGGGGAATGTTCAGATATGTAGCAGGAGAATCAGCATAATATAGTATCGCAAAAACCAAGAGAGAAAAGGATATTAAAGATAAAAAGGTAATCAACAATGTCAAAATCTCTAGAGAGTTCAAGAAGGATGAGGCTTGTGAAAAGGCCTTTGGATTTGGCAATTAAGACATCATTGGGGGTATGCATTCTAGGAAGATGACAGGGTTGGTCAGAAATTTCCAGTGTCTCCAAATTTCCAGCACTGACAGAAAGTCACCATGAAATGAAGGCAGAATAGAAAAAATAAAGAGGTAAAGCAATTGTCCTATGAAGACATTTTGAGAGGACCCCAGAGAACACTCCAGGACTGAGGTTTGGTCTGAGTGAAATGTAAACACCTTTAGTTGACTTCACTGAATTAACAAACAATGCGACCAGAGAGAAGCAAACTAATCCTCAAGTTATTTACCTCAACATTCACATTAGTCACAGCCTCAAGAAATTTCACCTCATGAACACTTACCTCACATTCTCCATCACTTTAACCTCACAAATGAACTTTTATCACACAAACTTCATGTCAAGAACAGCAAACCTTTGACTGAGGGATGGTTGAAAGGTCCCTTGCAGTTTCTAGAAGTCAGGCCTCATGGTACTGATCAGATGTGACCTCCAGCTTTCAATATGGTCAAGGAGGAGTAATCACAAACCCTATGAATGTAGTGTGGCAAAGAACAAGAATATTTTTGGGACAGCATGGCTGAACCTTAGGGGAGAAAGAGAAGAGATCCTGAGTTTGAGCTTCTGGACAGAATTCAGAAAACAACAATAAGAAGGACCTCAGGTCTAGGGCAACATTGGCCACATCCTAGGATTAAGACTTAAAAATAATAATATTAAGCTTCTAAAACTAAAAAAGACTAATTAAAAATAAAAATGGGGGGGGCAGGGGTGGCTAGCGGTGCAGTGAATAGGGTGCCAGCTCTGGAGTCAGGAGGACCTGAGTTCAAATCCAGCCTCAGACACTTAACACACACACACATGCACACACATACACACAAAACTAGCCATGTTACCTTGGGCAAATCACTTAACCCCAATTGCCCTACAAAAAGCAAAAGAATAAAAAAATAAATAAAAATGGGTAAGCAAAGGGGAAAAACTACTGATAGCTACTTTGGTATAAAAGAAGATCTGTGTTCATATTCAGAGGAAGATGATGAGATTAAAAAAAAGCCAAGTCAACCCAACCCTGAAGAGGAGTGTCAAATAGTCAGAAGTCCCAAAAGTACTATTGGAAGAATATTAAAAGGAACTAAAAATCAAATAAGAGAGAATCTGGTAAGATTAGAAAAGAAACTTAGCCAATAGAAAATGAGATACAAAATCTTAAGGAAGAAAATAATTTCTTGAAGATTGGAATTAGGCAATTTAGAGTCAAATGACATAAAAATCAAGAAATAATAAAACTAGGAAAAATAGAAGAGAATATGAAACATCTCATTAGAAAGATAACTGATCCAGAAAACAAATTGAGGAGAGAAAGTATAAGCGTTATCAGATGACTATCTGAAAGTTATGGTAAAAAAAAAAGATTTGGATAAAACATTACAATAAAATATTAAGGGAAATTGTCCTAAAGTTCTAGAACAAGAAGGAAAAGTAGAAACAGAAAGAATCCACCATTCATCACCTGAAAGAGATCCTAGGAAGAAAACTTACAGGAATGTCATAGCAAAGTTTCAAAATTCTTAGATTAAAGAGAAAGCATTGCAAGTAGCAAGAAAAATAAAACAATTTAAATACTGTGGAAAAACAATCAGGATTTCACAAGACCCAGCAGCTTCTAAACTAAAAGACCATAGATCTTGAAAAATTGTATTTCAAAGAGCAAAGAAGCTGGAGTTGCATCCAAGAATAACTTATCTAGCAAAGTTAATCCTGAATGGTGGGGGGAAAAAATGGACATTTGATTAACTGAAAGACTTTCAGTTATTTGTAACAAAAAGACAATAACTTAACAGAAATTTTGATAGAAAAGATCCAAAAGAAATATAAGAAAATTATTAAGATTAATTATAAAGCACTGGTTAAGATGTCTTACTCTTTAATTACAATATATCTATTTCTATATATTTTATTAATATTATTATTATTTGTAAAAATATTCTTAGAACTCTTATTACTAAGGTAGTTTCAAAGAAAGGTTGGTACCAAGTTGTATATTATTAGACTATCCCAAAATACAGAATTAGGTAAGAGAAGATTAAAAGGAGAAATTATCTCATAAAAATGAGGCATGAAAGGAAGAGCTAATATAAATCAAACAGATTGGCATGGAGGGCTGGTAACATTGAAACTGTACTTTCCTCTTGGTTGAAGAGGAAAGAATATATACATCTGAAGAGGTTTAGAAATCTTCTGAACTTCAAGAAAGCAGAGAAAACTGGAGTATAGAGTGAGGGAAGCACGTTTAAGAAGCTGTATAGGGATAGCTAGGTAGTGCAGTGAATAGAGCACTGGCCCTGGATTCAGGAGGACCTGAGTTCAAATCCCACCTGAGATACTTGATACACTTACTAGCTGTGTGACCTTGGACAAGCCAATAGCCTTGCTTTCCCCCCTCCAAAAAAAAAATGTTGTCTAGAAGAAGATTAGGAGGGTGGGGGAGAAGATGAAGGGGGCACTTTTAGAGGGTGGGTAAAATAAGGAATAAGAACGTAAAAGGAAATGATATGGTAACAGGGATAGGGCAAAAAGGGAGGTAGAGGAGGAAAATTGTGAGTAAAAATAAGATGGAGGGAAATTCGTGAATAATCATAATTTTGAAAGTGAGTGAGGGGAACTCACCTATAAAACAGATATAGATAGCAAAAGGATTAAAAATTAGAATCCAGGGGTGGCTAGGTGGTGCAGTGAGTAAAGCTCTGGCCCAGGAGTTGGGAGAACCTGAGTTCGGTTCTGGCCTCAGAAACTTAACACCCCACCCCACCCCACACCCCCCCCCCAACACACAAAACTAGCCATGTAATCTTGGGCAACTTACTTAAACCCAATTGCCCCCCAAAAGGCAAAAAAATATTAGAATCCAAAAATATATTGTTTACAAGAAACACATTTAAGAATGAGAAATGCATGCAGTTAAAATAGAGGATTGGAGAAGAATTTATTAAGCATCAACTGATGTAAACAAAAGGCAGGAGTAGCAATTATTATCTCAGACAAAATTATCACTAAAATAGCTTTAATTAAAAGAGATAAACAGGGTAACTATGTTTTGGCAAAAGATACTATAAACAATGAAGCAATATCAATTCTGAACCTATATGCACTAAGTACTACTGCATCTAAATTTTTAAAAGAAAAGTTAAACAAATTACAGTGAAGATAGATGGTAGTAGCATAATAGTAGGAAACATTAGTCTTCCCCTCTAAAACTAGATAAATCTAACAAAAAATAAATAAGAAAGAATTGAATAAAATGAATAGAATTGTAGGTAAATTATATAATAGATATCAGGAGAGAATGGAATGGAAATAGAAATGACTACATATTTTTCTAAGTGAGTCATGGTACCCTTACAAATATTAAACATATATGAGTATATGAAAATATTATATTAAAAGCCAGATGTATTGAAGGTATCCTTTTAACATCATAATGAAATAAAATTATATTTAATAAAGGAGTAAGAAACATATCAAAACTAATTAGAGATTAAGCAACCTAATCTTAAAGAATGAGTGGGTTTAAAAATGAATCATAGAAACAATTAATAGTTTCATTAAAGAGAATGGCAATGTTAAGACATTATATCAAAATCTATAGGATACAGCAAAAAGACTGATTGGAGGAAAATTTCTATCTCCAAATGCTTACATCAATAAAATAGAGAAGGAACAAACTAATAAATTAGATATGCAGTTTAAAAAGAACTAGAAAAAGAACAAATTTAAATCTTCAATAAAACACTAAATTGGAAATCCTAAATAATTAAAGGTGAGATTAATAAAACTGAGAGTAAGAAAAACTATTGAATTAATAAATAAAACTTGAAGTTGTTTTTTTGCGGAAAGAAACAAATTAAATAAATAACTGATTGGTTAATTTGATTTAAAAAGAGAGAAGAAAACCAAATCATTCATAGCAAAATGAAAAGGGTGAATAAATGATCAATGAATATGAAATGAAAGCAATTATAAACACTTATTTTGTCCAATTATATGTGAGTAAATTTAACCATTTACTTTAAACATTTTATTTATAGTTACAAAAATATATAAATTGTCTAGGTTAGCAGAAGAGGAAGCAGAATATTTAAAAAGACCTATTTTAGAAAAAGAAATTAAACAGGACTTAAATGAGGTTTCTAAAAGAAAAGCTCCAGGACCAGATAGATTTAAAAGTGAATTTTACCAAACATTTAAAGATCAACTAATTTCAACATTAAATTATGTGGAATAATAGGTAAAGAAGGGATTCTACAAAACTCCTTTTATGAAACAAATATGATATTGATACCTAAACCAGGAAGAGAAAAAAAAACAGAAAAAGAAAACTATTTACCAGTTTCATCAATGAATATGGATGCAAATATCCTAAATAATTAAAAGTTTACAAAAATATATCAATAAGTTTGTACATTATGATCAAGTTGTATTTATACCAGGAATGCAGGGATGATTTAACATAAGGAAAACTATTAACATAATTGATTACATCATTAATAAATCTTAAAAAATCACATGATTATACTAATAGATGCAGAAGAAGCTTTTTTATAAAATTCAATTATATATATATATATATAGTTGGGGTTTTTTTTTTTTGCCTTTTGGAGGGTAATTGGGTTAAGTAACTTGCCCAAGGTTATATGGCTAGTGTTTTGTGTGTGTGTGTGTTAAGTGTCGGAGGCTGGAACCTAAAACTCTGGGGCCGGTGCTTTACTCATGGCGCCACCTAGGCGCCCCAATAATCATTTTTTTTAAAGCAATTTGGGTCAAGTAACTTGCTCAAGGTTACACAGCCAGGTATTTCTGGGTGTGGTGCTAAGTATCTGAGCCTGGATTCGATCCCAGGTCATCCCAACTCTGGGGCTAGTGCTCTTACTCACTGCGCCACCTGGCTGCCCTCCCAATAATCATTTTTATAAAAATATACCTGGAAAGTATTGGTATAAAAGGATTATTCCTTAAGTTGATAAAAAAAATTGTCAAAAACAATCAGCATTATTTGTAATGGGGATAAATTAGAAGCCATCAGAGTAAGATCAGGTATGAAACAAGAATGCTCAAGTATATATTTCAAAAACAACAATATTATTCAGTAGGGTATTAGAAACCCAAGCAATAGCAGTAAGAGTAAGGGAAAAATAGAAGGAACCAAAATTGGGAATGAGGTAATAAAAACATCTCTTTTTGCAGACAATGTGATGATATACTTGGAAAATCCCAAAGACTGAACTAAAAAAGTTAATTCTAACAACTAATAATTTTAGTAAAGTAGCAGAAAATAAAGTAAATCCATATAAATCATCAGCATTCCTATATATCACAAATAAATATCTTCAAGAACAGATAGTAAAAAAAATATTCAATTTAAAAAATTCTCAACAATATAAAATTCCTGGAATCATGCCTACCCAAACAAACCCAGGAACTATATGAACAAAATTATAAAAAAAAATATAAAAATAAAATCAGACTTAAGTAATTGGAGATATTTTAATATTTTTAAATTAAATTTCATGTCAGTTTACATCATTCATTTCCACAAGATTTTGAGTTACAAATTTTCTCCCCATTTTCCCCTACCCCAACCCCAAAACAGTGAACCCAATAAATATCCCCTCCCCCAATTTGTTGTCTTCTATATCTTCCCCCATCCCCCTTCCAACTTTCCAGTAGGGTACAGTGGATCTCTATGCCCCAGTGCCTGTATATCTTATTTCCCAGTTGCATGTAAAATAATAATAGTATATACATATATTTTAGACATTTGATTTTAAAACTGAATTCCAGATTATTTCCCTTCCTCCATTGTCACCCACCCTTACTGGGAAGATAAGCAATTCAGTATAGGTTGTACATGTGTAGCTATGCAAAACATTTTCATAGTGGATATATTGTGAAAGACTGACTATATTTCCCTACATCCTATCCCTATTCTCTACTTTGATCCTGTCCCTTTTCAAAAGTGTGTGCTTCCAACTGTCCTCCCCACCAGCCTGCCCTTACTTCCATCATGCCCTTCCCTACTACTCTCCTGTAGGGTGAGATACCATATTTAGTGTGTATGTCATTTCCTCCCTAAGACAAATTCAAAGAGATTAAGGTGGACTCATTCCCTTTTGCTTTCCTCTTCTTCCCCTCCATTGTAACAGTTTTCGTTTTCCCTTGCCTCTTCTATATGAGATAATTTACCCTATTCTGTCTCTCCCCATCTCCTCTCATTATATTCCTCTCTCACCTCTTAATTTCACCTTCTAAATATCATCCCTTCCAATTCAATTGGTCCTGTACCCTATGTCTATGTATACTTGTATACATATATACATACACACATATGTATATATAATATATATATATATCCAAATGCCCATATACCCTCCAATATAGACTTATATATGTATGTACATGTGTGTTTATATATATACATACATTTCTATTCCTTTCAACTAATCTCATACTAAGAAAAGTTTCATAAGTTAGAATTATCATTTTTCCATGTAGAAATGTAAATAGTTCAAAGTTTATAAGTTGCTTATGATTTCTTTTCCCTGTTTACCTTCTCATGTTTATCTTGCTTCTTGTATCTGAATGTCAAATTTTCTATTCACCTCTGTTTTTTTCATCATGAATGCTTCAAAGTCCTCTATTCCATTGAATGAGAATGACCATATTTTCTCCTGAAACATGATACTTAGTTTTGCTGGGTAGGTGAGTCTTGGTTTTAATCCCAGCTTCTTTGCCCTCCAGAATATCATATCCCAAGCCCTTTGATGCCTCAGTGTAGAAGTTGCCAGATACTGTGCTATCCTAATTGTGTTTCCACAATATTTAGATTGTTTCTTCCTGGCTACTTGTGATATTTTCTCCTTGATCTGGGAACTCCAGAACCTGGCTATAATGTTCCTAGGAGTTTTCTTTTTGAGATCTTTTTTCAGGAGGTGATTAGTGGATTCTTTCAACCTCCATTTTGCCCTCTGGTTCTAAAACATCAATTCCTTGAGAATTTCTTGAAGAATTATTTTTAGTTTCTTTTTTTGATCATGGCTTTCAAGTAGTCCAATAATTTTTAAATTATCTCTCTTGGATCAATTTTCCGAGTCAGTGGTTTTTCCAATGAGATTTCACAGTGCCTTCTATTTTTTCATTTGTTTGAGTCTGTTTAATAGTATCTTGATTTCTCATAAAATCACTAGCTTCTATTTGCTCCAGTCTAATTCTGAAGGAATGATTCTCTTGAACGAGATTTTGAGATTCTTTTTCCATCTGGAAAATTTGGCTTTTTAAAGCATTCTTCTCTTCCTTGGCTTTTTGAGCCTCTTTTGCCATTTGAGTTAGTCTGTTTTTTAAAGTGTTATTTTCTTCAGTCAGGTTGTGGACTCTCATTTCATAATTTTCTTGCATCATTCTCATTTCTCTTCCACATTTTTCCTCCACTTCTCTTATTTGGTTTTCAAAATCCTCTATGGCCTCACATTTTTCTTGGAAGTTTTTGGTGCAGGAGCTCTGATTTCACTGTCTTCCTCCTGTTCCATGCTTTGCTCCTTTTTGTCCCCAAAATAGGAGAGTAAAGTCACATTTCTGTGCTTGCTTTGCTTTCTTTGCTTGTTCATGTTGCCACTCAATTGCTTGACTTTTGAGCTTTTTGCCACAGTAGGAGTCTGATTCCAGAGAGGGGAGCTCTGTCCCAAATTTCTGGGGTTTTCTCAGCTGCTGTAGGTATTAATTGACTGCCCTCTCTGAAGCTTCCACGTGCTCTGGCAAACTGGTCATACATCTTAGGGCATCCACCCTAGACAGCAATCCAGATCCGAGCAGGTTAAAGAAAGAATAATTACTCCTCTGACTGGTTGCTTGGTCCCCCTACAATCTGCAGTCCAGGAGCTTTGAAGCCGCCATGCTTAGATGCCTGCACAGCCACCATGCCTCAGCTGCTTCTCCATCCAGCAGGCAAGGGCCAGACTGCACTCCTGAACTTGCAATTCCTACCACATTGCACTGATCTCTCATTTTGTCCTTAGCATGTGTGGGTTGATAATTCTGGAAACCGCCACAGCTGCTGGTCATCTGAAGTCCTTCCAGCCAGTGGCTGGTTGTAGCAACCCTGATACTAAAACCTCTGGCTCATGTAGGGCTGGGCTGGGCTGGGCTCCCAGAGCAATGTGTTGGCCCCTTCCTGTCTGCATGCCAGGCTGTCTTCAGTGGGAGCCTAACTTCTCTCTGTCATATTTTGGGTTCTGTAGCTCCAAAGTTTGTTTAGAGTTATTTTTTACATGAATTAGAGGAGGTGGAAGTGGGAGCTACATGGAAGTCCTGTTTCTATTCTACCATCTTCACTCTGCCCTCTGCTGTTGTTTTTAGATATTTTAATTTTTAATGGGTACATAGTGCCAATATGATAAAAGTGACAATTTTATCCAAACTAGTTTATATATTTCGTACTATACCAATAAAATTGTGGTATAAGCGAATTGTTGGTCTAAACCTTATATCTACCTCACTGTTTTTCATTTGACCATGAATATTTTATATTAATTGGTCCTATTCCATACCTCAATATTCAGGAAGTTGATTCAGGCCAGTGATTAAGTGAGACTGAAAAATTTCAGCTACTGTGAATACACCAAAGTGATACTGATTTCATCCTGATTTTGTGAATTCTTTAACTTCTAGTCTAGCAAACCAAAGTCTTCTCATTTGGCCATTGTCAGCACTTTGTAATTCTAACACTAGTAGAATTGATGAGTTTGTATGGTTAGTTTAACATTGTACTCCCTTAGGACATGTCCTTTCTTGCATAAGGATTTACTTATGTAAACATAGATTCAATACAAAGCTATGGCTGAACTTAAAATGTCCCAGAGATTTGTTGCAGCCTTCACTAGTGAATCCAGACACATGGACAATATTTTTGGCTTTCCAATTTAGCACTGAAAACAAAGATTCAGCTCTATTCCTTCATGTCTTTTCAATGGTCAAACTAAGTAGCAAAGAAAATCATGATAGGTTATTTATCCTTTGTGGAACTCAAGAGGAAATTATTCCACTGACTCAATTATCCTAATAGCAAATAAGTTCAAGAAATTGATATGATTCAGTGGAAACAGTGAAAGATTTAGAATTAGAGGACCCAGGCTCAGGCACTGGTTCTGCCACTTACCGGCCTTTATGACCTTAGGTCATATATGACCTTTCACTTCTCTGAGACCCATTTTCCTCATATAATAAATGAAAAAGTGGGACTTGATGACTGTAAAGCCAAACACAAGCAGATTTCCAGAGAACTGCTGGTGTGAACAACTTTTAAAGTTCTGATTACATAGTATAGCAAACTCTCATTTATTCAATAAAAAATCAGAGCAAAACATTCACAGAAAATTAAGGTACATCATGCAGAATACTATAATTTTACAACTTAAATAGCCACATAATTTTCAACAAAGTGGTCACATAGTTTTAAACAAGGTACAGTAATTTAGTAACTCAATCATTTAGTAACTCAATCATTCAATCATCTTTAAGGAGGCTTGCCTCCTTAGGAGATACAAAGTACAAAAGTTAAAGTCCTCCACCCATGGAGTGCAATCAAGTTACAATATAATCAGTTACTACTCAGTATGCTCTTAAGGAGCAGTGGAAAATACAAAGGCCATCCACCCCTAGGTCACAAGTAAATTATAATTTTGTCAGTCACTACTCAGTACCCTCTTAAGGGATAGTGGAAAATACAAAGATCATCTACCCCTAGGTAACAAGTAAGTTACCATTTCATCCATCATTACTCAGTACCCATGGAGAGGTCTTTTAATCTTTACTCGAGGCATGCTCTCAGTTTCAATGGCTCCAGCTCCTGCCCAAATCTACCAATCTGGGTTCAAAAGCAGACAGCTCCCAGTTGTCTGGCTCTCCATGCAGTTACTGTTCCATATTGAAGCTCACGATATCGAGGCCACTCAAGTCCTTCACAGTTTCTGTTCCTGGGAAGACAAAGCTTAACAAAGCCACAGACAAAGTACCAGCATCACAATCATACTTCCTCTGGTAGCTCTGGGTGGTCTCCAGAAGTCTTTGGCAGCTTTGGCTGGCCTTCTCCTGTTCTCAAAATCAAAATCACTTTCTCCTTCTCAAAATCAAAATAACCTGATCCAGACTCCATGTGGCCTGCTCCAAGAAATTCTGTCTCATTTCTTGATTCTCATTCCTCTTCTCAGTTCTTCTCAATTTCCAGTTCAGTCTTCAGTCCAGCAGTAGCAGCCCAGACTCCAGATGTGCTCTCTCTCTCTCTCTCTCTCTCTCTCTCTCTCTCTCTCTCTCTCTCTCTCTCTCTCTCTCTCTCTCTCTCTCTCTCTCTCTCTCTCTCTCTCTCTCTCTCTCTCTCTCTCGCAACAGCTGCTCTGCCTCCATGATGCAGCTGGGTTTTTTCTTTACATACAGTATTACCTCCTCCCTGTTCAGCCCCTTCTGTTATGTCAACAACATGGGTTCATACCTTCTATTTCTTTAACAGAAGCTTGGTATAATTAGCTTGACACTAAGTGCTAACTATGTGTTAGCTTGTTGATACAAAAGGATCTTCACATTTCATTGCTATTACAACGACCATTAAGGTCCCTTCCAATTTAAAATCTCTTTTACTATTTTGTAGCTCCTACCACTTGCTTCCCACAGTCCTCAAATTAATCTATAGGGCTTACCTCATGATTAAACTTTGTTTTCAAATCCATATGGCTGAATAACAATATTTGTCAATTTATTCTCTCCCTTGTAGGTTAGTCAGCTTCTTTTTGAGAATTCTCTCATTCATTTAGGTCACAGAATCAAAGATTTAGACATGGTTTAATGAATAGAGGGCTGCCCTTTCACCCAGAAACAACTAGTTTCAGGTGTGACTTCTGAGACATACTGCTACTGTATGGGAAGTCATTCAACTTCTCATTGACCTAGACAACTCACTCAGACAATAAATTTCAGAGAATTTGCTGGGCTACTTTGATGTAAGGTATTTTTCACCAAAAATTCACTATACAAATAAAATGACAGGTTTTTACCCTATTCCTGAAATCCTTCTAGCAACTACAGAATAGCTCAAGCTAATAAAATACGTAAAGTTAAAACGTGGATATTTTAAAATTCATAGAGATTTATTTCATAATTTCCAAGAAAATTTTATAGGAAAGTTTAGTGTTCCTTTTGATGGTAGACTTTCTTGTGAACTAAATGCTCTATCTTGCTATTAAAAATTAAAGGCTCTTAGTGTACAAAAGAATGAATATTATCTCAACATATTGCATATCCATAGAAAAGTATTTCATTATGTCCACATTTCTGATGATTCAAAAGAAACTTTATCAAGTGGGTATCCCAAATGTAGAAGAAGGCTACTTTCTGTCATTCTATATAAAATGTAGGCCAGGTCAGAGAAGCTAGTGGGGGGGGGGAGGACAGAGGAGAGGAATTAAAAAATACTAAAGATTGTCTAAATTTAAGATCACTATTTTGAACAGTTACTGTCCATTTGTTTTGGGAGTTTTTTGTCCAATTTTAGTCCAGTCATAATATTCTTATAACATCATAGTAACATTGCTATAAGATAAATTCCTATAGGATATTCTATGTTCCATATTTAGAAAAGTGTGTATGTGGCAGGAGAGGGAAAAAGGCAGCATAAGAAGTAATAAACAAATATTTTTTATTATTCTCTACCATGCATACAGCCCCAAAGAACTGAAGATTGCATGACAGAAGAAACCAATGAGAACAATAGACAATATTTCACAGCCATACTTTGGTTGCACTTAAGAGTAATGTGCCAGTTCACAGATGAGTTCAATAATAGCTAGCAAACATCTTATTTGATCCTCACAATAATCCTGTGAGATAGCATGGCTACAAATATTCAAAATCTACAAATGGCGGGCCTTCCCTGAACCCACAGCCAAACTTTTATGTTGGGCAGTAGTTACTGGGATCCTCTTCACAGTATGCATATGTAGATAGACTCTTCTCCAAGAAAGCTATCATTGAAATGTCCTAGTATAATAGTAATGGAATTTAAAGACCCCCCTATAGTGGCTTGGTTTTCAGGTTGAGTGTTAAAACCCAGAGCTTATGAATCCCACTTGTGGGATGGACTTGTTGATGTGAAAAGAGAGGCATGAAATGGGAGGAGCTAGTGTTGTGGATTTAAAGAACAGGCCCAAGCAGAGAGAGAGGCAGAAGAACTTTTGGAAACAGCATCATGAAGGCAGAGAGAGAGAAGATTGCTGAGGGACAGTTTTAGCTGCCCAGGAATTTTGACAGCTGCCACCTGGAGTTGCCAAGGAGTGAAGAGACATGGCTGTGATGCTGGTAATATATCTGTCTGTTTTGCTGTTGTTTTGCCAGATTCTTCTCCTGGCAAAGGACAGCGCTGTTGTTGCAGAGATTCTGGAACCTTGTTGTTCATTCAGAAGCCCTGAAGAAGAATTTTCTTATTGTATGTTTACAGAAATCCTGGAAGAGGGACTTGCTGACATTTTCAGGGGTCCTGAGACTGTTCTGCAGGCAGAGAGTGAATTGATGAGAACAATGGCAATGTATATTGTGGCTTTGTTAAGCTTTGTCTCCCCAGGAACAGAAATTGCTGAGAACTTGCCTTGGGTCAAGATGAAGAAAAGACTTCTCTTTGGGTATTATAGGCTGTGATGATATCTTAACCTTGCTGTAGCTCAGGGGCAGATGGCCTTTGTGCTCTCCACTGCCCCCTTTGAGAAGGTGCTTGGCTTTAACTGACTGTAATTGTAATTCACTTGTGATCCAGGGGTGGGAAACTTGACTGTTTTGTGCTCTGTGATTGACCAAATGAATATACTTTGTTTATGATTGGAAACTAATCTTAATCTCCATTTGAAAAAAGAGATTTTGTGATTGACTAAATGACTGTACTATGGAGGGGTGGAGTAGTACTTGGAAATTATTGAATCATACTTGGTGAATGCTGTATTTTGATTTTCTCTGTTCTGTGAATGTTTTGCCTTAATTTGTCACTGAATAAAATGGAGAGTTACTGTGCTGGTATTCTTAACCTTGGAAGTTTTCTTTGCTTGACATTACACCTAGCTAGATGTGAACGAGAATTCTACATTTTTAAAGGGTTCACAAGGTATATAGACAAAAATATTACTAAGAAGGAAAGAGGCTTAGTGGATAAACAGCTTCTTTTAGAGCTAGAAAAATCTGAATTCAAGGCTCCCTTCTGATAGATAGTGGCTATGTGACCGTGTTCTAGTCATATAAACTCTTAGCACCTGTAATGTAATACCATGGAAAGGCAACTTCCCAAGGTTCAAAATACCAGCATAGGTGCTCTCCATTTTATTCAGTGACAAAGTAAGAACAGAGAAGGTCAAAACATGACATCATTCAAAATACAGCATTTACTAAGCCTGATTAAATAATCTCCAAGTACTACCCCACCCCAGGACCTTCCATTCATTCAATCAATTACAAAGTCCCTGTTCTAAATACTACTCCACCACAAAGCCCCTCTTCTCAAATGGAGATTAGTTTCCAAACATAAGTAAAGTACCTTCATTTGTTCAATCACAGAGCACAAAAAGGTCAAAAGTTCCCCACCCCTGGATCACAATTGAATCTACCCCAGAGTTACATCAAGTTTAAGCACAGCACTTAATACCCAAATGGAGGTCTTTTCTTCATCTTGACAGGAGGCAAGTTCTCAGCAATCTTAGTTCCTGGGGAGACAAGGCTTAGCAAGGCCACAAGATACATTGCCAGTCCCTTCATGAATTCATCCTCTGTCTGTAGGACAGTCCTAGAACCCCTGAACACATTAGCAAAACCCTCTCCCAGGATTTCTGTAAACATACACCAAGAAAATCCTTCTTCAGGGCTTCTGAACCAACAGAAAGGTTCCCAGACCCCTGCAACAACAGCACTGTCCTTCACCAGTGGACAGTATTCACTCTCTGTCTGCAGGACAGTCTCAGGGCTTCTTACCCAAAAGCCAGGTTCCAGGACTTCTTCAACAACAGGACTGTCTTTCACCAGTGGACAAATCTGGCAAAACAACATCAAAACAGACAGACAAAGTACCAACAAAACAGCCATGTCTCCTCAGTCCTTGGCGGCTCAGGGGGCAGGTCTCAAAAGTCCAGGGCGATTCAAAGTGCCCCCCCAGCAATTCTCTCAGTCTCTCTCTGCCTCCACAAGGTGCTGCTTCCAAAAAGTTCTTCTGCCTCTCTCTTGTCTCTCCAAATCTACATCACCAGCTCCTCCCAGTTCAGGACTTTCTTTTCACATCAACAAGTCCATCCCACAGGTGGGATTAACAAGCTCTGGGTTTTAACACAATCAATTTGAAAACCAAGCCAATACAGGGGAATCTTTAATCGCCATTACTATCACGGCACCACAACTTTTTGAATACCCTAAGTTTCTGAGTAGGTGCCAATCACCACAGAAAGGAATCCTTGCCAGAAGACCTTAGGCTTTCTCTGTCTCTGTCTGTCTCTTCTGCTCCTTCTTTGTGGGATACTGAAAGAGGACTAATGTACAGGGCCATCTTCAAATGGATTAATGGTTCCTGCCACAATAACGTACAGGGGAAAAAAGCATGGAAAGTCATTTAAAATCATGAAGGAGGTTACCCATGTCCTGAGCCCATGGGACACTCTTCTCTGGCAGCCTGCCTCTTAGCAAGTTTGATAGACGGAAGCATCGTTTCACTTTTCCTTGGCACTCTTTGCCTCAGTTTCCCCCTCTCTAACTTGGTGGCCAGCCCTTTCTCACTCCCTGGATCCAACCTAGGCACTGTCTCTGCCTCAGTCCGCCCTCCCCCTTCTCCAGGTATACAGGCTTTTGTGGGGCTGGATGAACCTCAGATCTGCAGGAAAAGAAGCCCCCACCCCATGCCATACAGAGCCTCAAGCCCTGGTTTCAGAGGGCCTGGGCCCACTTTGGCCCTCCAGTTTTTGAGACCTTCCCATGGCCCCAGTGCCAGGGACATGCTACTTTTCCATGGGGTTCAAGGAGACCTGGTGTTGCAGCCTCCAGTATGGGAGGTATGTTCTGCTTTCTCACATTTCTCAGTGTTTATCTAGGCTCTCCTTGGCTTTACCATGTTCTACTTTATCTGTTGATATCACCCCAATTAGTACCCAGCCCCTGGTTGGCTCTCAACTTTTATGGAGTTGAACTGAATTTTCTAAATGCTCTCAGCCTGATTCTACCACTGTGTAAATGAGCTAAACACATTCAAATAAAGAAATCCAGCTTTTGCATTTGTATCCCACGATAAGAGTAGGTTTTATAGGAATGCTTGATTTATTTAAAAGAAATAAAATAAAATACAAAGATATGGTTTGGTAGGCACTAGATAGGGTATCTGCCCTAAGTAGCTCATAGGCTTGTTCTGAGATCCAAATGATTTATCATATGTAAGAAAGTACTGTAAAAATGGTAAGTATTAAAATTTATTTTTCTCATTTTAGACAATAAGTTCTGTGATGGAGGCAGGAATCTTTTAAAAATCAAAATTTTGCAGTTTCTTTAGTCCCCACCAAAGTGTTCTGCACCATATCGTTTATTGAATCCAATAGAGAACCAGAGTTGTATAATGGATGGTAAATCAGCCTTGAAGTCAAGAAGAAATGAGTTAAAAGTCCTGCCTCTGACATTTTAACATCTAGGCTAGTTGTTTAACCTCTTAGCTCCATAGACAAAATTTTAAGACAGATATTCATTTTCTGGAGTCTATAACCTTGATTTAAAATATATATATATATATATTTTGAGTTTACAACATTCAGTTCCACAATCCCTTCATTTCCTCCTCTCATCACCCGTCCCTCACCCCCCATGGTGACATGCAATCAGATATAGGCTCTATAAATACCTTCACATTAAACATTAGTCAAGTTGTAAAGAAGAATTATAACCAATGGAGTGAACAATGAGAAAGAAGGAATGAAACAGAACAAAACACAGAAGAGAGAGAGCAAGTGGTTTGTTTCTATCTGCATTCAGACTCTAGTTCTTTCTCTGGATGTGGATATCCCATTTCTATCATGAGTCTTTTGGAGTTAACTTCTTGCTTTGCATTGCTGAGAGAATCCCAGTCTATCCAAGTTATTTGTCACAGATGTGATGTGTCAGTAATTGTGTACAAAGTTCTCCTGGTTCTGCTTTTCTCATTCAACATCAGTTTGTATAAGACTCTCCAGGTAAATATGAAGTCTGTCTCCTCCTCATTTCTTATAGCACCATAGTATTCCATGACATTCATATACCATAGCTTGTTTAGTCATTCCCCAATTGATGGGAATCCCCTTGACTTCCAATTCTTTACCACCACAAAAAGAGCTTTTAGAAATAGTTTTGTACTATGGGACCTATTCCCACTTGTATCTTTGGGATACAGCTGAGTCAAAGACTATGCACTTTTTACAGTACTTTGAGCATAGTTCCAGATTGCTCACTAGAATGGTTGGATCAGTTCACAGCCCCAGAAATAATATAATAGTAATCCAATTTCCCTACATCCTCTCCATCATTTAACATTTTTCTGTTTTGTCATGTTATCCAATCTGACTGATGACTTGTATTACCTCAGAGTTGTTTGTTTTGAATTTCTCTTATCAACATTGATTTAGAACATTTTTTCATGTACTTATAGATATCTTTAATTTCTTCCTCTGAATACTGCCTGTTCATACCTTTGACCATTAATCAATTGGGGAATGACTTGTATTCTTATAAATTTGACTCAGTTCTCTGTATGTTTTACAAATGAGGCCTTTAGGGGGGTGGCCAGGTAGCACAGTGAGTAAGAGCACTGGCCCCAGAGTAGGGATGACCTGGGATCGAATCCAGGCTCAGACACTTAGCACCCACGCAGAAACACCTGGCCGTGTAACCTTGAGCAAGTTACTTAACCCCAATTGCTTAAAAAAAAAAGAATTGAGGCCTTCATCAGAGACACTGGTTGTAAAAATTCTTTCCCAGTTTTCCACTTCCCTCCTAATCTTGGTTACATTGGTTTCATTTGTACAGTAACTTTTCACTTTAATGTAATCAAAATTATCCATTTTGCATTTCATATGCTCTCTATTCTTTGTTTAGTCTTAAATTCTTCTCTTCTCCATAAATCTGACATATAAACTATTCCTTGCTCTCCCAGATTGCTTATAGTATCAGTCTATATATCTAGAAGATGAGACCATTTAGATTTTTTATTTTGGTACATGGTGTAAGATATTGGTCTATGCCCAGTTTCTGCCACACTATTTTCCAGCTTCCCCAGAAGTTTTTGTCAAACAGTGAGTTCTCATCCCAGAAGCTGGAGTCTTTGGGTTCATCAAAAATTAGGTTACTATAGTAATTGACTCCTTTGTCTCATGTACCTAATTTATTCCACTGATCTACTACTCTATTCCTCAGCCAATGCCAAATAGGTTGGATGACTGCTGCTTTATAACACAGTTTAAAATGTGGTATGGCTAGAACACCTGCCCTAGAATCTCTTTTCATTAATTCCCTTGATATTCTGGACCTTTTGTTCTTCCAGATTGTAAAGCAAAGCACAAGCCACTTTCCAGAGGACCGCTGCTGTGAACTTCAAAATTCTGATTACATAGTATAATGAACTCTCTATTTATTCAGTAACAAGCAAGATAAAACATTCATAGAAAATCAAAATACAGCGTTCACCATGTTATGGCATAACAACTTATCACTAAAATGGCCACATAGTTTTCACTAAAGTGATCACACAGTTTTAAGCAAAGTACATGCAGTTAGTAACTCAATCATTCTTGAGGAGGGAAGCCTCCTTAATTGACACAAAGTGCTGAGGTCAAAAGCTCTCCAACCCTAGTTCACATTGTCTTAATCTCTTCAATCAAAAGGTATTCTTTCTTCTTTATTGGAGATTAGTTTCCAATCATCCTTAATTAGTAAGTCCTTAACTCAATCATCTAATAGTAAAGGTCAAAGTTCTCTACCCCTAGTAAATCACTATCTTCTTAGTTTGCATTAAATACCCAAGGAGAGATCTTTTCATCTTAACCCAAAGCTGGCTCTCCACTTCCATGGTTCCCCTTCCTTAACAAAGCCACAATATCATTCATAAACATTGCCAGCATCCTCATCAATTCACTTTCTGCCTGTGAAATCAACATAGACCCCACAACAATGTCTGAGGAATCAGCACAAATCATTAGTATAGTTACAGGACCAGCAGCAAGATCCCAGGGCTTCTGTAACAACAGCACCATCCTCTATCAGCAGACAAATCTGACAAAGTCATGTCAAAACAGCAAAAGAACTGGTAACTTAGTCATGCTTCCTCCCAGTTCTCTTCTCTTCTCATTTCCTAGAAGTTCTCAATTTGGTTCTCAGAAGAAGTTCTCAGGAAAACTTCTGGCATTGCAAGTTATGTTCTCCATTCTCTTCTCAATTTGTAGCAGTTCTCAGATGTTCTCAGGATCGTAGCAATTCTCTCTCTCTCTCTCTCTCTCTCTCTCTCTCTCTCTCTCTCTCTCTCCCAGAAGTTCTGACCCCTCTTAGCTTGGGCTTTTCCTTATATATACTATTAGCTCCTCCTTTTTCTGCCCCTTTCTGTTACTTCAACAAGTCCATCCCACTGTGGGATTCCCAAGTTCTGGAATTTGGCTACAATATTTCTTGGAGGTTTCATTTGTATCTCTTTCAGAAGGTGCTCAAAGAATTCTTTCAAATAACTATTTTACCTCTTGGTTCTAGGACCTCAAGGCAGTTTTCCTTGATGCTTTCTTGGAAGATGTTGTGCAGGCTCTTTTTTTCTTCATCATGTCTTTCTGGCAGACCAATAAATCTTAGATTATCTTTCCTGGTTCTGTTGTCCAGATGAGTTGTTTTTTTCAGTGAGATATTTTACATTTTCTTCTAATTTTCCATTCTTTAGGTTTTGTTTGACTGATTCTTGTTGCCTCATAGAATCAATAGCTTCAGTTTGACTGATTATAATTTTTAGTGATTTGTTTTCCTTGGTTAATTTTTGAACCTCCCTTTCCATTTGTTCATATTTTATTTTTAAGGAGTTCTTTTCTCCAATTAAATTTTGATACTCCTTTCTGATTTCCCAAATTTTGTTTTTTAAGGGTCTATTTTATTCAGTGACATTTTTTCCATTTTTGCAATAGTAATTTTAAAACAATTGGTCTGTTTATCTTTACCTCTCTAATTTGGCTTTTAAAATCCTTCTTGAGCTCTTCCAAGAATGCTTTTTGGGCTTGAGGCCAGTCCACATTCCCTTTTGAGGTTTCAGTTGTACCTATAGAATCAATACTGTCCTCTTTTGAATTTGCTTCTTCTTGCTTACTACAATAAGATGCAATTGACCTTGTTTTTCACAATTTCCCCCCATTGTGATTAAATGTCTCCTGCCTTTTAAAGTGGATGTCTGCTTCTGGGGCACAGATAACTCTGATCTATGCTTCTTATGCTATGTGCTGGGGGGCTTTTTATTGACTTTGTGTGCTGTGGCCTCTCAGTGCCAAGACTGGGGCCAAGACAAGGACTTTCAGCATTTCCCTGTGGTTTACACTGAAGTTCACAGTGTAAGGTGTGGGGGGAGATGGTCTAACTGCTTCAGGATTCCACCTCTGCATCCCTAGGCTAGAGCTCAGGCAGGCTCAATGGTTGATGTATGGCTGCACTGGTATTTTCAGATTACCCTGGTGGTGTGAAGGCACACCTGGGGTTCTGGTGTTAATGATTGCTGGCTCCACCTCCCCCCCACCCCATGATCTCCTACTGGTCAGCTGAAAAAGGGTTTATTGAGCCACCCCCCCCCCTTCACTTTAGCCTCGGCATAGCCACAACTACACCCTTCCTCTAGGACTCCCCAAAGTGCTGCTGCTTCCACTATTTCAGGATTTTACACTGGGGCAATATTCTCTGGGTTTTTCTCTGAGGTTAGAGCATCTAGGGTTTACTCTGCCATCATGGCTCCTGGAAGTTCAGGTAGGTGATTTTTTAAACATCCAGGTTGTCGGCTAATAGCCCCAGGGGTAACTGCTGCCACAGGCCCTGTGTTTATCCTCAATCCTGGGGTGAGACATCTGGGAATCACCCCTGTGGTGGGTGAATCAACTTGCCCAGGCTGGCTCTGGCTTCACTCTGGTTGGGTCTTAGGTCTGCACTGGTGTAGCCCCCGTTCTTCACACTCCATGTTCCTCTTTCCCTGTCCCCCCCCACCAACTGAGAAACCAAAATAAAAATATATACGAAACAGAGAAAAACAAATCTCCACATTGACCAAACCTGAAAATTTGTGACTCTATCTGAATTTTAATTTTATCCTTTAGACTATGAATAAACTTTTATTAAGTGCCTACCATGTGCTGAGTAACATGCTAAACACAAGACATGCAAATTAGGATAAAATACAGACTATTATTAAGGAACTCACAGTCGATTATGGGAGATATCACCTGTATGGCAAGGGATGAGTTTCATGTCTCATTGTCAGTCTTCTGGACATGAGGTCTATTATTATATTGATTATATTTCTGAAGTCCTTAAAGTTGTTTTTCTTTATAATATTTTTTGTCATTTTATACATTTTTTCCTAATACCTGTGTTACTTCATTCTGTTTCAATTCATTGAGGTGTTCCCAGTTTCCTCTCAAACATCCAATTCTATCATTTTTAATGGCATAATAATAGTATTTTAACCTTCATATACTATAACTTGTGTTTTACAGTCTGCAATATGAAAATATTACTCCCTAATTTCCAATTTAGGCCACTATCAAAAGAGCTACTATAAATACATCTGTACATGTATGGCAAAGCATGCCAGTATCTGCAAAGAAAACTCAAAATGGGGTCAGCAAGAATTGAAAATGACTGAAATGACTGAACAACAACAACAAAAAGATCCTTTTCCTCTTTCTTTACATTCCTTGGCGTCTAAGGTTCAAATGCAGTATAGTTGGGTCAAAGTATACCCCAAATTTATAAACTTTGGAGAGTAGTTATAAATTGATTTTTAGATTGGTTTGCTAAAGTAATACAATGAAATAATCAAATTTTTCCTTCAATTTTCAATTTAAACGTATGCTATAGTTAAGCTTTTTTTGGTTTGAATGTCTTTTCAAGATGTATTTCAGAGTCTGCTCTACCTCAGCAGAACTGACAGATCTTGAGGACAAGAATGATTTCATTTTTTTTTTATATCCCCAGGCCCTATCACAGTGTATGGCACATATCTGTGTACTATAATAGGAAAGCCGAGTTTGAACAACTATTCTAAGACCTTTTACAGGTAAGATGAGTATAGAAATTCAGCTTATTTGAATTATTTTTCTCCACCTAGGTTTCCATAGAACTGCTCCAGTAATGCAATTTATAAACTCGTCCACAATATATCATATTAGAGATATGCCTGGGAAGTTGAGAAGTTAGATGAAAGCTCAGAGTCTAGCTTGTACATGTCAGAAGCTAGACTTGAATCCATGTTTTCTAGACTTAAAGGACAGTTTAAAAGCTGCCAGATTTCTTCTAAAATTTCAGTGGAATGGCAGTATAAAAACATTCAGAACTATTATGGATATTAAAGTTTTCTTCATGATTTTCTTAATATTGCACTGTTATCAGCCCTATTTGTCCATTCACTCTACAGGATACTTTTGTGAGCTGAACATGTTTTAGAAGGTTGGTATTCCTTTGCCATCAGTACTCCTAAGTATAAGAGATTGATATGAACCATATCAGGATAAAAAGGGGAATTTTTTTTGGTGTGCCTGTTTAAATGATTCTATTTTAAATGATACAAATACAATTGGCCCAAAAGGAATTCTCAGTGATTCATTCAATTAGTCGTTAACAACTGCTCCTAAATTGTTATATCAAAAACAGTCATTATTCAAATAGCCCCATAAAAAGGAAGAGTCTAGCTCTTATTGTATTAGCAGTACTTTTGAAACTGCTGATCAAAGGTTATAATTTTGAAAGGTCATAAGAATCTAAATGACACAAGTCTCTGATGATTAAGTTGGTTCAAAATCTCTCAAAGCTATAATTATAGAAAAAAGGAAAGTGCAACGAAGTCATACAGTCCACAGAAAGTGGATCTTGATCATCCAAAAACCTTTTTATCTGTTCTTTTTTCTCTCTGCTCATTAGATGTTAGACGTGGGAGTATAGCATAAGACTGAAAGAAGGAATCTGGTACAAGCTGTATAGTAGAGTTAGATGCCAAATGGATAAATCAGAAAGATTGAATCAGGAAAAAATAACAGACCCGTATGATGTAATTTACTCAAATATTTATTGTGTTAAATAGCCTAAAATAAACCTGGATGACATAATCATTATTGAGGATTTTTAGGATCTTTATATACCTCTAAAAATGAGCTGTACATTATGGAATTAAAATACCCAAAGTATATATACATACATATACACATACATATGCAAGTGCTTGTGTGTGAATACACACACATATGGCAAGCAATAGTCACATATATATGTATATATATGTACACACACATACATATTTGTATATGTGTTTGAATCTTTGTTGAGAGAGGAAAAAAATTTCCCAATTTTTTTCTGAGATAGGAATTCTAGCAGCCACTTGTGAGCCCAATCGAAGTATTCATTGGTAAAGATACTCTCATTCTTTCTCTACTGGGTCAGTTTGCCCTACCTTAAGGATCCCAGTGCCCTTCCACTCCTATGGACTCATAGTAGTCATACCATACTTAGTGCAGGTTCTAACTAGGCCTTAGCCCTATGGCAGTTCTAAATTCAGTCTTCTGGGGCATTAGTGTTACCCAGGGCCTGTGAAAGGCATGTGGCCATGAATACTGGGGTACAGTTGAACCAGATTAAAATGTATGCTTAACAAAACAAATAAAAATACAATAAAACATTGGTTAAGTGAATATGTGATTATCTAAGTCAATATGCCTTCACAAGGATCTTTATGTATGAATTAGTGGCCCCCATTTCTATTTGTTGGACACCAATGTTCTAGGGAACTCTCCAAGATTACAAAAGTCAGAGGACATGCCATTCTGCATTAGTAAAGGGAATTTCTTCATCCAAGATTTCCCTGAGCCAATGAAATCAGAGGCAAAGTTTATATTCCTATGTGTATTCATTTAAAAAAAAAGGTCATCACAGAATCTCTGAGTTGGGAGCTATATTGTAAGACCTCCCAGGTAGTAGATTCTCCTAAAGATACCCTAGCAAAAGATAGGCACTTACTACTAATATAAATGGTAGATGTGGTCCTTCCTAGTTTGTGTGTGTCTGTGTGTGTATGTATGTATAGACATGTGCTCTGGAGTCCCCAACTTCTTTGGGATTAATAATAGTTTAAGTGAGTACTCAAAATTCCTTCAGTATCCCCTTCTATTTTATCCGCAACATGTAGTCATACAGAATTTATATCAAGTGCTAAAACAAAGGCGAACCCACTACCTGCAAAGATCCCTCCTCCTACTTCTGTATAGCTCTGATTATTAGCAAGTACTATCTTTTACCAAACTTAAATTATCTTTTCTTCAAATTACCTCTATTGTTTCTAGTTCTGCTCTCTGCGAGTCTGATGAAGTCTGATACCTCTTCCACATGAACACTTTCTGGAGAAAGGTATTTTCTTTCTTTCAGGACTTCAAGAAACCTTGGCCTTACCTAACTAACAGTTCTTCTGACATACCATACCTACTCAATTAAACAGTGATTCTGTTCTCCTTTTTTCTGAATCTGGAAATAGAGGCACATAACTACACATCACAGTGCTAGTGCCAGCAAAGATCTCAGATGTAATCCAGTAATGTTACCTCATTTTTGCTAATTTTGCTAAATAATGATTTACTAAATCATTCACAAAGTCAAAACACTGATTATATGAAGAACTATAACTGTTCTGATAGAAGCATTGCTGTTCATGTTAATAATAAATTACAGGATCAAAAAAAGGTTTTAAAAGAACTTTTGTATATCTGTGTATTTGAAGATAGCAACATTTTTAATTCTATGAAATCAAAGATATAGAAAGCACCATGGAACTTGGGGAAAAATGCATCTCTAAGAAGAGCTTGGAATTTCTTCTACTAAATATAATTAAATTCAATTTAACAAACATTTATTAACCACCAACTATTTACAAAGCATGCTTCTAGACTCTAGGAACACAAATATGAAAACAAAATAGTTTTGTTTGTTTTTTTTGCTTTTAAGGACTATAAATTCTTCTTATTAATTTATTTCCTACTCGATCATTTCCTGTTCTCAGAGGAGAAAAGAATATTTTCATGAGGAATACATTCTATTTGAACACAATTCTGTGCCATAAGATTGAAATATAGAAAGGACATTAAAACTGAGTTAGTTCATCCCTTTCATTTCACAAAGAGTTGGGATATCAAGACTGAGAGAAATAACATTCCCAAGATCACATAGTTTTTGACCTCTCCAATTTTAGCCCCATAGTTATCCATTTTAAATGTCCACTGTCTTCTTCTCTTGAATAATATTCTCCTTTGTCCAATTTCTGCTTTTCATTGACCATACCTCAACCCTAGATTCATTCCACAATTTTCCGCAGCTTTTATTCTCAAGCCACTGAACATAGCTGGAGGAAATGTCACAACCATCCTGATTGACTACATTGCAGTCAATGTTATTCAATTGAAACCGGATCCTCACTACAGCAAGGAAATGCTTTTATTCTCCTTGATTCCCTAACTCACTTACCAGAAAAAACCATTTCAAACCTTCTCTTCCTTTTTCAAACTTCCACACCTCTTTCTCTCTCTTTTCAGCTAAGGAACTTACTTCTTTACTTTTGAGAAAATGGAAGGAATTCATTTTTAGCTTCCTCTTCTCCCATTCTCTTCATTTCAAAACAAGATAGCATCATCTCCCACTCTAATCTCCTTTCCCTCATCCTCTGATAAAGAGGAGAGCCTTCTACATCCATACTTTATCCATCCCCTCCCTTCTTCTGCAGCAGATGCATCAATAATCAGCCCCTTTCTCAATTTTTAACCACCTCCTGTCTATTTGTTACTCCCCTACCTTCAAACATTCTTGTCCTTAAGCATACATATCACTCACATCTTTAAAAACCTTTCTTGAATGTTACTTCTCCATTAAATTATTAATTGAGGTCATTTTTCCCTTTTTCAGTTCAACAATGTGAAAAAAAGTTTAAACTCACCATTCCACTGCCTCTCCTCTCAGTCCCTCATTGACCATTTGCAGTCTGTTTTCAAATCTCATCACTCAAGTAACTTTGCATCATTTTGCTCTCTCCAAAGTTACCACTCCTCTTTTAATCATTAAATCCATTTTTTCTCCTCCTTCTTAATTTATCTCCTGTATTGACTTTATTGGACATTCTTTTATTCTGGATGTCCTCTCTTCCTTGAATTTTCATGACACTATTCTCTCCAAATTTTCCTCTTGTTTAATTTCCTTTGCTGGTCCATCCCTTCAGCCATACTCCATAACTCAAGACTCTGTCCAAGGCCCTCTTCTCTTCTTGTTCTAAATTTACAATCCTTCCTGATAAACTCATAAGCTTCCATAAATTTAACTATCATCTCTATACACATATACACACACAAACCCATGTGCACAATACATGTATAACTACACACATGCCTATGTACACACGTGGACATTTGCATGCACATATGTGTATATACACACAGGATGGATATAAGGATGGAGACATAGATATCCATATGTGTATATATAACATACATGTATATATATACCCACAAACACATATATACATGCATATACTGTATGTATGTATGTATCTTCAACATTCCCTCTGAACTTCAGTCCTATATCAGCAATTGTCTAATAGACTAGGAGACATAGGTATTGTGTATTAGAGACCTTTAAGTCCATCATGTCCAAAACTGAACTCATCTTTTCTACAAAAAAAAACAACTTTTTTCTTCTAATTTCCTCCTTTTTTTGCTGAACATAATATTATTCTTCTATTCTCCTGCGTTTCTAACCTCCACATGATCCTAGATTACACCATTGCCCTCATACCATCTATCTAATTATTCACCAATTCTTTCAGTTTCTGTTTTTAAAACATCTCTGACATCCAGTCCAATCTCTCCACTCACATTGCTGCCACCTTAGTTCAGGCCTCATCACCTTTCACCTAGATCATTACAACAATCTCCTAATTGTTGTTCTTGCTTCAAGTCTCTCACCACTTCCACCCATCCTACTTACAGCTACCAAAGTAATTTTTCTTAAGCATATTTCTGACTATGTGACTCTTCTACTTAATCAATTCCACTCATTTCCTATTGGCTCTAGGTTCACATATAAACTTCATTGGGTTTTAAATACCTGTGTATACTTTCTTCCTGGCTTCATTGAGTATAACCCAACCTAATCTCCAAAGTCTGTGATCCAAGTGAATTATCCTTTACTTTGTTAAGTATATGTGACATTCTATCCCCTGTCATACATCTCTGGAATGCACACTCTCCTAAACTCTCATAGAATCTTTTCTTTTAAGATGCAGGTCTTATAGCAAGGAATAGGCTACCTGTCAGATCAATGGAGAAGGGAAGAATTTATAACTAAACAAGAGAAGAGAATATTATGAAATGTGAAATGGACCATTTTGATTACATTAAATTAAAAAGTTTTTCCACAAAAAAGCCAATGCAAACAAGACTAGAAGGGAAACAGAAAACTTGGAAACAATTTTTACTATTAGTGTTTCTGATAAAGACTTCATTTCTCAAACTTATAGAAAATTGAGTTAAATTTATAAGAATATGTCATTTCCCAATTGATTAATAGTCAAAGGACATGAACAGGCAGTATTCAGATGAAGAAATTAAAACTATCTATAGTTATATGAAAAAATGTTCTAAATCACTATTGCTTAAAAAATGCAAATTAAAACAACTCTGAGATATCACCTCACCCCTATAAGATTGTGTAATGGGACAAAACAGGAAAATGATAAATTTTGGAGAAAATGTGGAAAAATTGGAACACTAATCCATTGTTGGTGGAGTTGTGGACTGATTTAACCATTCTGGAGAACAATTTGGAACTATGACCAAAGGACTATAAAACTCTGCATACCCTTTGATCCAGCAATGCCAATACTAGGTCTATATCTCAAAGCGATTATAAAAACAGGAAAAAAGGACCCACATGTACAACAATATTGATAACAACTCTTTTGCAGTGGCAAAGAATTGGAAATTGAGGGGATATACATCAATAGCAGAATGGCTAAACAAGTTGTGATATATGAATTTAATGGAATACTATTGTCTTATTAGATATGATGAGCAAGCAGATTTCAGAAAAACCTGGAAAGCCTTATATGGACTGAGGCTGAGTGAAATGAGCAAAATCAGAGGAACATTGTATGCAGTGATGGAAACACTATGTGATGATCAACTATGATAGATTTAGCTCTTCTCAGCAATACAATGACCCATGACAACTCCAAAAGACTCATGAGAGAAAATGCTATCCACATCCAGAGAATGAACTATGGAGTCTGAATGCAAATTAAAGCATACTATTTTCTCCTCAATTTTGTTTTGTTTTTTTTTCTTTTGTTTTGATTCTTCTTTTACAGCATGACTAATGTGGAAATATGTTTAATATGATTGTATGTTTAGTCCATATCAGATTGCTGCCTGTCTTGGGGAGGTGGAAGGGAAGGAAGCAGGAGAAAAAAGGGAATTCAAAATCTTATAAAAGTGAATGTGGAAAACTATCTTTACATGTAATTGGAAAAAATAAAATACAATTAAGTGGGGGGGGGGGAAAGATGTATCTCTTGTACTATCTTGTGCATGAAGCCTTTCCTGATACCCCTACCTGTTGGTATCTTCACTCTAACCTATACTTTAATTAAATATTTTCAATATAAATGTATTTAGTCACTTTATGCATTCTATGTATTTCATAAGTACTTATTTCCCCTATTAATATATGAAGTGTTGCATAGAGATTACTTCATCCCTTGTATTTGTACACTCAGTGCCTAACACTGTGTCTAACACTGGTATACAGTATTTACTTAAATAATTGTAGATTGACTAATGGTTAGTATTAACAGTACCAGGACATGCACCCAGAGCTTATGACTCTAAAGCTAGTGCTATCATCACACTATATTTCTTCCTTAGGAGAGAGGACACATACTGTCGCAGATTGACAACCATACTTGAAAGTCAGCAATACCTGAGTTCAAATCCAACATTATTCATTTATTGTCTGTGTGAACCTGGGGAAGTCATTAATATTTCTTGCCCTCAGTCTTTTTATTTGTTAAATCAGGGGGTTGGAATTATGCAAAAGTTTCTTTGGACTTAAAATCTATGATCCTATGATTGATCTCAGAAAGACATGAGAGAAAGAAATTTGTTATTTGTATGTAGGTGGTAGGAAGCATGTGGTTATAATTCTGCCCACTCTTGAGGATATTTACAATTTCATCAACCAGGAACTTTGAAAACTTGAATTTGTCCTTTTATGCTCTCATTACTGCCACTAAACTGCTACCCTCCCCACCTCTTCATGGAGACAGGATTTTGTACAATACCACATTTGTTTACCTAAGATTACTCATAATGGATAGTGTGGGATTGATGTCAGTGAAATTATGAATGGTATCTGTGTATCAAACCACTTATAATATATAGGGAGTTGGTGGGCTCCTTTCTTCACTGTATGCAGATGTATATCTGCTTTGCCTAAAAGGGAATGTCTCCATAGTACTTACGTGAGAACATATAGAAAGCCCAAAGAAAGTGAATTATTATTTTCTAAGATAAAATAAGTCTTTCCCTAGATATTTACTTAAGATAGATCCTAGTAAGAATTGCTTCCATTATAACATGTGCATATAAGCTACATTATGTATTTTGAATGAAATTGAACTAAATTTTTACTAGTGTACTTCCTTACTCCATTTCTCCTTCCCTCTCTCCCTTTTTCCTTCCTTCCTTCCTTCCTTCCTTCCTTCCTTCCTTCCTTCCTTCCTTCCTTCCTTCCTTCCTTCCTTCTCACTGTCTTCCTTCCTTCCCTCTTTCCTTCCCATCTTCCTTTCTTCTTTCTCTCCTTCCTTCCTTCCTTTTTTCCTTATATACCTATTTATTAAGCATTTGCCTGACTAGTTGATGGCAGAGTTAGTTGGATAATTTATTGAGTCTATGAATTCATCAATATATTTCCCTACAATGATAGAGAAAAATACCCAACTATACCTGGTCATCCTCCATGACTTTTGTCCTTTTTCTACCATAAAACTACAATGGAGGGTCCACTGAAAATGCTTCATGCCTTCTAGTACTTTTGACATTTTACAGTTACCAATGAAGGACCACCTCTTTGTCATTCCTCAATCTCACTATGTGACTGGCCAGTATTGATGTCTGTTATACATTTCCCTAATAATGCATTTGTGGCTGCCTTCCCTGCATAAGTCATAATTTATGGTGAACTGTAGACGGTAAGTGCCCTTGAAACAGACTCCATTATTTTTTTTGGTGATCTTCACTTACAGTTTTTAGAGACTGTGGTAAGAAAGATTACCAATCATACATATAGCATCACAGCAAGAATATTTGTATTATGAAGATAATCCTTTGTTTAAGAAATAAAATTTATGATCACTAGAAGAACAGAACTGTCCCCCAAATCAGTTCCATCATATTTTCTTTTCCTCTCATTTAATCCTGAGCACAAATCATGGTCCATTTACATTGTTTGTTGAGGCTATATGTGGGCTAGCACTAGAGGTTGTCTATTCAACTAAATATCATGGTTGAGTCAATAGATCTCTTTCATCCACTTGATTTTTCCTGTGTAGATAGTCAGTATTATCTCAAGAACTATTATGACTCTTTTCCAGGAGGCTCTGCAATACTCTGTATCTTTATGCAGTCATTTCATTGTAATCTGCAAACAAGAGAATCAATAACACTTCAGTATCTCAAGGGAATTCATCTCCAATTTAAACCCTGCACAGTCCACCCTCCATGGCAACAGCAAACACCTTAGATAAAAATACATCTCCATAGTTTATTCTATGTTGATAATCAGCCAAAGACATTCATTTGTGTTTTCACATTTTCCAAGGATCTTTAGATGATTCTGATATACACGTTAATCATACATTCATAATATGTTCATTAATTCTGTGGTATCATTTTAATAATATAATAAAAAACCAATAATGGTATGTTATAGTCACTATATCTTTTAGTTAGTTTGAAATCAACCAATCAACAACTTTTAACTGTCTACTATGCTCCAGGCATTGTGCTACATTCTGAAGATACCAATACAAATGTGAAGCAGTATCTTCTCTCAATAAGCTAGCTTTCTTTCAGCAGAGACAACATGTACCCATATAAGTAGATACAAAATCAGCATATGTAAAATAAATAGATAATGTTTGGGTGTTGGATGGGGAGCACTTTTAGCTGAGGATTGGTTCATGAAAAATTCCATTTTAGGAAATGGCTTTTGAACCTATTTCAAATGTGATGGTAAAGATGTGGTCTACTGTGAAATATTATGTGTGAAAGTATGCCAATTCCTTTCTTATAACTTAATCAAGAATGCATGAATAGACTATTTTTTCATAGACTTTTCTCATGAAAATTTATAAAAATAGGAAACCAGATATATGAGTCAGTAGTTATTGACATATTCTGTCACTCTAGGGGAGATACAAAGATCTTTTATATATACATGGTCTTTATACATATGGAATATACAATCTAGAGAGGACACATGCACCAATTGTTATAGTAAATAGAATCTGTGAAGTTCATCTGAGTTGCCTATTGACTCCAGATCCCTTCTCCTGAAGAACTCCTAGGGAGGTTTTCCTTAAATATCATTTAGGTAAACAGTCCCAAACCAACCATCCATGATAACCTGCATTTAGCCACCATAGCTCAGCTGCATTCTAACTCTGATCCTTCGGACTCTTCTCCTATCAGTGAGTTCTCCCCAGAGCCGGTTTCTCTGGCTTTAGTCACCATGCCCCTCCCCCAAGGGTGCATCTCTCTCCTGCCGCTGATTTGTGGGTTCCCTCGTCGACGTGCGAGCCCCTCGAGGACAGGGACGGCCTCGGTTTTCCTTCTCTTTGTATCCCCAGTGCTTAGCACAGTGCCTGCCTAGAGATACCTATTAACTGATTGATTGAGATGTAAGAAAAAGGCTACATAAAGGCCTTTTTTTTTTAAAGCGATCAGGGTTAAGTAACTTGCTCAAGGTTACACGGCCAGTTATTTCTGGGTGTGGTGCTGAGTATCTGAGCTCGGATTTGATCCAAGTCATCCCGACACTGGAGCCGGTGCTCTTACTCGCTGAGCCACCTGGCTGCCCCTAAGCAATTGGGGTTAAGTAACTTGCTCAAGGTTACACGGCCAGGTGTTTCTGGGTGGGTGCTAAGTGTCCGAGCCTGGGATTCGATCTCCAGGTCTTCTCAACACTGGAGCCGGTGCTCTTACTCGCTGTGCTACCTGGCCGCCCCTATAAAGGCTTTTTAAAGGTGTCACAGATCACTCCCATTCATGGGAATACAACACTTTTCATTGGCATTTAAGCTGGATCTTGAAGAATGAATTCTCAAATCACATCAGAAATCAATTATTAAATGACTACTCCATGATAGGTACTGTGATAAATGATGAGGATACAAAAAAGATGAAGAAGTCTCTTTTCTCAAGGATCTTACAGTTTAATACAATAGTCAACCTGAAGACAACTGTATATATGAAATAATTTGGAGACAATCTTAAAGGTAAAGCACTAGCATTAATGAGGGTCAGGAAGGGCTCTCTGAACAAAGTGTGCTTTTAGTTAATATCTGAAAAAAAGTCAAGGAAGGCCATCAATGGAAATGAGGAAGGAAATGAGTAAAGATCAAGATCAAGAAAGTACCCAAATCTGAGAAAAGCAGTATTACTAGATTGCAGAGTACATGAAGGAAAGGATGGGGTAGCATAAGGGGAAAAAGGCAATCTGCTATAAGAAATAGCTTAAATCTTGACTTCTTGAGTTGGGAAAGCAAAGGGTTCATGAATTGTCCAATTATACTGCTTCACGGGAATCAAGAGTAGAATTAGTTTTGGATGAATCTGGAAGGGTAAAGCCAGTTTATAAAATGTCATGAATTCTAGGCTACACTTTCAATGTCTTCCTCCAGGCAATAGGGAACATTTTATGGTTCTTAAGCAAGAGAAGGATGTGACCATATTCACATATTAAGAAAACTCTAGGTAACATTTCATGAATTCTAGGCTAGAGTTTCAATATATTCCTCCAGGCAACCGTGAACATTTTTTGGTTCTTAAACAAGAGAAAGATGTGACCAGATTGACATATTAGGAAGACAACTCTGGATAAATTAAAGGGAATCTGAAAATTTGTACCAATTATGAAAATTAGTGTTAATAGAACCAAATCTTTAGAGCACAGTTTAAGCTAGGATTTGCACATACACATACACACAAACACATATACATATACATTCACACCTATCAACATACTCTCACATGTCTAATGAGTATATGTTATACATTACAATGGGAAACAATTTTCAGGAGTGATCATATCTTCTCTGGTAAATCAATACATCTGAGGTTCATTTTATGCATTTTTCCCACCCTAAGAAGAGTATGTACCATTCTACCTGCTCAGTGGACACCACTATGCTTATTTAGGTGTGATGGAATCCTAATAAAGCTGCTCCCAGCCCCAATATGCTAACATCCTTATGGGCACTACTGAACAACCGGTCCATTACCCCTATCTAGCCACTGCCCCTCCCCCTGACTCAATAACCTAACTTCTTCATATATGCTTCACTGCTCACTAGAACAACAGGTGTGTTCATGAACTCATATTTTTCACAGAAACAGCAGCTTTGTCCATGTGATGAGATCCTAGCCACTGCCTCTACCTAGCCACTGCCTCTGGCTAATCACTGCCCCCAGACCCATTTCTTATATTTCCCAAAGAAGTAGCAGGTGTGTCCCTGCACTCAACCACAACCACATCCATCTATTATCAGACAGGACCACAATACTCAGCCAATCAAAAAGCAGCACCACCAGGATGCCATGTGGGATGTTGTAATGGTAGTGGGAATTTGAAGATCTTCCCTACCCCTTAATAGACCTAAAGGAGTTTGAAGACTTTCCTTGCCCTTAATAGTTCAAACATAATCACATGGAGCTCATGGGGGTAGGAGCTTGATAAAAGAATGGAACAAGAAGGGTAGAGCAGGAAGGAGCATGAGAGAGAGCCAGAACACCTGGAAGCAAGCACCATGGAGGCTGAGCATCTAGCGTGAGTGTGAGAAGGGCATTTTTGCTTAAGGGAACCTGTTTTGTTTTGAAGGCCTGATGGAGGGAAGGCTTGGGAATGTTGGTGTTTGCTGAATTGGTTATAGGTACCAACTTCTTAGTTGCTATGATGAATTTTTTCTTCTACTTTGGGGATAAGGTTTTCTGGTATTTGAATAAATGCTTTGCTTCTGTCTTCTATGTGGAGAGTCTGTTATATTTTGTGATTCACACCTACACCAGCATATTCATAGCTGCAATGGGTGCTGTGAATATTGCATTGGTATTATAGATGTGAACTCCAAAACAATAGAAAGGACTTTCCCTAAGTAAGCACCGGTGCAGTAATAACAAAAGTTGTCCTTTAGGTGAACTTCTGATATAGAGAAGCTTATTATAATATCATCAGCATATATACCCCCTAAAAATGGGGATTTCTATATGCATCATGGGTAATTACAGTGGCTGGGACACATCCCCTATTATCTAATCCCTTAACAACTACTTTCATTGCCATCACACCCCTCCTGTTTTTTAAATATTAATAATTTCTATCATGCAATTGCATTTTACTGTATAAAAAAATCTATCTTGATTTCCCTGAAGTTGTTGGTCTCTCTTGGAATTTAGCCCACTTCATGAAAGGTGCCAATTTCAATTAATGCCTAAACTTGGATTGGAGGTGGTTAGACTCTCAATTCTTTGAGATGGTTTGTAAGGGTTATGGGATTTAAAGATCTCCCATGCCCCATGGACGTGCTGACATAGCAGAGCAAGAGAAAGTGAAAAGCCGAGCTAACAGTCCTGCGGTTGGCAGTTGGTGGCGGTTGCCTTTTTTTTTTTTTTTTTGAGTTAGGACTCCTGCTGAGGACTGCCAGGGGCCGGAGCTGCTGGGAGCCTGCTTCCAGGACGCTGGGTGGTTGCTGTGAGTGGGGAGAGGAGGACCTTTGCCTGAGGTAGCCTGTTCTGTTTTAAAGGCTTGAAAATGTGGGTGCTTTCTACTTTATCTACCTGTGCCAATATCATAACTACTCTGATGGCTTTCACTTTCTGGTTTTGGGACTCAGTCTTTTGGTATCTTAATAAATTTTCTAGTTTATTTCCCCAAATGGCAAACCTGATGTATTTTGTGATGGATAATTATATCAGCATATTTGTAATCTCTATAGGCATTGTGAA
>NW_027187351.1:8416991-8424430 GCF_028583685.1 Petaurus breviceps papuanus
GGGAGAGGAGGACCTTTGCCTGAGGTAGCCTGTTCTATTTTAAAGGCTTGAGAATGTGGGTGCTTTCTACTTTATCTACCTGTGCCAATATCATAACTACTCTGATGGCTTTCACTTTCTGGTTTTGGGACTCAGTCTTTTGGTATCTTAATAAATTTTCTAGTTTATTTCCCCAAATGGCAAACCTGATGTATTTTGTGATGGATAATTATATCAGCATATTTGTAATCTCTATAGGCATTGTGAATATGGCATTGCTGATACATGGTTCCACAAAATGAAATCACAATGGGTGGAATAGGAATGGATCATGTGCCTGTTCATTATGTTAATGGATTTTCCAGGTAGGAGATTCCTCCTACTTCCTGAGTTAGTTGACAGAAGAAAACCTCAATGAATTACCAAAGTCCAGGTAATAAGTTCCAAAGTTGTCATATAAATAAGAGTAAGCAATTTTTCCAACCTAGCTGGGAGATGGTAGAAAAGGGTGGGAAAGTGAAATAGAAGCTCCTGGTCCAGGAAGGAAGGAAGAAGAGACGTACAGAGTTTGGTCCAAAACAGATACTTTCTTTTTGTTAATCAGGAACCAAGTCTTAAGAGCTGAAAAGTAAATGGTGGCAGTAGGTCACAAGGACTGTGGGACCTTCAGAATCAAGAGAGATGGAAAGCCATTTATTCTAGTACCTTCAATTTAAAGTTGAAGACACTGAGACCCAGAGTTTTGCCCAAAGTTGCACATATAGCGATTGACAATACTACAATTTGAACCAAACTTCCTGATTCCAAATTCAGCCTACCTTCCACTATGCCTCACTGTCTTTTCCACTGTAGCACTTGAGCGATAAATTGGTTTTGTTCTGTAACCTTCCAGAGCTTGATACTACAGAGGTATATTTGCCATTCACATTTCAGGAAAAGTATAGACTAGGAGCAGTTTTTGACCCTCACAAGAAAGACGACATAATCCATGTATATCCTAGAATGACTGACCTTCATATGATATCAAAGAAAGAATCCTTGAGGCAGAGCCAATATGGCAGATTAGAGACAGCAACCTAGCCTAACTCTCCTAACATTTTCCCCCAAACAACTTTAAAATAATACTTCAAATCCAGTTCTGAAGTGGTAGGGTCAATAAAAGGTGAGGTGAAACATTTTTTTTCCAGCCTAAGAAAATTTAGGAGAATGGAAGGAAGGTCTGTGACATGGGGTGGGTGCCAGCCTGAAACAAATGCGGCAAGACTGATGTCCTTGGAAATAGGGGCAACAGTGACAGGAATGGCAGCAACAGCAGCATATGGAACTTTCAGCTCAGAGATGGTAGTACATAAAGAACAGATTTTCCATTGGAGGGGAAAATGGCATGGTACTAGGAAATACTTGAATCTCATTCTTCTCAGATTTGGTTCAAAGAAGCCTCTGTGTGTGTGTGTGTGTGTGTGTTTGTGTGCATGTGGACACACATACACACACATACATGTATATATGTACATACAATTCAGTTGGATATAGCAATTTATCTGAACCAACAAGTAAATAGAGAGGGAAAGGAATAAAAGTCATATGAGAGGATGGATTAAGGTAGGTAGCGATCAGAAGCAAAACAGACTTTTGAGGAAGGAGAGTTAAAAAAAAGAGAGAGATAAGGATGACACAGGTGCAAATGAGATGGAAGGAAATACAAGGTTAGAAATCATAACTCTGAATATGAATGGGGTGAACTTACCCATAAAACAGAAGTAAATAGTAGGATGAACTAGAAACCAAAATCCAAAAATACATTGTTTAGAAGAGACACTCTTGAAACATAAAGACATACACAGAGTTAAAATAATGGGCTAGAGCAGAAGCTATTATGCTTTAGCTAAAGTAAAAAAGACAAGGATAGCAATCATGATCTCATTCAAAGTAAAAGCAAAAACATACCCAACTAAAAGAGATAGTCAAGGAAGTAACTTTTCACTAATAGCTATTATACATAATGGAGCAATATGAAAAATATAACACATTTCTCTGATAAAGGTTTCATTTCCAAAAGGTAAGGAGAACTGAATAAAATTTATAAAAATAAGAGCTATTCCCAAATTAATAAATGGTCATGGGATATAAATACAAAGTTTTAAGAAGAAGAAATCATGGGGTCGGAGTCAAGATGGCAGAGAACAAACAGTACTACCTCAGGACGCCGGCTCCCACCTCCTCTAATTTATGTAAAAGGTGACTCTGAAGAAACTTTGGAGCTACAAAACCCAAAAAATGACACAGAGAAGCTAACTTCCCACTGAGGACAGCCTGGCAGGCCAGCACAAGTGGCCAGCACAGCCTTCCGGGAGCCAGTACTGGCCCCGCGGTAGCCTGAGGTTTTAGCCCCAGGGTGGGCCTGACCAGCAGCTGTGGTGGTTTCCAGAATTATCAATACGTATATGCTAAGGACAAAATGAGAGGTCAGTGCAGTGTGGAAATTGGGATCCAGTGGTTGGGAGTACAGTTGGCCTATGCCACCAGGGCAAGAAGTTGATGAGGAGTTGAGGTCATGCAGCCACAGCCATGTGGCAGCTTCAGCTCCTGGTCTGCAGTATACAGGGGGACCAATCAACCAGTCTCAGGGGTAATTGCTCTTACTTTAACCTGCTTGAATCTGGATTGCTGTCTAAGGTGGAGGTCCTGGGGTGTGAGACCAGCTTGTCAGATGTGTGGAGGCTTCAGAGAGGGCACCCAACTAATACCTTTGGCTGCTGAGAAAACCCCGGTATTTGGTATGAAGCTCCCCTGTCTGGTAGCAGAGTCCTACTGTGGCAAAAAAGCCCAAAAGTGAAGTAATTAAGTGGCAACATGAACAAATGAGGGAAGCAAAGTAAACAGAGGAACCCAACTTTATACTGCTATTTTTGGGACAAAAAGGATCAAATCATAGAACAGGAGGAAGACAGTGAAGTCAGAACTCCTGCACCTAAAGCTTCCAAGAAAAATACAAGTTGGTTATTGGTCATAGAGGACCTTAAGAAGGATTTTGAAAATCAAATAAGAGAAGTGGAGGAAAAATTGGGAAGAGAAATGAGAACAATGCCAGAAAATTATGAAATGAGAGTTCACAACCTAACTGAAGAAAATAATACCTTAAGAAATAGACTAACTCAAATGGCAAAAGTAGCACAAAAAGGCAATGAGGAGAAGACTGACTTAAAAAGATGAATTTGTCAGATGGAAAAAAAATCTCAAAAGCTCACTGAAGAGAATCATTCCTTCATAATTAGATTGAAGTAAATGGAAGCTAGTGACTTTATGAGAAATCAAGATACTACTAAACAGATTCAGACAAATGAAAAAAATAGAAGGCAATGTGAAAAATCTCATTGGGAAAACCACTGACCTGAAAATAGATCCAGGAGACATAATTTAAAAATTATTGGACTACCTGAATGTCATGATCAAAAAAAGAACCTAGAAATCATCCTTCAAGAAACTCTCAAGGAAAATTACCCTGATGTTTTAGAGCCAGAAGGCAAAATAGAGGTTTAACAGTCCACCAATCACCTCCTGAAAAAGATATGTAAAAGAAAACTCCTATGAATGTTATAGCCAGGTTTCAAAATTCCCAGATCAATGAGAAAATATTACAAGCTGCCAGGAAGAAACAATTTGAATATTATGGAAACCCAATCAGGAAAACACAGGATCTGGTATCAGTTCTTTTTTTGTGGTGACAAAGAATTGGAAATTGAGGTTATGCCCATCAATTGGGAAATATCTGTACAAATTGTGGTATATGATCAAGATGGAATACTATTGTTCTATAAGAAATGATGAAAGGGATGATTTTTGGGAAAAAAAAAACATGGGAAGTCCTATATGAAATGATTAAAAGGGAAGAGAGCATAATCAAGACATCATTGTACATATTAACAGCAGTGTTGTAATAATGATCAACTGTAAAATATTTAGCTGTTCTAATCATTACAACGATCCAAGACAATTCCAAAGAACTTATGATGAAAAATTCTATGGTCCTCCAGAGAGGAAACTAATTAACTCTGAGTGCAAATTAAAACATTTTTCATTTCATTTTTATTGTTTTTTTTATTTACAACATGGCTAACATGGAAATACATTTTGCAAGATTTCACCTATATAATTGATACCAAATTGCTTGCTTTCTAAAAGGTTAAGTTAGGGGTGGGAGGGAGGGAGAAAATAGAGAACTTAATTTTTTTTTCATGTTAAAAATCAACAAATAATAGAAAGTAAAAATCCCTTCTTGACATCTTAGAAACTTTTCTTTTGTTAAAATACATGTAAAAGATTTGTATCATTCCATTTGTATCAGTGTATCACATCAAGCAGAGCTGTATAGTCAGTGCCTAGTACTAGTACTTTGTTGGTAGTAGATAACCTAATTAATGCTTGTTGATTATTGGTAACTAATTTACCATAGTGTATCTCTCTTGGTTTCTAATGATAGGAAAATGGATGACAGATAAGCAGAGCAACCAAATTAGGGAGCTGAATAGTTGGAGGGTTAAAATAACTGGGGAAATGGGTTACACAGGAGTGTGAGACCTGGTGGGAAAAGAATATCCTTTCCAATATCCAACTCTACAGACAATTTTGTGGCATGTAGGAGAACTGGGACTTGATCCTGACAGCAAAATTATTCCATTTATCACACTGAGGACTAAAACTGTCTGAGGAAAAGAACTGTGTCAGAATATTCACTAAAGTGAGTGCAGCTAGTTCTATCATTAACACTGCTAGGAGCCTCATTTCATCTTTCATTTTGTTTCAGGTTTTCTTATGTTATTTTTTTTTTTGAAACAATGCCTGGGAGTTTAAAAATTAAATTTTTCTTACATTATGGAACAAAAATATGACTTGATGGACTATTTCTTTTTTGGCTTTGCTCCCTTGGGGATCCCAAGGGTTAAATAACCCTCATACCAACAAACAAACTTTTCAAGGTGCTTTCTAAGTTTCAAAAGTCCTATACAAATGCACATCATTAGTAATGTTTGTTGGCATTTACACAGACAATTTGTAAACAACAGACAGAATTCATGATGCCTAGAAGTTTAATCAGTCTTTCAAAGGCATAATAATATCTTTTTGGTAGAAGACTGAACTAAAACCTAAAGTGTTTTAGTCTCATCAGTATTTTACTCCAGTCTCAGTTCACTATTGTATAATCCACCAACAATTATTTATTAAGCTCTTATGATGTGTTGGTACAGACCTAGTCACTAGGGAGAGAGAGCCAAAAGGAAACCAGTTTCTACCTTCAAGGAGCTTAATTTGATTGAGGAAAACAACTTGTGAGTGTGTGAAGTATATATAAAATATATATCAAATAATACAAGATTAATTCAGAGAGCAGTTGGTACCAGCTGGTGGGGATATTAGGAAAAGCTTCAGGTAGGAGGTTGGCTTAAAATGAGCTTTGAAAAAAGCTAGGGATCCTAAAAGGCAGAAGTGAGAAGAGATTAGATCTGTCACCTTTTTAGAGAGCCAGATACAAAAGACAGTAAGATAAAGAGAAAGATCCAAGCAAAGTGCTATGAAGATGTGGAAGAGGGATAGATATATATTCACCTGGAGCGATCAGCAAAGACTTCTGAAAGAAGATATTTGAGTTTGGTTTTGAAGAAAGGGGAAATTTGGGGCAGCTAGGTAATGTAGTGAATAGAACACTGGCCCTGGAGTCAGGAGGACCTGAGTTCAAATCCAGCCTCAGACACTTAACACTTACTAGCCATGTAACCTTGGGCAAGTTGCTTAACCCCAACTGCCCTACCAAAAAAATAGAAAGGGGAAATTTTATTCTAGGAATGGGGAATAGAACAAGAAGAGAGTGTCATAATGAAGATACTGAAACAGGGCTAAGAAAGATGAGAATAGGGAAGCAAAGGGAGTGAGTATTAATAAATGGGAATTTGAATATAGTTAATGGCACAGTAGAGTGTTGGCCTGGAGTAAGGAAGACTCATCTTGCTGAGTTCAAATATGGCCTCAGACACTTACTAGCTGTGTGACCCTGTGACCCTTAACCTTTCTTTTTTCCTGTTTCCTCATCTGAAAATGAACTGGAGAAGGAAATGGTAAAATCACTCCAATATCTTTGTCAAGACAGCCCTAAAGGGGGTCATGAAGAGTTGGGCATGACTGAAAAAGTCAAGCAATAAACATTTATTAGGCACCAATTATGTGTCAGTACCACTGTACCAAGTGGTAAGGATGTAATGAAAGATAAATGAGGTTCTGCTCTTAAGAACGTTATAGTCTAATGTGAGAGAACATATAAACAAGCTATATAAAGGATAAATGGGAATTAATCAATGAAGGGAAGGTGCTAGAATTAAGGAGAATAGGTCAAGACTTCCTGTAAAATGTATGGACGCCAGGAAGCAGAGATGAGGAGGGAGAGCATTCCAGATGTTGTGGACAACCAGTGAAAATTCCCAGTCAGGAATTTGAATGTCCTGTTCTAGAAATAGCATGAAAGTCACTGTCATTGGATCAAAGAATAAATGGCTGGGGATGAGAGTAGGAGGGAATAATAATATAAGAAAGGTAGGAAGGGAAGATTTTAAAGGACTTTATCCCATTTGAGAATCTTCTGAAGGAACTAGTGATATTTAACCTGCAGAAAAGCTATAGTGGTATTATAATGGCTATCTCCAAGAACTTGAAAGTCTTTGTTATCAAATAATCAACCAATCAATAAAAAAGCACTTCTTAAGCATTTAATAGTGATCTGTCATTGAGTTGTACTGTAGGAACACAATGAAAAGTCAAAATAGTGTTTTCCATCGGTGAATTTTCATTTTTGTGGGACAATGTGTAAATAACTAGGTATATAAAGGATATATAGAATAGATGTGTAATAATCTTAGAGGAAATGGATTGTTAAAATATGAAATGTCTCTTGAAGAAGGTGATTCAAACTGATACCTGAAAGAATCAGGAGAAACAAAGAGATGTAAGTGAGGAGGAAGAACATTGAAAATAAAAGAGGTGGCAAGGACAATGGCACAGAGAAGAAGGTAAGGAATGCCAGTGAAGTCAGTGTAGCTGATCTAGAATGTGTGAAGGAGAGTAAAATGTAAGAAAACTGAAAACGTATGAAAGGGCTAGGTTTTGAAAAGTTTTGAATTCCAGGAAGAGGAGTTAATATTTGGTCTTGGAGGTAATAGGGAGTCACCTTAATAGGGAGATGAGATGGATGGATCTGTGCTTCAAGAAGATTACCATGATAATTGAGTAGAAAGCAGAAGAAAAGGAAAAGGGTTTGAGGCATGGCGAATAATTAGGAAGCTATTGCATTAGTCCAGGGGAGAGGTAAGGAAGGCCTGAACTAGGATAATTGCTGTGTGAGTGCAGAAATCAGAACATAATGAATTCTGTGTGTGTGTGTGTGTGTGTGTGTGTGTGTGTGTGTGTGTGTGTGT
>NW_027187351.1:8424440-8464992 GCF_028583685.1 Petaurus breviceps papuanus
TGTGTGTGTGTGTGTGTGTGTGTGTGTGTGTGTGTGTGTGTGTGTGTGTGTGTGTGTAGTATGTGAAATACCTATGGGGTATACAGATTAAGATGTTGAAGGAAGTTGGTGATATCAGATTGTAGTAAGGAGAGATACTAGGGTTAGAAATTTAGAACTTGGAATTATTTCCTAAGAAATGCAAAGAGATCTACATATGAGATAGTATAGGTAGAGAAGAGGGTCCAAGTTAGAGCTTTGGGCACACTCACAGTAAGAAGGTATGCCTTGGATGAAGATCCAGCAAATAAAACTGAACACTGAGTAATTATAATGGCCAAGCTTGATTCCAAAGCAGAAATTTTAAAAGTTCACTACCCTCTCTTCTTTGCAGATGTGGGTAACTATGGATCTTGTATTATTCATATACTCTGGGAATTATTATACTGATTAGTTATATTAAATTGCTTAATTTTCTTCTTCCTACTTTAATCTTTATTATAAGAGATACTTTTCTGAGTGGAAAGAAGGGATTGATATATTGGGAAGTGAAGGTGATATAAAAACAAAAGATCAATAAACACCTTCTTATTGCTAGTAGGTGGGAAAGGAATTAGATATGTTCTGTTTAGTCATTTAAGATGTAATCAGGAGCAATGGATAGAATTGTCAGAGTGAATTTAAACTTATTATACCTAAAACAATTTCCTGATAATTAAAAGTCTCAAAATTGAAATAGGTTCTTTTAAGAGGTAGTGGGTTCCCTAATCAAACAGAGTTTTGGGCATAACTCTTTGGATATCCTATTAGGAGAGACTGCTATTTGGGTGTAATTTGAGATAGATAAACTCTGATATCACTTGCAGCTGTGAAATTCTAATTCTGAGTTTGTGGCCAAGCTTCCCCTCATGCATGGGTCCCCTGAAAAGGTACTCTAAGTTCAAGGTACACTTTGGGTCAGTACCCATTCAAAACAATAACATGCATTCCCACAGAAAATACATCAGTTCATAGGAAAGACAATGAAAAGACCGCCCTCCCCCCCAAACCAATGTATGCACTGGAATTCATTCTCCAACAGATTACTACCCAAAGAGTGAGAAAGGATATAGATTCAAATAGCATGTGTGACGAGAGAACCCACAGATAAAACAGACATAGGGAATACATGTGGCCAATAAACATGCATGGAGGTCACATGTGTCTGAAATCCACATGGCCAGGCACATATATGGAGCAGATGTGGCCAGATTGTGAACAAATGGCCAGAGTAACAATGTCCTCTGATGGCGCTATCACTTTATTCTCTGTTCTGCCTCATATCTCACTTTCCACTGATTAGGGTGGCATTCCTTTTAGTGGTTATATTTCTATTCTCCATCACATTGCCTCTGTTTTGTCTCTGATCACCAAACTGCTTTCTAGATGGTAATCTATGAGATTTTGGCTCCTAACCATCATTTTACACTTTCTTTGTCATTTACTAAAAGTAAATTGAAAGACAATAGAAAATTTTCCCTTAACAAGGGCAAGTTCATGTTCTTTTCATACCTTACTGAAGTACGGGGTCATTATGCCCATGCAGGCCAAAAGGAGATCATAGATGGAGACTTTACGATTGATTGAAGCTGGTCCATCACTCTCAGTCAACAACCAGCTTGCAATAGGTTCTATTATAAAAGATCATCTGTATTACACCACATCTAAAACAGTGTCCAATCCAACTTATTTAACTAGAAAGAAGTACACAAGACCTCGTGTAATTCTCTCTGCCATCAGAATCAAGTATTACTATGAAAAAGAACTGAGATCATAACTAGAGAAGGACAAGGTCATCGAAGAAATTATTGGGGAACTATCCAGAAGAAAACCTCAAAATCCGGTTAAAGCTAAAGATTAGGTCAAAGTAGGGAAGAAAGTATAGAAAATTGGTATTAGGTGCATCTGTCTTTTATCAAAAAGATTCAGCTGGGACAACTTAAATATAGCAACTAGTGTGTCACCATTTTCTGAAAATGGCTGCCTACTTTTGAAGTATGACAAGCAAACAACACTCTTAGGAGATAGCTCAAAGTGTTGGCACTTACATTACTCTTCCACAGGATTAGGTCTTTTCAGCATGAGATAGATAGATGATAGACAGACAGACAGATAGAGATATATAACAATACATATATGCACAACATACATACCGTGTTTCCCCGATAATAAGACACTGTCTTATTAATTTTTTTGGACAGAAAAACACCAGAGGGCTTATTTTCAGGGAAGGGCTTATTTTAATGAACATTGACAGCAATTTTAATAAACAGGTAAATGTGAACAAAAAAATGTACCTTTATTCAATAAGCAAATCACTGGGGAAGAACAGGATGATGCGCTCACTGCTGCAGCACTGATTGGATGCAGTTCGGAGCGCGGCATGCGTTTCACTGGGGGGGGGGGACAGTGCATACAGAGGGTACCGTAATGTAGCGTGTAGCGCAGGGGATCACCTTCACTACAGTAGCAATCTCAATAGGGCTTATTTTATGGGGAGGGCTTATTTTAGAGGAATCTTACACAGTAAGGGGAGGGCTTATTTTCTGGATAGGTCTTCTTATCGGGGAAACACGGTATATAGATATATCTGACACATATATCATGTGTAAAGACATATACACACATGCACACATACATATGTGCTTGCGTATTTTTTTTCTGATGTAGACCTATCCATGAAACAGAGGCAATCAAGAATGTTACTATCATCTAAAGTACCTTCTAATTGATTTAGTTGTATATTATTGTTTTTAATTGTATTGACCTCAAGTGTAGTTCCTGTGTAAAATCTAAACTTTTTCCTCCTGCCATTATTAGGCCTTCTGTAACATAAATGTACAACTTTTCAATTAAAAGAATTTTTGAAAGAATTTTAACCACATTTTGAAAAAAAACTGCTACATTTTATGTCAAAATGTAACACTTATGCACTTATGAGCATTCCTATTGGACAAGGAAATTCTATTATTTTAATAGTAACTATCTGTTGTTTGCTTCCACAGTTACAAAAATGAACTTCAGAATTTTAAAGGATATTGTAAATCTTAACAAAAGAACTTAGGTCATAAAGGTGATACTAGCCTTCAGTATTTCAAAGAGAGAGAATGAGTGAAGAAATTTCATTAAATCTGACAAAGCCATTTAAGTGATTTGGTCAATATTACATTTATTTAGCCTTCTTTTGGACAACAAAAAGAAAAATTTTCACTACAAGCAAAATGCAAATCGCAATCTGTGATTCCAGTGCTACCCCAAAGCTCAGTTGCAAGAAATATTTTTTTTTCTTGATGGTCCATCGTGGTATATGGAAATTCCATCATCACAGTTAGACCCTTAGTTCAGAAGGTTGCTTCTTCAGGAAGAATGTATTAAAATAGTTTTGATTATTTATTTTTACTGAGAGATATTGACCTACTAACAACTCAGCTTGTTTTATCAATTATCTGTGCACCTCAGATCCGAGAGAAACCAAAGACAAATAAGACTAGGTGGGAGGGGCATCCCCTGCTGGAACTTTACTCAGCAGGGTAATACAATAAGAGGGAGGCCCTGAACAACTTGGAACAACATTGGTACCTCATTTGGGGCAATTTGTGACAGACATGAGAAAGCAACAAGAAGCAAGATGAAGACAAATCACCTACCTCACATTTTTTTTGGATTTATGAATAGCCATGGCTTTTTAAAGAAACCATGGGAAAACTATGAAAGGGGGCTCCTGGCTAGTTAGGTAGGGTTGTTTTTGATTTATGTGAAAGTGACTCAAAGTTTGGGGAAAAAGTTCTTTAGTTCATAGGTTCAAACATTTAGAGTTGAAGGGGATTTTATAGTTCAACTAGTTCAATTTACTCATTTCACAGAAAAGGAAACAGCAGCCCAGAGAAGTAAAGTGACTGGGATTTATCTATCTCCTATCACTCTAGAACCTGTTATTTCTCCTGCACTATGCCACTCATGGAGAGGCAAGATGGAATCATGTAGGATTATCAATTAGGAAGTCACACAAGATTGGAAAACTACAGCCTACAAGCCAAACCTGGCCTGCTGTTTCTATACAGTTGTTAGCAAAAACCATTATTATGTCCAGTTTGAGGCCATAATTTGCTTACCCCTAGTTTAGTGGCTATAAGACTTTGAATTAGGTGATTCAGGTTGAAATCCTACTTCAGAAACTCAATTTCTTTGTGACTGAGTAGATCATTTAATGTCTTTGACCCTCAATATTCTCGTCTGGAAAATGTTATCAGAAAAGAAGACATGATGACCTCTTCCAGCTACAGGTCTATGATTCTATGACCGTAAGCTTATAGAGTATCACAGACCCTTTTGTTCAAGGTCACATCAGTATTATAAAGCAGAGCAAGCATTTGAACTCAGTTCCTCTGATTCCACATCTAAAACTCTTGTCACTATAATATGCTTCCTTTCTATAGAAATTTTCATCCAGAGTCTTAGGGCATCTGTTCTGTCTCTGAGGTTATTTTGGGGGGGGGTGCACAAAGTAATATTAGATACACACCAAAAAATCATATATCAATGTGCAATCTTTGTTTTTGCCTAAATGAATATTATGAATTTATATCCTGGTATGTCTCAGTACTGCAGAGCAAAGTTTAGTCTCCATTGGGTGGGATAACAGCCTAGATTTAATATCTTGATAGACAAAATACATTTCTGTTGAAGCTGAAATTAAATTAAGTAGCAGTGGATTAAATGGTAGGACTTATTTTTAGAGTATGTTTTTTTTTCCTCTGCATATCATATCAGCATTGACATCTTCTGTCTTTTTGCACATATATTTTCAGTCCCTTCTCTCCTCCAGTTATATACATGCATAATTGAAGCCTACAGAGTCCTCCCACTTGCTTTCTTTCCATATGTATGTATGTATACATACTGCAATGGGTCTTATAAATATGCCAAGAGTGTGCATAAAGTTAGAAGTGACAAATGTCTGAGTAAAAACATCAAGTCCATTTGGAACTGTATATCACTGTAAGTACTATCTTTGTGGATACAAATTATATCTTTTGCATGTCCTAATAGTCTTCACAGTACTTTGCTAGGGGAAAAGTATTTATCAGCTGGTGGCCATTCTTTGATTGCTCTCTTCCAAACTCATCTGTTTATTCTTCAAATGACAGACACAAGTTTGTTGCTCAGATTATCAAACATTGTCAAATACCTAAATATTTATATACTGTCTTTAAGTATATTTAAGATTTAAGATTTAGATTTAAGATCCTTAGAGTCAGAGATTATATTTTGCTTCTGTGCCTGGAACATAGTAGGTGCTTAATAAATTCTTATTATCTGAATGATTGATAGAAGTGATATTTGAGCTGAATATTGAAAGAAGCTAGGTAAATGTGATCAAGAAATACATTCCCAACATGAGAGATAATCAGTGCAAAAGTATAAAGGTGAGAAACTAAATGCCTTGTATGATGAATAATAAGGAGGCAAGTTTAACCATGTCGAAGAGTGTGTAAAAGAATGAAATGTTTAGTAAGAATAGAAAGGTCATGAAATTCTTTTACTGTCAAAGAGATGAGTTTATATTTGCTCCTAAAGGCAATAGAGTTTGAGTAGGGATGTGAAATGGTCTGACCAGCCCTTTAGCAGAACTCTTGAAGATGCAGCAGAATGGTGAGAGATTTTAAGTAAGGAGATGATGGGGCTTAGTGCTGTTTGTGAGCATGTACAGTGAAGATGACTCATAAGAGATACTGTGGTGATAGAAATAACAATATTTGAAAAATAATTGTATATTTGGGTTAAGGAGAGTGAAGTATAGAAAATGATGCCAACGTGACTATAAATGTGGTGGTATTCTTAATAGAAATATAGCATTTTGGAAGAGGGATGGATTTTAGGGAAAAGATAATGAATTCTGTCTGGGACATGTTGAGTTTGAGATACCCATGTGACACCTAGATTAGAATTTCCAATGTTGAAATGGTAAGGGAATTTGAAGACCTTCCCTCCCCCTAAGGGCCTCATTTGGAGCCCAACAAGAGAAGCTTGCTGAAGGGATACTTGTTTTTCATGAAAGCCCACCTTTTGTTACTTTGGGTTTTTTTTTGGTTTTTTTTAAGCAATCAGGGTTAAGTAACTTGCTCAAGGTTACACGGCCAGTTATTTCTGGGTGTGGTGCTGAGTGTCTGAGCCCGGGATTCGATCCCCAGGTTATCCCAATGCTGGAGCCAGTGCTCTTACTCACTGAGGCACCTCGCCACCCCTAAGCAATTGGGGTTAAGTAACTTGCTCAAGGTTACATGGCCAGGTGTTTCTGGGTGGATGCTAAGTGTCTGAGCCTGGGATTCAATCTCGAGCTCATCCTGACACTGGAGCCGGTGCTCTTACTCGCTGTGCTACCTGGCCACCCCTTTTGTTACTTTGTAATCAGGCAATGGGTTACAAAGGTTGTGATATCTTCTGACCCTGGAGAAGGCTATATATACTACCTGAGGTGAGGTTTTGCTTTGGGGCTCATTTATGGGAAGAGTTGTGTGATTTGGCCAGATGAGACTCTGGGTAGCCTTTGAGCTCCCTGGCTTTGAAAACCCAGATGTTGGTGCTTCTCTCTCTGGTAACTAAGACTGTATGTATGTAATGGTCAGACAGCTAAAAGTCCTATCTGTTGGTCCATTTAATTATGTTATTTCCTCCCTCTGTATTTTTTGTATGCTTGTATTTCTGTTTGTATTTTCTGAAGTTCAGGGTGCTGTCTTTTTCCCTTGAACCAAGTGACTATCTATGTTTGATTAAAGTAAGATTTTTAACCCCTATTCATTGAGTTAAGTTGCTTTCCTTTAGAAAAGCAGATAAAAGAACCTGTGCTAAGGGGCAGCTAGGTGGTGCAGTGAAAAGTGCACCAACCTTGGAGTCAGGAGGACCTGAGTTCAAATATGGCTTCAGACACTTAACACTTACTAGCTGTTTGACTTTGGGCAAGTTGCTTAATCCCCAATTGCACTCCAAAAAAAAAAGAACCTGTGCTAGCCACTATCCTAGGGATGGTAGGGTGCTTGCTGTTACCAATGTACAAGTCAAGATGTGGTGCTGGAAATAATAATCTTGGGATATTTTGCATGGGGATAAACCCAAAGAAGCTAATAATAAAACCAAATAAGACAGTGCAGCCAGAAGATAAGAAGCAATAGGACAGAGTTCTATGGCACACCTGTGGAGTAGGGGTGTGATATGGCCTATGATTGTAGCAAAGAAGATTCCGAAAGCACCATTAAATGGATACAAATAGCCAGAGAGTATTGAAGAATAATTTTTAGCTTGTCTTACATTCCAATGACAGAGCCTTCAAGGCCCAGTATCATATTAATCTGAGTTACACACTAGCACACATTTTTCTTTTTCTTTTTTAATTAAAATGTTTATTGCAATGCTGTAACATTCTAAGTTACAAATGGTTGATGATATGCTTTCAGAAAGGTTTCATTAATAATAAAAATAATAATATGAATAATAAGAAGAACCATCATTTATATTTTGCTCACTGTGTCAAGTGCTTTACAAACACCTCATTTGATCTTAGCAACAAGCCTGAGATGTAGGGGCTATATTATTACTATTTTACAACTAGGGAAACTAAAGTAAATGGGAGTTAAATGACTTGTCCAAAGTCACACAGCTTGTAAGTGTCTGAAATTGGAAGTGAACTAAGGTCTTCCTGATGTCAGAGCCCAAAGTTCTATACATTGCACCATCTAGCTGCCACTAAAAATTCTCTAAATAAATGTTGAGTCTGACAAACTTTTGTAGTAAGTTATGTGAAGCTTTAAGAATAGAAAAGAAATTATAACAATTCTTCCCTGAAATGTTTTAAAAACATAAGGCCAAAAGTTAATAGTATTAATACTTTGTGCCCAAATGACTACAATAATTAACTTTTCTTGGAGACAGCATGACATAGGGCCTAGGGGACTGGGCTTGAAGTGAGAAATAGCTGAGTTTAAATCCTGTCTCTGACACTACTGACAATATACACTTTGGCAATATATTTAACCTTCCAATCCCCACCCCCAACAAGTAACACACTAAGACAATAAGTCACCAAAAAGTTGCAGCCATTTGTAAAGGCAGGATTTCTCACTAGGAATCTGCTATATTAATTACATCATACTTCTAATTCCTCCTCTAAATAGTTATCTTCTATTATTTATATACCATATGATTTAGCTCTTGAATATTCCAATTCTGTTCCCATGCTCAGTAGAAAGAAAACAAATTGTTGGTCAGCAAATAAGCATTTATTAAACCCTTAACTATGTGCCAGGATAAAAACACAAAGAAAGGTAAAAGATAGTTTAAGAGATCACAGTTTAATGGGGGAAATAGCACATAAACAACTATGTACAACCATGATAATGTGCAGTATTAATTAGAGATAATCAACAGAGGGGAGACACTGGCATTAGAGAGAATCAAAAAAAGCTTCCTATAAGAGCAGGGATTTTGAGAACTGAGGGAAGCAAAAGAAGTCTGTAGGTGGAGAGCAATCTAGTCATATGGTTTCATCCAGTGAGTTCTTTTAGAGAGATAGTACAAATTTATACTAGAAAGAGAACTTTCTATCCTGGATACGGTACTGATTATATGACCATAGACAAATTTCAGTCTCTCTGAATCTCAGGTCTCTCAGGAAAGTGGAGACAGTGATATTTGCACTACCTGCCCTCAGAATTGTTGTGATGAAAAAGTCTTATGTAATGAATGCTTGACTTGGTATCATGAAGACATAGATTCAAATCCTGCTTCACATACTTAAAAGCTATGTGATAATGAGCAAAACACAAACTCTCTGAGCCTCAGTCTCTCCATTTGTGAAATTGAAAGTGAATGGCATAGTCTCTAAAGTTTCTTTGATCTCTCTGAAGTCTTAAAAGAAATGTGAATTATCATTAACAGTTTGATTTTTCAAGAAACATGAAAATACTCAGATTGTAGAGGAGGTTCTCTTGCCCAAAAGTCTCCTTTACTCACTCACCTTATGTTTCTATAATAAACATAATAATAAGATAATAAACTTAAAGCAAAAAGTTCAACCCCCTCATTGTACAGATGAGGAAACACACATATAGAGAGATTAAGTGACTTGCCCAAAGTCACAAAGCTAGAGTCTAAAGTAGTATTTGAATGGAGATCAGTTCAGACTCTCTTAATCCCTAAATGAATCCCCTGGTACCACCCAGCTGCCTCAATTTAGATTGTCACATTATAGGTATGTATTGGCATTATCTCATGGAATTATCAGCATGATATTTTAATCAACAAGGCTGTCACACTAGAATGCATTGTTCTTCTATACACATGTATTTCAACTGAGTAAAGCATTAAGTTGGGTCAGTAGATCGTTAACTCCCTATGTTCAATATTTCTGTTCAACTGTATGGCATAGTGGCCCCACAATAGCCATGTTCCATCTTTAGCATTTTCCCATTGAAGAATTGTAAAGAAGAGATACTAAAGGCATAGTCAAAGAGATAAATGAGCAGAAAGAGAAGTAGATAACCATGTAGTAAAAACAAGAGATAATAAATGGATTAACTCTTGTATTCCATGGATACATAATGTCAAGACAACTTAAAGAAGCACATTGGACCAAACACCTATAAGAGTTGTATAAAGAGTCATTAATAAGAGTTATACAGAGAAAAAAAAATAAATGGGGAAAAATAGGATGGAGGGAAATATAGTTAGTAATCATGACTTTGAATGTGAATGGGATGAACTCTTCCATAAAATGGAAGCAGATAGCAAAGTGGATTAAAAGTCAGAATCCCACAATATGTTGGTTGTTTTCATAAACACACTTGAAGTAGACAGATACACAAGAGTAAAGGTAATAGGCTGGAGTTGAAAAAGTAGGGTTAGAAATTCTGATCTCAGACAAAACAAAAGTAGAAATAGACCTAATTAAAAGAGATAAGGTGAGGTGGCCAGGTGGTGCAGTGAATAGGAGCACCGGCCCTGGTGTCAGGAGACCCAGGATTGGTTCAGGCCTCAGATACTTAGCACACACATAAAATAACTGGCCAAGTAACCTTGAGAAAGTTACTTAACCCCAATTGCTTTAAAAAAATTAAATTAAATTAAAATAAAATAAAAGATAAAGAAGAGAGCTACATCTTGCTAAAAGGTACCATAGACAATAAAACAATATCAATACTAAACATATCTGTATCAACTAGTATGGCATCCAAATTCCTACAGAAATTAAGTGAGTTACAGGAAGAAATAGAAAGCAAAACTATACTAGTGGGGGACCTTGAGCTCTCATAACCAGACAATCTAACCATAAAATAAACAAGAGACAAGCTAAGGAGGTAAATGGAATTTTAGAAAAGTTAGATATATAAACTTCAGGAGAAAATTGAAGGGGGATAAAAAAAGAATATACCTTTTTTCTCAGTAGTACGTAGCACATACACAAAATTTATCATATATTAGGTATAAAAACCTCACAACCCAATGCAGAAAGGTAGAAATATTAAATGTGTTCTTTTCTGATCATGATGCAATAAAATATATGTAATAAAGGGCATTGAAAGATAGATTAGAAATCAATTGGAAACTAAATAATCTAATCCTAAAGAATAAGTAGATCAATCAACAAATCATAGAAGTAATAACTTCATCAAAGAGAATGATTATAATGAGACAACATAACAAAAGTTATTGGATGTAGTCAAAGCAGTGCTTAGGGGAAGTTTTATATTTCTAAATGCTTACATGAATAAAATAGAGAAAGAGATTAATGAATTGTGCATAGAAGCTAAACAAATAATAAATTAAAAATCCTCAACTAAATATCAAATTGGAAATTCAGAAAATCAAAGGAGAGATTAATAAAATTGAAAGTAGGAAAACTATTGAACTAATAAATAAAATTGAGTTTATGGGAAAAAGCAATAAAAACAGTTACACAGAATAAGATGTGACTGACTTGTGATATGGACTGTCAGAAGGAGAACACATATCAGTGAAAAGATAGATAAAGAACCATTGAAATATTGATATAAAACACTTAATCATATAATACCTGAGTTGGGATGGGTGGGGGACAAAGCTGAGGAGTTCCTCTTCCAAGTCAAGAGTTTTGTAATGAATGTTCCAAGTCGAAGAGAAAGTTTCTGGACCAGCATAGAAGTTCTTAGATAAAACCTCTTGAATTAAGTGAAGAAGTTTATGGATGTAGCAAAGATATTCTTTTGATATCATTTGTAATACTTTTGTATAAGGAAGTAAACGGATGTGAACTTCATGAAATCAATGTCATGTAGGAAATGAGCAAATTTTTTAGCCTAATATTCACCTCTCCTACTTCCCACTGAAGTAATGGATGGGGGGCACCCACGATCATGATAAAGACAGTGACTATAAATATCATGTGACATTCAATTGCAAAATATACCAAACTCTCCAGATAGAGGATCATGATAAAGACAGTGACTATAAATATCATGTGACATTCAATTGCAAAATATACCAAACTCTCCAGATAGAGGACAGAACTGAAGTATTTATTTAGATACCAGAAAAATGAATCCCAAAACCACTAAGCTGATTCTATCATACTACCAAAGATATTCAGAAACCATAACACTGAGAGTCACAGCATCCTTTAGTCTTCCCACAAACCAATACAAGATCAATGTTTACTTACAAACCTCTTTCTCTCCTTGCCTCAAACTCCTCCCTCTCCCACCACCTCTCTGGCTCTGATCAGCTTCCTGTGGTCTCTGCTTCCCTTCAGCAAACTCCTCCTACCACAGGCTCCATGTGACTTCATTCAGCCTATTAGGGGACAGAGTTTACTTTCAAAGCAGTGGAGGTCTTCAAACTCCCCCATAGGTCTATTAAGGGGCAGGGAAGATCTTCAAATCCCCATGCCCATTACAGGAAGAAGGGGAGCTATGTTCCTAGGGTGTTGAGGAAAATGATCCTATTTTGTTCTTTGTACTTGTACCAGTTTGGTATAAAAGTCAAGAAGCATCAAGAGAAAGAGTTGCAAGTTAGGGACAACTCTGGCTTTGCCTTTAACTGATATTGTGAGTTATGTGGAATGTAGAGATCTGAAAGCTGGGGGTCAAAATACATAATTCTCTAGACCACAGCTATATTTTTGTACTCATTCCCTTTCTTTTCTGAGAGTTGAGTCCTTATGGATAAAACTGTCTCCTCTCAATTCAACCTCCAAGTTATGGATTTCTCATTATATAACTTTTCTGTCCTATTTTGTAGGGCAAAATCAAAGATATCTCTCAGGTGAATGAATTGGTGGTTTAAACAAAATCAGTTTGTTATCAGTAGAGTAATAATTGTAATGGAGATCTGCTACATGTGCAGATCTTATAAGTTTACTAGGATGGTGTTCCATTTTAAGTCAATTAGGAAGTTACTTCCAGGAGAATCATAATTATGTATGAGTAAAATGTATGCATGGACATTCTGTAAATGATTCTGGTTGGCCTATTCCATAGTTGGGAAGATACATTTTTTTCATTGCCTTTGTAATGGGAGCATCTTTGAGCATCTTCAAAATGGTCAGCTAAAGCTCTCTTTGCTATATTTGCATATGGGGTAGTGAGGTGCCTGCTTCTCTCATGATTATCAAGTAAGAAAACTATGTTGTATGGGGACAGTCTGTTGCACTTTGCCATAGTAAGGCTATATGAACTCTGAGAAATAGATTCTCTTTAGTCTTTTTATACATTCTTTCACCTTTTAGATACAGAAAGTATAGTCTCTGATCTTGGGAGTTTAAAAGTCACAGAAATGTAGGATATCTGAGGAATAGAGTTTGAGTATTGAAGAAAGCCCAGAACCAATTCCCTGAGGAGCACACAGTGATCATTCAGAGTGATCTTCTAGGTTCCTGTTCAGAGAATCTGGAAGCAATGACACCTTTGGGTATGAAATTTGTACAGTCAATACAATGTAGGAAAGGAACTAAGTTTTGAACCTAAATTCCACCTTCTCCTTTCTCATTGAGCAATTGTATGCAGGATAATACCAACAAAATGTTCAGGAAAATGTTTCTACTACCTTATTACTTTATCTTTGAAATAAATATACCTTTATAAAAGCTGCCAGATAATTAATGAAGTAGAGCTACAGTGCTATTCATTGATCCTTTTACAAAGAGTGGGAAACAGTTGATGGGGAAGTGAGTTGATAGCAGAGAAAAGAGATAAAAAGTCTGGCCTGAGATAGTAGTCAGATCATACCTATCAGGAGTAATCAGGATAGTAAAGGAATTAATGTCTTAAGCTTGTTAAAGAATGTAAAACCTTGTTAATGAAACATTAGCGATGAAACAATTTCTTGATAATTGCAGTTGAGAAATTTTACATCAAAATAAGAGAACAACAACCTTATTGTTATAGAAGAAAATTAGAACCCAGAGCAATAATTGGGCATACTCACTCTACTGAGAGATAAAGACATATATGTTTGAAGATATATCTATAGATATATAGAAATACATATATATTCCAGGATGTGCTTTCTAATCATTTGCAATTATGACAAATATGAAAATAATCCCAAATCCAATGAGGAATGATTAAACAAACAATGATATATTAAATCAATAGAAAACAAAAATAAGTATTAATGATACATACAAATATTATATGTGTCTGTGTATACCTACCTACATACATATATCTAAAGACATGGAAAGATGTTAAATAATGTGAAGGGTTTTTTCATTTTATTATTTTATTTTTTTATATTTTGTTTTTTGGAGGGTAATTGGGGTTAAGTAACTTGCTCAAGGTCACATGGCTGTTTTGTGTGTGTGTGTGTGTGTGTGTGTGTGTGTGTGTGTGTGTGTTAAGTGTTGGAGGCCAGATCTGAACTCAAGTACTCTTGACTCTAGGGCCTGCACCACCTAGCCACTCTGAAGTATTTTTTAGCATAAAAAGATTGTTACATATTTGCTAGGACCATAGAAATGAAAATACATATAGGTACATATAGGTTCATGAATAATTGTATAACTACAGTGTAATGAGGCATAGAAGAAGGAGTTACTGAAAATCATTATGAATATACATATTGAAAATATTTAAAATTCACTTCTATATATCAAAAATTTCACTGGAGTGAGCATTCTCTTCACCAATTCAAATCACAACCATATTCACTCCTAGGTATCTGAAATTCTATGGCTAAAATCTTCATTACCTGTACCTAACCTTTTGATTATAATCTTATTGAAATTTATGTAGTCTACACCTTGACAGCAGAAACAGTATATCAGCAAACCCTTTCCAACTGTATGGAGCCTATCAGATATTGAATTCCATGGCATTGCCTTGGAGACCCAGGGTCACATTTAAAAATCTCAATTATTGCACCTGTTTTCATACTGGCAGTTTTCTGAAGCAAGTTAATGTAGCTTCTAAGAAGGAAAATATGACCCAAATTGAGCTGCAGGGAGCTTTAAAAAGCATCAACTAAAGTACTAGTATTATTACTCATATCAAAGGTCTTTTCAGCTTGGTAGAATTAGCTAGAGTTTGAATACCACTGGAACAAAGTCTTTTTTTGTTGTTTTTTGATATTGATTTTTATAAGATTCTGAATTTCAAATTTTTCTTCCTTCTTCCCTCCTCTCCCCCTCCCCAAGAAAACAAGCAACCTGATATAGGTTATATATGTACAGTAATGATAACAATTTCTCCACCTTAGTCATGTTGTGAAAGAAGAATCAGAAGAAAACAGAAAAACCATGAGAAAGAAAAAAAGTGAAAATGTATGTGTGCTTCAATCTGTATTTAGATTCCACAATTCTTTCTCTGGATGTCAATTTCATTTTCCATTATGAGTCGTTGGAATTGTCTTAGATAATTGTATTGTGGAGAAGAGCTAAGTCTATCAAAGCTGATCATCACACAATGTTGTTGTTATAGCCAGTAACAGTTCATGTAAATCTTTCCAGGTTTCTCTAAAATTCACCTGCTCATCATTTCTTACAACACAATAGCATTTCATTGAATATATACCATGACTTGTTAAGCTATTACCCAATTAATCGGCTTCCCCTCAACTTCCAGTTCTTTGCTACCACAAAAAGAGTGGCTATAAATATTTTTGTGCCTGTGGGTCTTTTTCCCTTTTTTATGATCTCTTTGGAATACAGACCTACTAGTGGAATTGCTGGATCAAAAGTTATGCACAGTTTTAAAGTTCTTTGGGCATAATTGCAAATTGCTCTCCAGAATGTTTGAATCAGTTCAAAACTCCACTAGCAATGCATTAGTGTTCCAATTTTCTCACATGTTCTCCAACATTTACAATTTTCCTTTTCTTTCATATTAGCCAATCTGAAGTGGTACCTCACAGTTGTTTAATTTTCATTTCTCTAATTAAAAATGACAGAGAATTTTTTCTTATATGATTATAAATAGCTTTCTCTAAAAACTCATCTGAAAGCTGCCTGTTCATATCTTGGCTATTTATCAAATAGGGAATGACTTACATTCTTATAAATTTGACTCAGTTCTCTATATTTTTGAGAAATGAGACCTTTACATTGGCAGTAAAAATTATTGCCCAGATTTCTGCTTTCCATCTAAACTTAGTTGCATTGGTTTTGTTTGTGCAAAAACTTTTTAATTCAATGTAATCAAAATTATCCATTTTACATTTTGTAGTGTTATCTATCTTGTTTGGCCATGAATTCTTCCTTCTCTATAGACCTGATAAGAAACTATTCCTTACTTTCCTAATTTTCTAATGCTATCACCCTTTATGTCTAAATCATGTACACATTTTGACCTTAAATTAGTATACAATATGAGATGTTGACCCATGCCTAGTTTCTGCCATAATATTTTCCAGTTGTTTTTTTCAAATAGTGAGTTCTTATCCCATAAAGTCTTTATGAATCCAGGGTCACCCTCTGAAACACAATTGCCTAGAACTTAAGTAGAGATTTGAAATTTAATTGGTTGCAAATATAAGTTTAATTGCTTTTTCCATTAATTAAAATTAAATTTGGAATCTATTATTTACAAATGAGAAAAAGTCTGTTTATGGAATAGACTTTTTTCCTCTTACTGCCAACATGAGCAGGGCACATAAATAGGGTAAAGATTAATTACTTCTTTAAGTATAGTAAGAATATAATTCAGGAATTAGGAAGTCAGGAATGGAAGGGACTCCTTTGGAAACTGATGAGCTCAGCTTTATCACCCCATCTTTTTTACAGCAGTCTTCTTGTGCTGACTATGTATGACACATGGAATTTCATAAGAATAAAAATTGTGGATGACCTAAAGGACAATGAAGAAAAGTCGGTTGGGTATCAGTATGTTGTGGTTTCTTACCAAAAGGACGATTAAAAAGAAATGTAATAAGGAGGAGAAAGTCAGAACTGGAAAAACCTTAAATACTTCCTACTCCAACGCTTTTATTTTACAGACAAGGTAGAGATTATTTAGATTATTTGTTTTATTATTTTAGAGATTATTTGTTCATGTTTGTGCAAGTAATAAATATGGGAGAATTTCATCTCAGTTTTTCCTCACTGAAAGAACTCTGCTCTATGCACCGCATCAAACTGTCTCATCATTATAGAGCACTGCCTTTCAGGATAATACCTTCCCATCCCCAACCCCTCCCCCCAAATTAATAATGATCAGGAAAAAAAGGCCTGCATTGAAATTGATTTTTAACAGGTGAATATTCAAAGTTCTCAATTGGTAACTACAAGTTTAAACAACATAGTAATCTATCCACCATCAGATCCTTTGTAGGAGAGTTTATAGCTGACATATAGAAGAACTACATGATTACAAGAAGGCATTTTTTTCCCAGTTTTTCTCAAAGCAGAATAAGTCTAATCCTTTAACACACTGTTAACAACAGCCCTTTATGAGGTAGTTAGGTGGTTCGGTGAATAGAGAACCAGCCCCAGAGTACGGAGGACCTGAGTTTAAATCCAGCTTCAGACACTTACCACAAAAAATTAACAATGTGACCTTGGGAAGTCACTTAACCCCAATTGCCCTACCTTCCCTCTTCCAAAAAAAACAAAGGCAACCCCCCCCCCCCCCACACACACACAAAAACAACCCTTTAAAGTCAGCAGTGGAAGTAGCACTCTACCCATTTTACATATGAGGGAATTGAGGCTCAGAGATAAAAATTGACTCCTCTCAACTTGCATAGTCATTAGGTATGAGAAATGTGTGTGATACTATCAGGTGTCAGGATTCAAATAATGGTCACAATATATAGGAGTAGAAGTATCCTCAGAGGTCATCTAAATTGCACACTCATTTTGCAAATGATGACTGAGATTCAGAGAATGATTTTGTCAATGCTGCATGCAAAGTGAATGACAGAGCTTGGCTTTTAACACCGGTACTTTGACATTAACTTTGCTCTGTCTTAAATATAAATTTCCTTCAAGGACAGAGCAAGTCAAACACATGAAAGATACAATAAAAAAACTGCATATATGTGACAGCTGAGCCTTTTAAAAATATATAATTGATGTGTTATGTTTAAATTAGGCAAAACTGACAACATAGTGACATTTGAAAGTGCATGAAGCATTTATATGTGCAACACCACCCTGAAACTCACTATTGTTAAGCAGAAGCCTATTTTCTCCTTTTCCCACTCCCACTCCTCTGGGGAAGAAAAGGAAAACAAATTATTTGTTAAAATAAAAAGAAGCATATTCAAGTAAAATGAAGGCCTTCATTGTTGGTAATATATGTAGGTGTATGTATTTATATGTGTGTACACATATATACACACATGAAAACACATACATACACATAAACATAGACAGCCATGTATTTATAAATGTAGATATATCTTTGGATATGTGTGGGTATTCATGTGTATGTGTGCATGTATAAGTTCATGCATGTGAATATACCTCCTTCTGTACCTCCCTTTTTTGGTAGAAAAAGAGTATTTTTCATCAATGGTCTTTTGGAATTGTGGATAGTCACTATATTGATCATACAATTTTATAATTTCTAAAGTTATACTAGTAATTTTGTCATCGAAATATTAATTTTATTGCTGAAATTTTTCTCTTGATTCTGTTCATTTCATTCTTTATCCATTTATAATTGTTTTCAAAATTGCTTTTTTTTTTTTTGAAAGGGATATCCAACACCAGGGAGCAGTTTTATTTAGAAAACAATTGTACCAAAAGACAATATGGATACAGATTAGTTAAAATAAGAGCTTTAAAATTTGTGGTCACAGCTCCAAATTGCTTCATTTAATATGATGTCAAAACTGACTATGGAATGTTAAGCCAATGCACAAGACACACACCTTCCTAGTCAACATTCTAGTAATTTCTGGTTGTATTAAAACAAGCAAACAGAAAACCAAACCAACAAGCAGCACATGATTTAACTCTTTAAACAGGACTCCAAATAAAGCCACTTTATATTGGCTAATATTTATCTAAATGTTTTTTAAAAAAAGAATGTGATGAGGTGGGACTGCCTCCTTCTTAAAAATGTGTTTCTAGAGCTACTAAAAAACTGGCATTTACAAAATAGTTGATAAAAATATTCCTCTGAATCGTCAAGAAGGGAGGTAACAGGGACAATTGTTAAAACACTTGCTGTAAGATGTTATTCAGATTTGGTTTCTTTCTCCCCTGCTGAATCAGAGACTGGAACCTTTTCATTTTTAGTTCCTCCATTTTCTGCAGGCAAGTCATCTTTATTCTCCTCTTGGTTAGCAGCTTCTGCTTGTTTTCCTTTTGTGTGAACTTTTTTGTCCTCGGATTTATCCTTTCCAGCTGTCTTTTTGGGTTTAGCTTCAACTTTAGCAAGGACTGGTTTAGCTGACAATCTGGCCGACCTCCTCTTGGGCTCCTCCTTTACTTCCCCTTCTGCAGAGTTCACCTTCCTCTTGGGCATCTTGGCTGCGAGTGTGGATAGGTTCGCTCTCCCCAGACACGGGCGAGCGCCGGCGGGAGCGACTGAGCTCCAGGGTTGGAGGAAAAGGGCTGCAGCTGTGGCTGCTTCTTCTCCGAAGGGTCTCTGGGGCCTCGACGCTCCTCCTCCCACAGCTGGGCTGCCTGGACCCGCAGCCGGAGCAGTCCGAGGACTAGATGGAACCGGATTTAAAATTGCTTTTAAAAAACAATATTGTTGGAATGTAAATTATTCTTCAAGGCTGCTTCCTTTACCATTGCATCAGTTCAAAGAAGTCTTTCTACATGTCTTTGAATTAATCTATTTTCTCATTTTTTATAGTACATTAGTATTCCATCACGTTGAGATATAACTTACTAGTCATTCCCCAGCTGATGGAGATGCTTTTAGTTTCCAGTATTTTGCCACCAAACATACACACAAAAACTTTCTATAAATATTTTTGACATAGGTTTCTTTGATCACACTAAAGTATGGTACAAGCAGCATTATACCTGGGTCAAAAGCCATGCAGTGTTTGGATAATTTTTGTGTTTGATGTCAAAGTGCTTTTTGTAAAGGTTGTGCCTTTTCATAGGTCCACCAGCAATATATCAATTTTCTTGTTTTCACATAGCCTCTTGCAATATTTTTCATTTTTATTTCTTGTAATCTTTCCCAATCTGGAGGTTGTGAGGAAGAATCTTAGAATTCTTTTTATTTGTGTTTCTCTGGTAATGATTTGGAGTGATATACATATATGTATATATACATAAATATTTGTGTATGTATGTATATACATGTATGTGTATGTGTATACGCACATATCTTAGATGTGTTTCCTTCAGAATTGCATTTTTTCCTATCCTTTTATAATCTATCAATTGGTAAACAGTTTTTATTTTAAAAAATTATAATCAGTTTCTTATATATTTTTAAATAATGAGGTAATTTTTTTTAGTACATCTTGTTATGAAGCATGTCAGTGTAAATCAATTTTTTTGCCATAGCACAATCCAAATTTCCCAGAAGTTTCTCTCAAATAGCAAATCTTTATCCTAAGACCAAAATTCTTTATGTTTATCCAATACTAGGGAACTAGTCATATTGTCTTCTGTATCCATCTCTATTTTTTTTAAAGTACCAAATTGCTTGGAGAATTGCTTCTTTATAAAATAGATTGAGATTTGGAACTGGGATATTTCTTTTGTTCAACTTTCCTTTTATTATTTTCTTTTAAAATATTGATCATTTTGCCTTCTTTCAAATTTTGTGTTTCTTTTTCTAGTTCCATAAAATAACCCTTTGGCAGTTTGATTCTCATGACATGAAATAAGGGTTAGGTATCACTACTGTTTCTATTGTATTGATGCTTCTTATCCTTGAGTAATCTTGTGTTCAATTATCTATTTTTTAATGAAGGATGATTTGTAGTTATATAGTTATATATTTCTTCTGTGTATCTTGGTGGGGAGAGCCCCAAATAATTTATAAACTCAAAAATAATTTTAAAATGCACTTCTCTATTTCTTCTTGCTCTTTTATAATTTAAATATAAAATTAATGATGATTTATATAGATTTATTTTATATCCTAAAAGTTCTATTTTCTTGCTGTGTTTTTAGGATCTTGAAGTATATCATGATATAATTTACAAAACATGACTATTTTTCTTCTTTTTTTAAAGCAATGGGGGTTAAGTAACTTGCTCAAGGTTACATGGCCCGTTATTTCTGGGTGTGGTGCTAAGTATATGAGCCCAGATTTTATCCCCAGGTCATCCTGACACTGGAGCTGGCGCTCTTACTTGCTGAGCCATTTGGCCACCCCTAATTTTTTTTTTTTTAAGCAATCAGAGTTAAGTAACTTGCTCAAGGTTACACGGGCAGTTATTTCTGGGTGTGGTGCTAAGTATCTGAGCCCAGATTTATTTTCTTCTTTTTCAACAAGGCTTGTTGGAAGGGTCAAGATGGCAGGGACTCACCTGAGCTCTCCTAAATTCTTCTCTAAACAACTGTTAAATAACACCTCAAAATGAATTGTTGTGAAACAGAATCCACAAAAGGCAGACTGAAACAATTTTCCAACACAAGACAACTTAGAAGGTCAGCAAAAAAGGTCTGTTGCACCAGGGTAACAGTGGAGTGAAGTCCAATACAGGCTGCCCCAGCACTGGCTGCACCTCAGCAAAACTTTACCAGGCATAAGAGACAGTGTCAGCAGCTGCCAGAGCTCTCAGCCCAGAGAAGGTAAAAGGTTCAAACAACAGGTCAGGAGATTACAGGAGCCCATTTGCTTACACTGGGTGCAAGACTTTGCAGCATTGCCACTATTTGGATCCTGAGTGGAAGTACTAGGTCATTATCCAAAGGAAAAAGAAGAATGATAACAAATTGGAGTCTATGACCATAGGAGAACAAGAAGCTTGGTCACAGTGCCTGTGGATGGATAGAAAAGAATGCTTGTAGTAATTCACAGACCAGAGTACAGGTCAGGGGAGGAGTGAACACACTTCTCCTTAAATCATACTACTTTGAAGAAGTGAAAACTTACAGAGCCCCAGAACTAGACTTGACAGAAGCCTGAGAAATAGGCTGGGAGATCAAATGACAATAAAAAGAACCTGTCCATAGAAAGGAATTATGGTGATAGGGAAGATCAAAATAGAAATTCAGAAGAAGACAATCTAAAAGCAACCTACATATAAAGCCTTAAAGAAAAAAATGAGAATTGATCTCAGACCAAAAAAATTCCTAGAAGGGCTAAAATAGATTTTTTAAATCAAATAAAAGAAGTAGAGAACAAGTTGGGAAAAAAAAGAAAAGCGATTTCATAGAAGCATCAAAACAATAGTTAACAGCCTGGAAAATGATGCAAAAATATATATGCTGAAGAAAATATCACTTTAAAAATAGAATAGGCTAAATTGTAAAAGAGGCACCAAACTGAATGAAGGAGAAATCTCCATATAAAGCAGAATTGTCTATGTGGGGAAAGAGATACAAAAACCTCACTGAAGAAAATACTTAACTAAAAAATTAAATTGGACAACTGGAAGCTAATGATTCCATGAGACATCAAAAAATAAGAAAACAGAATCAAAATAATGAGAAAAAATGAAGAAAATATGAATATTTTAGGAGGGACTTCCAGGAGCTAAGACTGCAGAGTAAGCAGTAAAAATGGCTATAATTCTCCTATATTCTCCTACAAACAAATACAAAATAGTACACCAAAAACCTGGAAAAGCAGAAATAGAAAAAAGACAGGTTGAAGCAATCTTTTGACCTGACATTCTTGGAAGATTGGCAAGAAAGTTCTGTCTCACTCAGGTAAAAGGAGAGCACAGTCCAGGACAGAAATCATCCTAGAAAGCCAACCCCAAGTTTCCCCTCAACAAAATGGTGGGAGATCCTGAGCCCCAATGCAGTGGAGCTGACAAATGCCAATACCTGGACCCTTTTCCCCACTTGGCTCAGCAGAGGGGGAGAACTGACAGAAGAGAGGGCAGGCCAGGGGAGGTGGTAGGCAGAAGCAAAACATTGTTGAGGAGGGAAAAGGTGAGAGGAGAGAGAAGACAAACAGTAGGAAAAATAGGATGAGGGGGAAGAGAGAGTTAGTAATCATAACTGTGAATGTGAATGGGATGAACTCTCCCCAAAAATGGATGTGGATAGAAGAGGGAATCAAAGAACAGAATCTTACAATATGTTGTTTATCAGAAACACAGTTGAAACAGAGAGACACACACAGAATAATACTAAGGAATTAGAGTAGAACCTATTATGCTTCAATTGAAGTTAAAAAAAAAAGGAAGGGTAGCAATCCTGATCTCAAACAAAGCAAAAGCAGAAATAGAACCAATTAAAAGAAATAGGGAAGGGAAGTACATCCTGCTAAAAGGTACCATAGATAATGAAGTCAATGAAGACAATGAAATCAATATTAAATATATATGTACCAAGTGGTTTAAGATCCAAATTTTTAAGGAGAAGTTAAGTGAAATACAGGAAGAAATAGCAAAATTATGCAAGTGGGGTATGTCCACTGTTCCTCCTTTTTGGAGAAGAGAAGAATTCATGACCTAATAAGAAATAGTATTATGAAATTTAAAATAAATAATTTTAATTATATAAAATTAAAAATCATTTGCAGAAACAAAATCAGTGCAACCAAGATGAGAGGGAAAACAGAAAGCTGGGAGACTGTGTTTACTGCAAATGTCTCTGAAAAAGGCATCATTTCTCAACTATATAGAGAAGTGATTCAAATTTATAGGGATACAAGCCATTTTCCAATTCATAAATGGTCAAAGGATATTAATAGGGAGTTTTCAGATGAAGAAGTGCTCCAATTCACTTATGATTAGACTAGAGAAATAAGCATTAAAATAGCTCTGAGGCACCATCTTTTACCTATCAGACTGAAAATATGAGAGGAAAGGAAAATGATAAATGTTGGAGAGGTCATGTGAAAATTGAGACACTAATGCATTGTTGATGGAGTACTGAAATGATACAACCATTCTGGAGGGCAATTTGTAACTGTGCCCAAAGGGCTATAAAAGAGCATACCCTTTGATCCAGCAATACCACTACTAGGTTTGTATCCCAAAGAGATCATAAACAAGGGAAAAGGACCCATATGTACAAAAATATTTATAACAGCACTTTTTCATGGTGGAAAAATATTGGAAATTATATGGATTCCCATCTATTAGAAAAGTGTTGAACAAGTTGTGGCATATGAATGTAATAGAATACTATCGTGCAATAAGAAATAATAATCAGGACAATTTAAAAAAAACCCAGAAGGACTTGTGCTAACTGACGTAAATTAAAATTAGTAGAACCAGGAAAACATTGTACACAAAATTGTGTAATGATCAGCCAAGAATGACTCACCTCTTCCCAGCCACACAATAATCCAAGAGAAGTATAAAGAACTTACAAAAGAAATCCACATTCAGATAAAGAAGCTATGGACTCTGAATGCATATTGAAGCATACTTTTTTCCACTTAGTTTATTCTTTTTCATATTTTTTTCCTTTTAATCTATTTCTTCTTCCACAGTTGTGACTAATATGGAAAAATGGTTTACATGATAGCACATGCATAACCAATATCAAACTGCCTCCCATTTTTGAAAGTGGGAATGGGAGGTGGGAGAGGAAGGAGTGAAGGAAAAATTTTGTAACTCAAAATCTTGTAAAAATGAATGCTAAAAATTGTCTTGATATGTAATTGAGGAAAAAAATATTAAAAGTAATGTTAGAGGGCTTGGAATATAATATTCTGGATGACAGAAAAGCTAGGATTACAAATAAGAATAACTTGTGCAGCAAAACTGAGTGTAATTCTTTTTTTTCTTTATTAATTTGCTTGTTTACTTTTAGTTTACAGGATTCAGTTCCACAAATCCCTTGAGTTTCAGATTTTGTCCTCCTCCCTCTCCTCCCCACCCCTCCCCCCATGACAGCATGCAATCAAGTATAGGATCTGCAAATACTTTCATTGTAACCAATGGAATGAACAATGGGAAAGAAGAAACAAAACCAAACAAGAAAAAGAAAGAGAGCAGGTAGCTTGCTTCAGTCTGCATTCAAACAATGTTCTTTCCAGTTCTTTCTCTAAATGTAGACATCTCCTTCCATCATGAGTCTTTTGGAGTTGTCTCATAACCTTGGTTTGCTGAGAAGAGTCCAGTCTATCAAAGTTGGTTTTCATACATAGGTTTTGCCTGTAATTGTGTACAAATTTCTCCTGGTTCTGCGCTTCTCCCTCAGAATCAGTTTGTATGTCTCTCCAGGTAAATATGAAGTCTGCCTGCTCCTAATTTCTTATAGCACTGAGTAGAATTCTTTGGGGGCAAAATGGATATTTAATGGAATAGAGGACTTTCAACTTTCTTGATGTAAAGACCAGAGCTGGGTAGAATACTTGACTTTCAAATGTAAGACTCAGGAGAACTATAAAAATGTATACAAGAGTGAGAAACATTCCTACATAAGAAGATACTTATAACTCCTAAAAACTTTCTCATTCTTAGGTCAGTTAGAAGGAGTATACATAAGACAGAGGACAATAATGTGAGATGAGTATGATGAAACAATATGGGAAAAAAAAAGGTAAAATAAAAGGGGAGGAAGTTGGAGAAGGGGAATGGGAGAAGAAGACTTGGGGCAAATTATCTCACACAAAAAGGCACAAAAGAGCTTTTACAAGAGAGGGGAAGTTTGAGGAGGTGGGGGAAGCACTTGAACCATACTTTCATCAAAATTGTCTCGAAGAGGCAATAGCACACACAATTGGGTGTAGAAATCTATTTAACTGTACGTGAAATTAGAATGGTATGAGGATAAAAAGAAGGGGTGAAGCTGATAAAAATAAGGAGGTTAAACTGGAGGAGGCAGTGGTCAGAAGCAAAATGTTTGAAGATGAACAGGGTAAAAGGAGAGAGAGTAAGATAAAAAGGGGAGAAATGGGATGGAGGTAATTACAATATAATTATTTTGGGAAAAACTAGTGTTTCTCTGATAAAGCCTTAATTTCTCTAATACATAAAAAACTGAGTCAAAGCTATAAACATTTTTTAAAAATTGCCCAGTTGATAAGTGGTCAAACAACATGAACAGGCAGATTTAAAATGAAGTAATTGCAGCAATCTATAGTCATATTTTTAAAATGTTCTAAATCACTATTGATAAGAAAAATGCAAATTAAAACAATTTTGAGACCCCATACCTACCAGATGGGCTAATACAACAGAAAAAAGAATATGACAAGCAATGGAGGAGATGTGGGAAATTTCAGACACTAATGAACTATTTATGGATTCAACAATTGTGTATAACAATTTGGAACTATGCCAAAAGGGGTATAAAATTGCACACTCTTTCACCCACAATAATATTACTAAGTCTGTATCCCAAAAAGGTAAAAAACAAAAAGGAAAAAGACCTCTAAGTACAAAAATATTTATAGCATATCTTTAAATGATGGCAAAGAATTGGAAATTGAAAGAATGTCCTTCAATTGGGGAATGACTGAACAAGTTGTCGTTGTTATATGATTGTGATAAAACAGTACTGTAGTATAAAAAAATGATGAACAGGATACTCTCAGAGAAACTTGAATAGACTTACATGAATTGATACAAGGTAAAGTGAACAGATCCAGGAGACTACTGTTGACAATAAGAAAAATATTTTATGATGACCAACTATGAATGACTTAGCTTTTCTCTGCAATACAAAAATTCAAGAAAGTATTGAAGGACTGCTGATGAAAAATATTATCCATCTCCAGAGAAAGAATTGAGGGAGTCTGAATGTAGATCAAAGTATACCTTTTCTTTTCCTTTTTTTTGTTTATTTTGGTCTGTTTTCTTCACAACATGGGTAATGTGGAAAAAAAATGTTTTGCATGACTATATATATATATCCTATATCACATTGCTTGTCTTCTGAATGAGGAGGGAGAAGAGAGAAGGAGGGAGAGAATTGGGAACTCAATTTAAAATGGAAAGTAAAATATTAAATATAAAAAATTTTTTCATGAAACAAGGAATCCATTTTTCGACACTTCTATTTCATATAGTACAAGAAATACTGGCTATAGCAATAAAATAAGAAAAAAAATTGGGAGAATCAGCATTGTTAAAGAAGAAGAAAAATATTCATACTTTGCAAATGATATCATGGTATACTTAAAGGACCCTAAAAATGAAACAATAAAATTGATAGAAATAATACAAAATTTTAACAATCTTGTCAGATATTAAAATGTACTTAAAGCATAAACATTTTTATTAAAACAATAAAACATGGCAGCAAGAGATAAAGAAATTCTACTTAAAATACTTCCAAATATATAAAATATTTGGACTTTACCCACCAACACACATATACATTAATTTTTTTTTCAAGGAAAGGCTCATGTATGCCTTGTTCTTTTTTTAAAATAGAAATGACTATTGAATTTTGTCAATTTTTCCCTAAATCTCAGTATAATCAAGTGGTTTTATTGATTTTTTAACAAATATGATAAAATATATTTACAGCTTTCTTAATAGTAAAACAACTCTGTATTACTGATATAAATCCAATCTAGTCATCCTGAGTAATCTTGGTGACATTGTGCTAGCCTTTTTTCTAACATTTTATTTGAAATTTTTACATGTATGCTCAATAGTGATATCGATCAATGGGTTTTTTTTCTGTTTAAACTCTCCCTGTTTTAGGTAGCAATATTATACAGGTGTCAGAGAAGAAATTTGGTAGTATTCCTTCTTTTGCTATTTTTTCAAAGAGTTTATATAATATTATATTGAAATAGTATTTGAATATATGACAGAATCCACTTGTGAACCCAATATTTAAATTATTTATTTCCTGCTCTATTAATTCATGTATTTATATATTTATAAATATTCATTTAGATTATGAGTTTTATTGACTTTTACCTGGGCAAAATATTTTCTAGTAATATTCTTTGTTTTATTTTTATTTTTTATGATGTCTCCTTTTTTCTCTTTTTTTCACTTTTGATATTGATAATTTTGTCTTCTTTTTTCTTCTTTTTAATCAAATTAGCAAATGGTTTATTGATTTTATTGGATTTTTAAAATGATACTCTTAATTTTTTATTATTTCAATGAGTATTTTCTACTATTTTTAATTTTGTGGATCTCATTTTTTTTCAAGATTTATATTTTAATATTTTGCTGGGTTTAAAAAATTTGTTGCTTTCTTGAAGTCTAAGTTAATTTCCAAATCATCAAAATGTTACTTCCTCTTTTTGTTAATAAAAACATTTAGAGATATTAAATTCCTTTAATGACTTTTTTGGCAGTATTCTCAAAATTTTCTTATGGTGCCCTTTTATTATCCTCATCAATGAAATGTCTACTATTTCTGTCATTTATACTTTGACTCACAAATTTTTAAGGATTAAGTAATTTAGTTTCTAGTTGACTTTTAGCATTTTTAGTGGTCTTTTATTTAATATGAATTTTTGTTGCATAGTGGTCTGTAAAGAACTGTATGTCTCCTTTTGTTATTTTTATGTCCTTAATATATGAATACTTTTTTAAAAGTTTTTATGGAAAGCAGAGAAATATGTATGATCTTTTAACTTCCATTCAATAATCACCAAAGGTCAATATAATCTGTTTATTTTAGGATTCTATTAATTTCCTTTATTTTTTCTTTTTTATTTTGGTTTAATTTATCCAGGGCTAATAGTGGCAAACTGGTATCTCCCACTATGTAGTTTTGCTGACTATTTCTCCTTGTATCTCACTTCATTTTTTTCCTTAATTATTTAGATGCTCTATTATTTACTGTAAAAAAAGAGATATTCATATGAAATAATTTATCAGTTATGTTTCAGCAACATGTAGTTTCTCTCTTCATCACTTTCCAATAAATCTATTTTTGCTGTTTCATTGTTTGAAATTGCAATAATACTCCTTTCTTTGGGTGTTCAGGTGAAACAAAGTAGATTTTGCTCTGATTTTTTTTATTATACTACTGTTTAAGTTCTTCATGTTTCAGGTAAATGTCTTATGATCAATATATGTTTGGATTTTGCTTTCTACTCCATTCCTTTAAAATTTCCTATTTTATTTTTTAGTTTGTCATATTCCTAGTTATATTTCTATCTATCTTGATCTCTTAAACTATCTTCTCTATACAACTTGCTCCCTGTTTGTTTCAAGTTATTACCCATTGTACCCCACTGTGATAGTAATGGCATTTAAAGATTCCCCTGTATTGGCTTGGTTTTCAAATTGATTGTGTTAAAACCCAGAGCTTGTTAATCCCACCCGTGGGATGGACTTCTTGATGTGAAAAAAAAGTCCTGAACTGGGAGGAGCTGGTGACGTAGATTTGGAGAGACAAGAGAGAGGCAGAAGAACTTTTTGGAAGCAGCACCTCATGGAGGCAGAGAGAGAGACTGAGAAGGATTGCTGGGGGACACTTTGAATCGCCCTGGACTTTTGAGACCTGCCCCCTGAGCTGCCAAGGACTGAGGAGACATGGCTGTTTTGCTGGTACTTTGTCTGTCTGTTTTGATGTTGTTTTGCCAGATTTGTCCACTGGTGAAAGACAGTCCTGTTGTTGAAGAAGTCCTGGAACCTGGCTTTTGGTTAAGAAGCCCTGAGACTGTCCTGCAGACAGAATGAATACTGTCCTGCAACAACAGCACTGTCCTTCACCAAAGGACAGTATTCACTCCCTTGTCACCCACCCTTGCTGAGAAGATAAGCGATTCAATATAGGTTGTACATGTGTAGCTATACAAAATATTCCCATAGTGGATATATTGTAAAAGATTGACTATATTTCCCTCCCTCCTATCCCACATCCCACTTGTTCTATTCTCTACTTTGATCTTGTCCCTTTTCAAAACTGGTTGATTCCAAATTCCCTCCCCCCCCCCCAGCCTGCCCTCCCTTACATCTTTCCTCCTCTTATTCTCTTCCCCCCTACTCTCCTGTAGGGTGAGATACCCTATTTATTTTGTATGTCATTCCCTTCCTAAGCCAAATTCAATGAGAATAAGGTTGATCCATTCCCTTTTGCCTTCCTGTTCTTCCCCTCCATTGGGACAATTTTCCCTTGCCTCTTCTATATGAGATAGTTTGCCTCATTCTGTCTCTCCCCATCTCCTCTCATTGTATTCCTCTCTCACTCTTAATTTCACTTTTTAAGTATAATCCCTTCTTATGAAATTGGTCCTGTGCCCTCTATGTATGCCTGTACACACACACACACACACACACACACACACACATACACACACACACACACACACACATTCACACATGTATTCATATACCCATATACCCTCCTATATAGACACACACACACATACACACACATACACAAATATTTCTATTCCCTTCAAGTATTCTCATACTGAGAAAAGTTTCATAAGTTACAATTATTGTTTTTCCATGTATGTATGTAAATAGTTCAACTTTGATAAGTTCCTTATGATTTATTTTCCCTGTTTACCTTCTCATGCTTCTCTTGCTTCTTGTATCTGAATATCAAATTTTCTATTCAACTCTGTTTTCTTTTTCATCAAGAATGCTTGAAAGTCCTCTATTCCACTGAATGACCATATTTTCCCCTGAAACATGATACTCAGTTTTGCTGTGTAGGTGACTCTTGGTTTTAATCCCAGCTTCTTTGATCTCCAGAATATCATATTACAAGCCCTTTCATCCCTCAGTGTAGAAACTGTCAGATCCTGTGTTATCCTGATTGTGTTTCCACAATATTGAAATTGTTTCTTCCTGGCTACTTGTAATATCTCCTCCTTGATCTGGGAATTCCAGAAACTGGCTATAATATTCCTAGGAGTTTTCTTTTTGGGATCTTTTTCAGGAGGTGATCAGTGGATTCTTTCAACCCTCTATTTTGCCCTCTGATTCTAAAACATCTGGATGATTTTCCTTCAGAATTTCTTGAAGGATGATTTCTAGCTTCTATCTTTGATCATGGCTTTCAGGTAGTCCAATAATTTTAAATCATCTCTCCTTGTTCTACTTTCCAAGTCAGTGGTTTTCCCAATGAGATATTTCACATTGCTTTCTATTTTTTCATTTGTTTCAATCTGTTTAATGGTATCTTGATTTCTCATAAAATCACTAGCTTCCATTTGCTCCAATCTAATTCTGAAGGAATGATTCTCTTCAGTGAGCTTTTAAGATTCTTTTTCCATCTGAAAAATTCAGCTTTTTAAGGCATTCTTTTCATTGGCTTTTTGAGCCTCTTTTGTTATTTGAGTTAATTTATTTTTTTAATGTGTTATTTTTTTTCCTGTCAGGTTGTTCACTCTCATTTCATAATTTTCTTGCATCATTCTCATTTCTCTTCCCAATTTTTCCTCCATTTCCCTTATTTGACTTTCAAAATCCTTCTTAAGGTCCTCTACAGCCTGTAACCAACTTGTATTTTTCTTGGAAGCTTTTGGTGCAGGAGTTCTGAATTCATTGTCTTCCTCCTGTTCCATGCTTTAATCCTTTTTGTCCACAAAATAGGAGTGTAAAGTTGGGTTGCTCTGTTTGCTTTGCTTCTTTTGCCTACTCATGTTGCCACTCAATTACTTGACTTTTGGCTTTTTTGCCACAGTAGGATTCTGACACCAGACAGGGGAGCTTCATCCCAAATGCTGGGGTTTTCTCAGCTGCTGAAGGTATTAGTTAGGTGCCCTCTCTGATGTCTCCACATCTTCTGGCAAGCTGGTCACACACCCCAGGAGCTCACCCTATTCCACAATCCAGCTCCAAGCATGTTAAATCAAGAGCAATTTCCCCTCAGACTGGTTGCTTGGTCCCCTTACAATCTGCAGACCAGGAGCTGAAGTAGCCACATGGCTACAGCTGCATGGCTGGGGCACCTCAGCTTCCTCTTGCCCCAGGGGCAAAGGCTGACAGCACTCACAAACTACTGCATCCCAAAGTCCACACTCAGTGACCTCTCACTTTGTCCTTAGTGTCTATGGGTTGATAATTCTGGAAACCACCCCAGCTGCTGGTGACATAAAGTCCCTCCAGGTGGTGGCTGGTCAGGCCCATCTTGGGGCTTCGACTCCTCAGTGACTTCTTGCCCTGGGGGCAGAGGCCAACCACACTCCCAACTACTAGATCCCAAAGTCCACACTGCCCTGACCTCTCACTGTGTCCTTAGCATCTATGTGTTGATAATTCTGGAAACAACCACAGCTGCTGGTGACCTGAAGTCCCTCCAGCTGGCAGCTGGTCAGGCCTGCCCTAAGGCTAAAAGCTCTGGCTCAAGTGGGGCTGGGTTCAGCTCCCAGAGTGCTGCACTGGCTCCTTACTGTCTGTTTGATGGGCTGTCCTCAGCAGGAGTTTAGCTGCTCTGTGTTATTTTGTGGGTTCTGTAGCTCCAAACTTTCTTCAGAGTCACCATGAATTACATGAATTGGAGGAGATGGGAGCTGGAGCCCTGTGAAAATCCTGTTTCTACTCCACCATCTTGACTCTGCCCCCTCAAGTTTTTTTTTTTTTTTAACTACTGAAAATGTCCTCACCCAACCTTCCACTTTTATCCCTTAGGAAGTACAGATAATATTTACTATTTATCTATGGAATGATTTGTTTGATAATTCAATTACTTAGTGATGCATTAGACCTGAAATCTACTTGTTCCTTCTAACTCATCATCTTGGCCCTTCTTTTCTATATTCATTCATGTTCTTTTTTTGCCTTTTGGAGGGCAAGTGGGGTTAAGTAACTTGCCCAAGGTTACACGGCTAGTTTTTTTTTTGTGTGTGTGGGTGTTAAATGTCTGAGGCTGGAACCAAACTCAGGTCCTCCTGACTCCAGAACTGGTGCTTTGCTTACTGCAGCACTTAGCCGCCCCATATTCATTCATGTTCTATCAGATAATTAACAAGTGTGAGAAGTAAATGGCATTGTTCCCACTTAATAATCTAGTAAGTTTGTCTCCTGACATTTATAATTTGAAAATTCTAAAGAGCCACCGATAGATTACATTATCTTAATTTTGTGCCAAAACATTAATTTAATGATTAGTCTACATTACTTTGTTGATTTTTGTCATTGAAGAAGATACAAAAGGAAGAGAACTCAGGAGTGAACAATCTCTTTTAGAAGACATACGTGGAACAGACACATTTCTTCATGTGGCATTGGATTTTTGTCCATAGCCTAAAGGATACTTAAGGCTCTTGGTCTAAATATCAAATCAAATGACAAGAAAATGCAAGAAGAAATTATCAAAATGATCAATTTTATTACTGTCCTTATTCAGTTCTTTTCTACAATCATAATTATGGAGATGGTTAGAGGATGAACATATAGAGAAATAGTTTAAAATTTTTAATCATAATTTAATGATACCTGAAGTATATGGTGTTTTTAAGTCACTTAGATTTATGAACATAGATGAACGATACATTAATATATAAATGAGTACACAGTAAAATATGGAAAAATTTTCTAAACAAAGTACAGGTGGAGTTTCTGCAGCTCATTTGAACTTGTACTACTGATAGAATTGAAAATGACAAAAACTCCTTCAGTATAAATGCTAACTAAGTATCAGGTATGCAAGCCACATTTAGAGTTCCAACAAGCTGAAAAGCAGCCAACACTATAACCTTCTTTACTGCCTATAAACACCAGGTCCACATTGGATTGAGATTGCTGACATTTTTATTTAGGGACTGAGCTTTCTGGTACATCCAAATTTAAGTCAAAACTAGGAGATGGAATAAATATAGCATCAGGTTTTTCTTCTGATGCCCATTCATTTGAAAATTTCTAAGACATACTGCTCGCCTTCGGATAGTGCGATGAATTTTGTATAAAATCCCTCATCTTATTGAAACAAATACAAGAAAGAGCATATGACAACTTTGAACACATTATATTTTTGCACAAAACCAGCAATCTTAGTCTCATGATTAAGTAAATAAAAACATGACCTCAAGCATTTTGGACCTAGTCTGGTACTGAGTGTAGTTCATATGAGGGAAGAATGAATTTTCATTATTTTTAAGGACAGGAAGACTGAAAAATGGGCACTGCCATAGAAAACTCCTTTCAAATTCTCTGCTTGCTTTCTGGCAGGATGGCTGAGTGAGAAGTTGTGTCTAAGCCAAAGTCCTTTTCATCACCTTAAAATTGCAAGAATTGTGCCAAAAGAAAAAGTAAAAGAACAATAACAGCAAAAGAGGGCAAAGGATAGAAATCTTCACAAGGAAATCACCACATAAAACCAGCTAAGTCTAAAGCAATGAGTAAGCAAAATAGAACTCCTAATGCTAAGAAAAATAATTCTGCAGTTACTACAAAGAATTTAAGGAAAGAAAATAAATCTTCTATATGACTGCTTCCCTTTATATGAAAGGGCTAATAAAATAAAGGAGAGAAGTAGAAGTGAAACTGAAAAAAATTAACCAAGTATTAGACACACTAAAATATATTTAGAATACAGAAATCAAACATTCAGTAATTAAATAATAAATATCAGAATGAAGACAAAAGACAGAATAAGGTATGAGAGTAGAACTAGATGACAATCAATCAATATTTATTAAACACCTACTTTGTGACAGGCACTGTGCTAAGCTTTGGGGACACAAAGCCTTCAAGGAGCTTATAATCTAATGGGGAAGATAATATTCAAATGAATATAAACAAAGAAATTATGAACAGGATAAATAGGAAGTAATTAGGGGAGAGACAGCACTGGAATTAAAAGTGGTTGGGTTTTCTGAGAAGATGAAATTTTAGTTGGGACTTAAAGAAGCCAGAGTGCTTCATAGTCTGAGTGGATGAGAGAGAGTATTTCAGAAATGGGGAACAGCCAGAGAGAATGCCTAGACCTAAGAGATAGAGTGTCTTCTCTGAGGAACGGCCAGGAGGCCAGTGTCACCAAATAAAGAGTACATTAAAGAGTAAAGGTTTAATACTAGAAAGGAAGGAGGGGTTTAAGTTAGTTATGCATTGCTTTGAATGCCAGAGAATTTTGTACTTGTACCTGGAGGCAATAGGAAGTCAAAGGAGTTTATCAAGTAGGGGTGTGTGAAATGATCAGACCAATTTTTTAAATAAATTCATTCTAACATTAACATAATAAAAATAAAATAATACCATTTTAACATTTTACTTGATTTCCTAATTCTTTTTTTCCTCCACGCTTCAAGAAGTCAAGCAATATATAAATAATGTGAAGTCATGCAAAACATGTTTTCACACTAACAATATTTTTTAAGTCAAAAAAAGGTGAAAAAGTATGCTTCAGTTTTCACTCAGAGTTCATCAATTTGCTTCATAGATAACAGATAGCATTTTTCTTTGAGTCCTTTGGATTTGGTTTAGATCATTGTATTGATGAGAATGCCTACATCTTTCACAGTTGATCATCCTTATAAAATTGTGTTACTTTATACATTGTTTTCCTTGGTCTGCTCACTTCATTTTGAATCAGTTCACAAATATCTTCCTAGGTTTTTCTGAAACAATCCTCCTTATCATTCCTTAAACCACAGTAGTATTCTATCATAATCATATACCACAAATTGTGCAACCATTTCCAGATTAATGGGTATTCCTTCAATGTACAATTCTTTGTCACTGCAAAAAGAACTACTATTTTTTTTTGTACAAATAAGCATTTTCCCTTTTTCTTTTATCTCTTTGGGATACAGACTTAATAGTGATATTGCTGAATCAAAGGGTATGCACAGTTTTGTAGCCCTTTGGTTGTATTTTTAATCTGTTATACAGAATGCTTAGAGCAGTTCACATCTCCACCAACCATGCATTATGTATTATTTTTTCCCATATGCCCTCTAGGACTTGCCACTTGTTTTTTCTGTCATGTTAGCCAATCTGAGAGTTGTGAGGCTCAGGTGATACCTCAGAGGTACTTTAATTCAAGATTTTCTAGTCAATATTGATTTAGTACATTTTTAATGTTACTATTGATAGTTTAATTTTTTTTCTCAAAACTGCCCTGTTCATATCATTTGATGACTTATAAATTAGGAATTTTTCTTTTTCATAAATTTAACTCATTTCCTTATGTACTTAAGAAATGAGACCTTTATCACAGAAACTTGCTATTGTTTGCAGTTTCCTGCTTTACTTCTAACTTTGGCTGCATTGGTTTTGTTTTTGCCAATACTTTTTTTCACATTCTTAATATTTTATTTTCCTTATTTACACATGGAAATAATTTTAAAATTTATTTTTTAAAAGACTGAGTTCCAAATTGTCTCCCTCCCTCCATCCCTTCCCACCTCATCGAAAAGGCTAGCAATTTGATATAGTCTTTACATATGCAGCCTTGCAAAACATATTTTCATATTAATCATAATGGAAAAAAAAGACTCAAAAATACTAGAAAAAGAAAGTTTAAAAAAAAGATATGCTTTGATCTGAATTTGAACTCCATTAGTTCTTTCTCTAGACATGAATAGCATTTTTCATTATAAGTGCTTTGGAATTATCTTGGATCAGTGTGTTAAGAAGAATAGCTAAGTCATTCACATATGATCATCAAACAATATTGCTGTTACTATGTACACTGTTCTGGTTCTGCTCACTTCACTTTTTTTTTTTTTTGGCCTTTTTGGAAATTTGTATCAGTTCATGTAAGTCTTTCCATATTTTATTGAATACATCCTGCTTATTACTTCTAATGCCAATAGTTTTTGTTTTCATGTAATCAAAATGATCAATGTCAATTCCTGTTATCCTCTCTTTTATTTAATTATATACTCTTCTCTTAAATTTGAGAGGTACAGTTTTCCATGCTTCCCTAATTTGCTCAGCATGTCTCTCGTTACTTCTAAATCAGGTACCCATTTGGAGCTCATGACAGTGTATAATGTGAGATGTTGGTCAGTGCTTAGTTTTCGACAAAGTCCTTGCCAGCTGACACAGCAACTTTTGTAACTAATGAGGTCTTGTCCCCAAAACATGGATCTCTGGGTTTATCAAATACTAAATTACTATGGTCAATTATTACTGTATATTGTGTAACTATTCCATTCCACTGATCCACCACTGTATTTATTACCAAGTACCAGATTGTTTTGATGATTACCACTATGTAATATAGTTTGAAATCTGGTACCAGACCACCTTCCTTCTCAATTTTTTTCAAAAATTTCATTAATATTCTTGGCCTCTTATTATTCCAGGTGAATTATATTTTTCCCTACTTTCATAAAATAATTATATGATAGTTTAATTGTTATGACACTGAATAAACACATTTATTTAGGTAGAATTGTCATTTTGGACAAATTTGAACAATTCTGAATTGTCCTAAACATGAGCAATGACTACTTCTTCATCTATTTAGAGGTATCTTTATTTGTATAAAACATGATTTGGAATTATATTCATATAATTCTTGGGTTTGTCTTGGCAGATAAACTCTCAAATATTTCATATTATCTATAGTTATTTGAAATTGAATTTATTTTTGTACCTTTCTGCTGGGTTTTGTTGGCAATACAAAAAAAATGTTTATGATTTATTTGGGTTGTTTTTTCTTTTTGTATCAGCAAGCACCAGAGCATCCCTAGGGTGGCTGCCAATACAAGTTCTTAGATCTGCTTTGTTAAAGGAAAGCAACTCAAAATAGGTTAACAAGCTTACTTTAATCAGTCAAACATGTATAGTTTACCTAGTTCAGGGGAAAAAGGTCAGCACCCTGAACTTTAGAGTATACAGACAGAATTATCAAGACAGAGAAACAGATCAAGTAGACAGGTTTCCAAACTGTCCAACCATTACATCCATACCAAATCAACATCTGGGTTTTTCAAAGCCGGGAGGCTCTCAACAATGCCTTCCCATAGTCTCATCTGATCAAATCACAGAACACTTCTCATAGTGAACCCCAAAGCAAAGCCTCACATCAGGGATTATATATCCTTCTCCTGGGTCAGTGAATGCAATCACCCTCTTGACCCACTGTCCAATCACACAGCATCAAGATGTGGTTATTCCTGAAAACCAAGCCTCCTGCTACAGGCTCCATGTGACCACATTCAGCCTATTAGGAAGCAGAGTATATTTTCAAATCAAGGAAGGTTATCAGAGTCTCTTAAGCCTATCAAAGGGCCTAAGGGCAGGGAATATCTTTAAACTTGCATTTCCATTACAATTTTGCAACCTACAACTTTACTGAAGTTGTTTCAAGAAATTTTTAGTTGATTCTTTAGGATTCTCTAAATATACCATCATGTAATTTGCAAAGAGTTAAAGTTTTGTTTCCTTACTGCCATTTATTTTTTAGATCTTTTTTTCTTGTATCATTGCTATAGCAAACATTTCTAGTACAATATTGAAAAGTACTAGTGATAAAGGACACCTTTGTTTCACCCCTGATCTTATGAGGAAGACTTCTAGTTTATCCCCATTATAGGTAATGCCTGCTCTAGGTTTTTAACATAACCTTTATCATTTTAAGAAATGTTGCCTTTATTACTATAATTTTTTTTTTTTGCCTTTAAGAGGGCAATTGGGTTTAAGTGACTTGCCCAAGGTCATATGGCTAGTATTTTGTGTTGAGTACCTGAGGTCGAATTTGAACTCAGGTCCTCTTGACTCCAAGGCCTCTATTGACTCTATTCACTGCACCACCTAGCCACCGATATTTTCTTTTTTTTTTTTTTAATAGGAATGGGTGTTACATTTTGTCAAGAGCATTTTCTGCCTCTATTGAGATAATCATGAGTTTGTTGGTTTTGTTTTTAATGTTGTCAATTGTGCTGTTAGTTTTCTGAATATTGAACTAACCTTCCATTCCCAATATAAATCTTACCTGGTCATACTGTATGAATCTTTTGATATATTGCTGTAATCTCCTTGCTAGTATTTTATTTAAATTGGTCAACACTTTTCTTTCTGTTTTTGCTCTCTTTTGATTATATATTAAGGTGCTTTTATCATAGAGAGAATTTTGTAGAACTGTTTCTTTGCCTATTTTAGAAAAGAGTTTATATAGTATTGGAATTAATTATTCTTTAAATATTTACTAGAATACTCTTGTAAATCCTAGTATAGTTTTCTTCTGTATTTATTTCCTTCTGTAATGGGAATGTAAATTTTAAAGATCTTCCCTGCCCCTAGGCTAAAGTGCACCTGGAGCCTGGGGTGAGAGGCTTGTTTTTCAGTAGATACTTCTTGATTAGCCAGTGAGTCAATAAGGTTGTTACTTTCTCTGAGCCAGGAGAAGGCTATATAAGCCCTGATGTGTAGCTTTGTTTTGGGGCTCACTTTGAGAAGTGTTCTGCGATTTGATGAAACTCTGGGCTAGCCGTTGTCCAGAGGCCCCCGGCTTTGAAACCCAGATGTTGTTTGGTATGGATATAATGGTTGGACAGTTTGGAAATCTGTCTACTTGATCTGTTTCTGTCTTGATAATTCTGTCTGTATACTCTGAAGTTCAGAGTGCTGACCTTTTCCCCCTGAACTAGGTAAGCGATACATATTTGACTGATTAAAGAAAGCTTGTTAACCCATTTGAGTTGCTTTCCTTTATCAAAGCAGATCCAAGAACCTGTATGGGCAGCCACCTTGAGGACTCTTGGGGTGCTTGCTGCTACACCTTCTATAGTTCATTAAACATTCCCTTTAAGAATTTGAATGCTATACTATGTGGTACTCATATGTTTAGTATTGGTGACTTCATGGGGGTTACAACTGATCAGTCTACAATAAAAGAGACTGAGGCAAAGCTATGAGTCAATGGAACTTTAGTAAAGGGTCCATGGTCCCCTCTAATGAAGTGGATCTCAGATCTTCTTCAGGAGCTAAAATGCCTCCTTCTTCCAGGAGTTAATTTTTATAGGGTTTGGTAACCAAATATGTAAAAGAGGCATGGTAAAATGATGAATATCCTTGATTAATAGACTCTTCTCTGGAGGCCCAAAAATGACATATCAGCAATGTGGTTATAGGTTGGGCAAAGCATGGGGAGTCTCGAAGGACTAAGTGGTCATAAAATGGTTACTTGTTCATGTTGGATGTGAGAAAGCGGACTATAAGCACAAAAATAAGTTGGAGGACTTTCCATATACTTGAGTCACCTCTGTTACACTGGTCTTGGTCACCATGATAAAGAAAAACAAGAGTGGATGGCCTCTAGTTAGCTTCCTGTTATTAAGCAAGTAAACTTACAGTCTATAGCTTACAGCTCTGGGTCCCGATATACAGAACTTATAATCATTACCCCTACAGAATCATATCAAATTGATAAGTACTGATTGGGAAAGTGTAGGGACCCAAATGAATCATTTCTCACAACTTCATTGTCTATGGTACCTTTTAGGAAGACATAGTTTCCTTGATTATATCTTTGAATTGGTTCTATTTTTGTTTTTTGCTATGTCTGAAATAATGATGGCTACTTTTTTTTTCTTTGCTTCAGCTGAAGCATAATAAATTCTGTTCCAGCCCATTTGATGTGCATTTCTCTTTTCTTGTATATATCTTGTAAACATCATATTGTTGGTTTCTAATCTGGTTTCTAGTTGTCCAATTTCCAGGTTATTTTTTTTTTTGTTTTGTTTGTTTGTTTGTTTGTTTGCTTTTTGGAGGGCAATTGGGGTTAAGTAACTTGCCCAAGGTTACAAGGCTAGTTTTTTTGTGTGGGTGTTAAGTGTCTGAGGCCAGAACCGAACTCGGGTCCTACCAACTCTGGGGCCAGAGCTTTACTCACTGCGCCACCTAGCCCTAGTTGTCTAATTTCTAATCCATTTTATTATCTGCTTACTTTTTACAGATGAGTACATCCTATTAACAATCACTGTTATGATTACTAACTTTGCATTTCCTTCTATCTTATTTTCTTCTGTTTATCCTCTCACCCTCTCTTTTGACCTTATCCCTTCTCCAAAGTCTGTTTTGCTTCTAATAACTGCTTCACTTAATTTGCCCTCCTTCTTACCACTGCCAAAAGTTTTGTTTTATCCCTTTCCTTCAGATTTCCCTACTGGGTAAGATAGCTTTCTATACCGAACTTAGTGTGTGTGTGTGTGTGTGTGTGTGTGTGTGTGTGTGTGTGTGTGTG
>NW_027187351.1:8465002-8492224 GCF_028583685.1 Petaurus breviceps papuanus
GTGTGTGTGTGTGTGTGTGTGTGTGTGTGTGTGTGTGTGTGTGTGTGTGTGTGTATACATATTATGCATCAGTATATGTCTGTATATTATATTTGTATGTATGTATCTGTGTATGTATACACCCTCACAGGTATTTGGACCAATTCAAATGAGAAGGAAGTTCAAATGTTACCCTCAGGGGCTGCCAGGTGGCTCTGCGAGTAAGAGCACCGGCTCCAGTGTTGGGATGACCTGGGGATCAAATCCAGGCTCAGATACTTAGCACCACACCCAGAAATAACTGGCTGTGTAAACTTGAGCAAGTTACTTAACCCATATTGCTTTAAAAAAATGTTACCCTCTACACTTTTCCACTCCACTGTAAATGTTCTTTCTTGTGTACTTCTTTTATGTGAGATGATTTTTCCTCATTCTTCCTCTCTTTCTCCTAGTGCATCTGTCTTTTTCACTCCTCTGTTTTCTTAATATCATTCCAATATCATCTGATCACATCATTGACCTCTGTCTATGTAGACTACTTCTTTCAACCAATAATGGTAAACTTCTTAGGAGTTACATGTTTCATCTTTCCATGTAGGGACATAAATAGTTTTATTCAGTGGTAGGGGAACCTGCCAACTAAAGGTCACATGTGGCCTGCTGGTCTTTTGGTGCAGCCTTTTGTCTCAGTCCCAGTCTTACAGAACAAATACTTTTATTGAGGGGGTTTGTTCTGTGAAGTTTGGATTCAGTCAAAGGGTCATAATTGAGGATCTAGAGGGCCATACGTGGCCTCAAGCCTGCAGACTCCCCATCCCTGATTTAATGTAAGTATTTTATGACTTTTCTTTCATGTTAAGTTTTTATGCTTCTCTTGGGTCTCATATTTGAATGTGAAATTTTCTATTTAGCTCTGATCCTTTCTTCAGGAATGCTTTATTTCTTTAAATATTCATTTTATCTCCTGAAAGATTACACTCATTTTTTCCTGGATGGGTTAACTTTGATGTGTCATGGAGTCATTAGATTCCATTTGCTCAATTTTAATTTTTAAGGAATTATTTTCTTCAGTAAGTTTTTGTACTTTTTTAAAAACATTAGGCCAATTTTAGGTGTTATTTTCCTTAGTATTTTTGTGCTTCTTTTATAAAAATGATAAATTTTCTTCATAATTTTTATGCACTACCCTCATTTCTTTTCCCACTTTCTCCTATACCACTCTTGTTTGACTTGTAAAATCTATATTTTGTTCATTATATATTACGGAAATTCTTATGGGGTTTGTGTCCAATTCATAAATTTTCAAGCCTTTTCTTGTAGCTGTATTGACATCATTTTCTCATTCTGAGTTAGTTTCTTGATCTTTCCTTTCATCACAATAGATCTTTATGATCAGGTTCTTTTTTATTGTTGTTATTGTTTACTCATTTTCCCAACATATTTTTCATTTTGAATTTTAGGTTAATCTTGAACTCTGCTCACCTATTTTGGGGGAAGGGGTGGCACTCTACCAAGCTTCAGGCTTTTTGGTGCTTTCCACAACTAGCTCTTGGCATTTGGAAGGTTTTGGTGCTTTCAAGCTTACATGTTCTATGGAAAGCTGTGATCATTGCTCTCCTATCTGTGCTTTGGTCTTCACCTGCGGGGGGGGTGTACTTTCAGAGGAATGATAAGGACATAAGTCAAATTGTAAACTGGTAAGAAGAAAGTGAAAAGAAGTAAAATGGAGGTACCTACTGCAGATAGCCTTTCAAAGAGTTTGGCTACAAAGGACAGAAGAGATATAGCATAATTGTTGGCATTGAAGGGCCATATAACGTTTTATTCTTTTTTCCTTCTGTGTGTGTGTGTGTGTGTTTTGTGTGTGTCTTTTATGCCAGAACACAAATACAGAATTGAGAAAAGAAACAAAAACATATCATAAACTTAAATGTTGAAACTTAAATGCAAAGTTAAAAGGGGGAAAAAAGCATGTCACGTGCATAGCAAAACATAAGACAGGATTCAAAATAAGTAACAAGTTTTCATTTCAAGGTAGTCTATAAGATAATACTCTTTATGTTGAAAATCATCCATCTTTGCTTCATTGTGAGTTTTCTTTTGTTTTCTGCTGTACACTTTTTACTTTGCTCTTTTTTCCTCTCCCCTACGCCCCACCCCGAAGGCCACAATAAAGTTTAGCTGTTTCTCTATAGCTATAAATATATACCCCCCAAACCCCAAGAAGGCTACAATAAAGTTTAGATATGTTTCTCTATAGCTATAAATACATACATATATACATACATGTATAGACATATACTTTCTCAATCCTATTCTACTTCTGATCTTTGTTTTTATGTATGGGCATATCTTTTGTTTCCTATCCCTCCTGCCTCTTCTACTTTACTTCTGTCCACTACCTTGCCCTCCTATGAGTTGCCTACCTCCCCTCCAATGATCCCTCCCCTGTCCTCCCATTCCTATAAATCTAAAGACTCTTCTGTACCAGTATTTTACCTTTTCCCTCACCCTCCCCTCTAAAGATTCCTCCTTTGTCCTCTCCTCCATCATATGTATTGTTCACTCTTCAAACCCACTCCTGACGAAAGTAGGTAAGCAAAATTACCAGCCTTCCTCCCTCATTTAATTCCTCTGTATCAATTCTTCCTTTTGCATCTCATTTGTATAAAACAATTACTCTTTTAAGCTGTGCCTAAATGGTTTTACTTTTTAAATTCATATCATACACAGGTTTACTCCAATCTTTCTTATGAACTACTTCATTATTGATAAGAATCTTAGACATACATTTCACATACATAAAAAGTAAATTATCTTTCCTTATGGATCCTTTATAATCAGTCTTTGATATGTGCCTTATATTTCTCTTGGTTCTTATATGTCAAATCTTCTAGTAACTTCAGGATTTTTTTTTAACAAAGTCTTGGAGTTTGTCAAATGTCCTTTTCTTTTTTCATTCAGGATAGTACTTAACTTAGCAGGGTGTGATAGTTTTGGCCAGAGCCCCAGTTCTTTTGTTGTTCCACATGCTGTGTTTCAAGACCTGCAGTCCTTTCATGTTTCTGCTGTTAGGTGTTGTGTAATTCTAATTGAGACACCATCATATTTAAATTGTCTTAATCTTGATGATTTTAATATTTTATCCCTGAGCTGGGGGTTTTGGAATTTGACTATGATAATCCTATGAGTTTTTCTCATAGGATTTATTTTTAAGTGGTGATCAACAAATTTTTTTTATTTCTACTTTCTGCTCTTCTAATGCTTCAGGATAATTTTCTTTATTATATTATTGTCTAAATTGTTTTTTATCATAACTTTCAGTTAGTTCAATTACTATTTTTTTCTTGATCTATTCTTCAAATCTGTTGATTTTCTTATAGATGTTTCAATTTCTCTTCAATTTTTACATTATTCATATTTTGTTTAATCCTTTCTTGATCTCTCATAATTTTACTGGCTTCACTTTGCCCATTTCATATTTTCTAGGTGTCACTTTCTTCCTTAAGATTCTGGATCTCCTTTTTTAATTGATTGACTTTCTTTTCAGACACTTCTTGTTTTTCTAGGATTATTCTTATTTTCTTTTTTAGTTTTTCCTCCATTTCTGTAATTTGATTTTTAAAGTATTTTTTTGGGGGGGTTATTAATTTGTGTACTTTTAGTTCACAAGATTCATTTCCACAATTCCTTGAGTTTCAAATTTTCTCTCCCTCCCTCCTGACGCCCCCATGGCAGCATACAATCAAGTATAGTATCTGCAAATACTTTCACATTAGACATTAGTCAGGTCATAAAGAAGGATTGTATCAGATGGAATGAACAATGGGAAAGAGGAAATGAAACCAAATGGGAAAAAGAAAAAAGCAGGTAGTTTGCTTCAATCTGGATTCAAACTCAGATCTTTCTCTGGATGTAGAAATCTCTCTCCATAATGAGATTTTTGGGATTGACCCTAAATTGCTGAGAAGAGTCCAGTCTTTCAAAGTTGGTTGTCACACATACTTTGTGTTTGTAATTCTGTACAAATTTCTCCTGGCTCTACTCTTCTCTGTCAGCATCAGTTCGTATAAGCTTCTCCAGGTAGATATGAAGTCCATCTGCTCCTCATTTCGTATATCACTATAGTATTCCATAACATGCATATACCACAACTTGTTCAGCCATTCCCCAATTGATGGGCACCCCCTTAATTTCCAATTCTTTGCTACTGCAAAAAGAGCTGCTATAAATATTTTTGTACATATGGGTTTTCCTCCCACTTCCATGATCTCTTTGGGATATAACACTAGAAGTGGTATTGCTAGGTCAAAGGGTATGAAATTATTTATAGCCCTTTGGGCATAATTCCAGATTGCTCTCCAGAATGGATGGATCAGTTCACAACTCCACCAGCAATGCATTAATGTTCCAGTCTACATCCTCTCCAGTATTTGTCATTTTTCTGTTTTTTCATCTTAGCCAATCTGACTGGTGAGATGTGGTACCTCAGAGTTGTTTTGATTTGCATTTCTCTAATCAATAGTGATTTCTAAATGCTTTAAAATGCTCTAGCATTTTGTTCATATGCTTATAGATATCTTTAATTTCTTCCTCTGAAAACTGCCTGTTCATATCCTTTGACCATTTATCAATTGGGGAATGACTTGTATTCTTATAGATTTTCCACTTCATTCATTCCTCTACTTCCATTGCAGTCCCTCTGTAGCCCTTAATAAAGCTTTTTTTAAAATCATCATGTCGTGTAATTTATACTCATACCCTCTACTTGTCTATAAACCATTTGTTCTTATTAAATAATAGGGTGTGTCTGTGTGTGTGTCTGTGTGTGTGTGTTTTCCTTTTTTACATTTCTATGTCTCTATTGTGTCTCATAATTGGAGGTTGAATTTTCCATTGAGCTCTGGCTTTTTCATCAGGAAGGTCTAGAAATCTCTTATATCATTGAATGATAATCTCCTTGGCTGGAAGAATATGTTCAGTTTCACTGGGTTGGTCCTTGGTTGTAACCTGAGCTCTTTTGCCTTTTGAAAAGTTGTATTCCACTGCCTCTGATCTTTCAGTGTAGAAGAAGCCAAGTCCTGTGCGATCCTCTCTGTGGTTCCTCAATATTTGAATTGTTTCTTTCTGACTGCTTGAAGTATTTTCTCTTTTACCTGATAGTTCTGGAGTTTGGACACAACATTTTGAGGATTTTTCAGTTTGGGATCTCTTTCAGGAGGTGTCTCTTTACTTTAAGTCTGGTGGATTCTTTTGATTTCTATTTTACCCTCAAGTTGTAGTACCTCAGGGCAGTTTTCGTTAATGAGCTCTTGGAGGAGGTTGTCCGGGCTTATTTTTTCATCATGATTTTCTGGTAGGCCTATGTTTCTCAGATTATCTCTCCTGGATCTGTTTTCCAGGTCAGTTATTTTTCCATTGAGATATTTTACCTCTTTTTTCTAATTTTTCATTCTTGATGTTTTTGTTTGACTAATTCTTGGTTCCTCATAGAGTTATTTGCTTCAATTAGTTTGATTCTAGTTTTTAGTAAATTATTTTCCTTGGTTAGTTTTTGGAGCTCCTTTTCTATATCACACATTTTTCTTTTTAAGAAGTTGTTTTCTTCATTATAATTTTCTAATTTTTTAATTTTGATTTAAAAAGAATTATTCATTTTGTCTTCTATCTCTCTAATTTGTTTTCAGAGTTCCTTTTGAGCTCATCTAGGAAAGATTTCTCTGCTTGAGACCACTTCCCTGTTGATGCTTCAGCTGTGGCTGTAGAGTTAACATTGTCTCCCTTTGAATTGCTTCCTCCCTCTGATGATAGTAGGACTCCAGAGACTTTGTCTTTGTAGTCTGCTTTCTACCCATTTTCAGGCAGGGTCCCTCCAAAGCCCTTCCTCTAGGGTTCCTAAGCCTTTACTGTTAAGGGTTTTGCCCTGGGGCAATAATTACTATGTTTTTTTTGGGGGGGGGGATTGGAGCAGCCGGGGTTCACTCTGCCATCCTGGTCCCTGGAGGTCCAGATACGGGCTTTTTAAATTTCTGGACTATGGATTGGTAGTCCCAGGAGTATTTGCTGCCCCTGCCAAGGGCCTTGCATTTGATTCTTACCTTGCTACATGCAGTCCCAACCCCTCTTTGTTAGGCCTTGTTATGGCCCTTGTGGTTGGTGGGACAACTTGCTGCCACATTTATCAGGCTTTGTCCTGGTCACTGCGGTATACCTGCCTCTCTCTGCCCTGCCATAGTTTTGGGCTTCCAGCCTGCTTGCTGGGGGTTTGGGCTCCTGGCTTGCCTCTGAACCACCTCTGGGTCAGGCTCCTGGCCTACCTCTGCCTTTTAAAGTATTTTTTTTTTAAATTTTCTATGAATTCTTTATAGCCAGGTGACCATTTGACATTACTCTTTGGGGGTTTCTTTCATTCAATGTCCTCCTTTGAAGATGAACCCTAGTCAGCTCTATTCCCATAATAGCTTTATATGTTTGGATTCTTTCACCTTGGCTTGTGCATTTTTTGTGGTAATAGTTTAATTGTTTGTAATCACCTCTAGCCCTAGGCTATGGGAAATGGTGCCTCCTGCCCCAGGTCTTCAGTTTTTCTCTCTAGCCTGTAATCAAAGTCAAACCTCCAGCCTCCTGTAAGTGCCTACAGCCAGAGGCTTTCTGTCCTACTGCTTCTGCTCTCACCAGCTGTGTGCTGGTTCCTTCTCACCCCTGCTATTGTCAGCAGAGGTTCACTTGATCTTCCCAGGCTCAGACACGCAACTTCCCTCACTCTTCTCGGGATAAAATATCTGGTAGCTAGGGTGGAGGAAGCCTCTCAAACCAACCCCAGGGCTTGCCATTTGTTGTTTAAGAGGCTTGTGCCTTACTGTTAAAATGAAACCTAGTCTGGAGGTGTTTACTCTTCACAGGAACCAAACTTTGTCCTGGGATTTTTCTTCAGACCTTCTCAGATTGCCCCAGGAGGACCCTGGTTATGCCGAAGTTCTTATTTATCTCCACCCACACATTGTTCACCATAAGGTGCTATTTTAACTCTTTTGTGGGGGAAAATCTTGAGAGCTTGGACTTTTCTGACTTACTCTGCCATTTTTCCAGAAACCTCTGCAAGGTCCCCACCTCCCCCCACCCCACACAGTAAAAGAGTCATAGGTGTCTTTTTAGCCAATATGAAATTAGCTGGTAGAGAGGAAGAGTTAGAAAAGAAGTGGAATAAAAGGAATGAAAGAGAGGGCAATCTATTGAATGAGATGGGATAGAATGGGAACACTTGAATAAGAGGGCAATCTATTGAATGATATGGGACAGATTGGGTTATTCTTCATAAGGAGTAAGGCCACTTCATCTCATAAGGGAGGGGTGAAGAAGAAGAGTGTAGCAGAAGGTACCAGAATGAGAAGTAAAGAATATAGATGATGGAGGAGTTTTCAGTGAATGGCCTCAATTTTTCTTTAAAATATAAGTCAAAATTCTAGGCAGAAAGAGTGATTGCAAGGGAATCCATGGGAGATTTGAGGAGAGGTGATTAAAAGGTTTCAAAGAACAGTAGTGGAGAATGGAATAGCAAATTGTAATGGAAGTTTCATAGGATTGCCTCAGCAAAAACTCAGCAGTGAGGTTATGTAACCAGCTGAAGTTATGTAACATTACTTTGTAGTGAGCCCAGCCATAAGGGTAGCATTTTTGTCCACCTTCATTCATCAATATGTGTGTAGGATTGTAGGTGATAAATTCTGGAAATAATCTAAGGCTGAGACTTAGCAGAACATAACCAGGAACATATTAAAGTCGTGAGGGAGTTAACAAGGGAAAAAATAAAATAACTATTGCAAATTAGATGGCCTAGGAGAGAATTGAGGGGTCAAGTGATAGAAGTTATGGCATGGATGAAGAGTCGAGTTACATAAGAGAAGGCAAAAGGAGTGATGAAATGTCAATAGATTATGGTCAGATAAGAGGAATTTAGAATTTTTAAACATGGAGGTAGTATATTTGTGTCAAGATTAAGGCTATGACTGACCATGTGAGATCAAGACAGGGTAGAGGAAGAGCTGGCCCATCAAGATGAGTAGGGGGAAGAGCTGAGAAGTTATAGAATTTAAGGGAGGATCAATATATGTGTCCAAGTCCTCTAATATGAGTGCAGCAAATAGAGACAAAGAAATTGTGAGGAAGGTGTCAAACTCATAGAATAAGGAAGAGGAATGACTTGGAGGATTTTATACAACAGCTACTGGATTCTGATTGGACAGTAGAAATGAATAGCATAAACCTCAAAGGAGTAGAATTTATTGAGCCAACGAGCCAAGCCTGGAGGGGACAATGAGTACAAAGGAGTATTCCATCTCCTATTTTGTGACCAATGTATAAAGGAAAATGAGTGGAAGTACTGTCAGTACTGGACAGAATAGCCAGGGAGGTTATGTTATTGGGAGGAAGTCAGATTTCAATAAGTGCTAGTAGTTAGAAGTGGGAGAAGAATAGATTTAGGAAGTAGAAAGCCAAGCATGAGCAGCTTTCCATAGGACTGCTGTTGTGAGCAGCTTCAAGATTCTGATTACATAGTATAGAGAACTCTCTATTTATTCAGCAGTAAATTAAATCAAAACATTCACAGAAACCAAAGTACAGCATTCACATTATAGTACAACAAATTATCACCAAAGTGGCCACATAATTTTCACCAAAGTGATCACATAGTTTTAAACAAAACAAGTCATTCAGTAAGTCCTTAACTCAATCATCCTTAAGGCAAAGGCCTCCTTAGGGGACACAAAGTACAAAGGTCAAAGTTCTCCAACCCTAGGTTACAGTAAATCAAGATCTTCTCAATAAATACACAGTATCCATCTTTCATCTTGACTCAAAGATGGCTCTTAACTCCCATGCTTACTCTTCCATGGTCTCCCCAGATCCTGCCCAAATCTACCCAATTGTCACCTGAGTTCAAAGGCAGGCATCTCTCAGCTCCCTGTTCAGCTCCTCGTCTAATTTCTCATCCAGTTCCTTACTAGTTCCAATTCCATATTGAAGAGCACAGTGTCTAATCCAACTCAAGTCCTTCACTGTTTCTGGGAAGACAAAGCTTAACAGAGCCAGAACAACATCCATGCACATTGCTGGCATCATCATCAATTCACTATCTGTGTGTGAAATCAACAGAGACCCACAAACAATTTCCAAGATGTCAACACAAATCATCAACATAGAAATCAACACAGACCCACAAATAAGGTCTGAGAACTCAACACAAATTGTCAATACACTCCCAGGATCTCCAAATCCCTCCTCCAGGACTTCTATAAAAAGACGACCATAAAATCCTCTTTCAGGGCTTCCAGTAAGGTTACAGGGTTTCTGTATAATGTATCACAAACAAACATCAGTACAGACAGAAGAAACAGAGTAGAGGAATACAACAAGTTTTCTCCTTCTCCAACACAAGACCTCCCTTCTCAGTTCTGCTCTTGCAAGCCTGGGCTTCTCTTTTATATGGTCATTAGCTCCTCCCCTTCCTGTTGCATTAGCATAAGGAGTTCACAAGTTCTAGGGTTCACAATTTGTGGGGTTCTGTAATAGGAATGGAATTTAAAGATCCCCCTGTATTGTCTTGGTTTTTGTATTGATTGTGTTAAAACCCAGAACTTGTGAGATGAACTTGTTGACATGAAAAGAGAGGGCTGAACTGGGAGGAGCTGGTGACATGAATTTAGAGAGGCACCAGCAGAGAGAGAGGCAGAAGTATTTTTTTGGAATCAGCATCGTGGAGGCAAAGAGACAGAGAGGATTGCTGAGAGCCAGTTCAAACTGCCCAGGACTTTTGAGAGCTGCCACCCAGAGCTGCTAAAGATTGAGGAGACATGACTCTTATTCTGGTACTTTGTCTCTCTCTTTTGATGTTGTTTTTCCAGATTTGTACAGTGGTGAAGGACAGTGCTGTTGTTGCAGAGGTCCTGGAACCTTGCTGTTGGCTCAGGGGTCCTGAGACTGTTCTGCAGACATAAAGTGAACTGCTCCCACTACTGAAGGCCAGTGCTGTTGCTGCAGAGGTTCTTGAACCTTGCTGTTGGTTCAGAAGCCCTGAAGAAGGATTTTCTTGTTGTATGTTTACAGAAATCCTGGAAGAGGGTTTTGCTAATGTTTTCATGGGTCCTAGAACTGTTCTGCAGACAGAGAATGAATTAATGAGGACACTGGAAATGTATCTTATAGCCTTGCTAAGCTTTGTCTTCCCAGGAGCAAAGATTGCTGAGAACTTGCCTAGGGTCAAGATGAAGAAAAGACCTCTCTTTGGGTATTTAATGCTGTGCTTAAGCTTGTTGTAACTCTGGGGTAGATGGCTTATTCAGTTGTGATGCAAGGGTGGGAAACTTTTGACTTTTTTGTGCTCTGTGACTGACCAAATGAATGTACTTTGCTTATGGTTGGAAACTAATCTCCATTTGAGAAGAGGGGCTTTCTGACTGACTAAATGAATGTACTGCCTAGGGGTGGAGTAGTACTTAGAAGAGGGAGTTTGTAATTAACTAAATGAATGTAATGTCCAGGGGTGGAGTAGTACTTGGAAATTATTGAATTACACTTGGTGAATGCTGTATTTTGAATTATGCTATATTTTGATTTTCTCTGTTCTTAATTTGTCACTGAATAAAATGGAGAGCAGCTTTGCTGGTATTTTGAACCTTGGGAAGTTGCCTTTGCTTGGCATTATAGGTTCACAAGTTCTGCTTCTCAACAAATACTTGATAAAATCATGAGCAAGAACTGAAACAAGGTATTAACTAAATAACTCAAACAAGGTGTTAACTACTTCTTTGCTTGCCATAATAAGGTAACATTCATTCCAGAGGGCACAGTTGAAGGGATAAATGAAGTTAAGGTGCAACTTTGGGTTACAAGATTTGAGAGGTATGGGAATAAGGAATTGGGTGATCAGTAGAGAGGAATGGGGTTTGAATGATGACCTATAGGAATTAAGAAAAGGAAGTCAATGAAACAAGTTAAGAATTAGTGGCCTCTCAGAAAAGCCTATTTGGAAAAAAAAAAGGATAGAATACATATTACACAACAAAGTAGACTAAAAAAGAAAATTGTGCCAAAATATTAGAAAAATAGACAGCAAAGTATAAATTAATAGAATCCATGAAATACCATGTAAGGAGGCTTAGATTTGACGCATAGAGACATTTTGAGATGGTTTAAATTTAAGAGAGTTATTAGCACAATTACTTATATGGATGACAAAAATATTTTTTTAAAATCATTGTAGCAATGACCATCAGAGAAAAAGCTTTAGTGAAATGAAGTATTCTTTTATGTTAACTATACTAAAAATCATAGGAATCTTCAATTCAACATTAAGTATTTACTATGTACGTGACTAGGTGAAGGCATTGAGAGTACAGAATTATTAAAGAAGCAGTACCTTTCATCATGGAATTTCACATTATATTCTTATTTGATTTAAATAAAAACCTTTGACCTAAACTAAGAAATAGAATTATATGTAACAAAGAAAATTTTTTTCTAATAAGAAGGTAAGAACATGCATTGCTTTGTCTTCCATAATATTTGAAACATTGCTAGAAATTATTTCTACCAGTAAGACAATAATGAAATAAAAACAATTGACCTGAAAAATAAATCAAGAAGAATAATTTTAAAAATTATCAAACTAGGGGCAGCCAGGTTGCATAGAGAGTAAGAGCACTGGCTCCAGTGTCGGGATGACCTGGGGATCAAATCTGGGCTCAGATACTTAGCACCACACCCAGAAATAACTGGCCATGTAACCTTGAGCAAGTTACTTAAACCCAATTGCTTAAAAAATTATCAAACTACCCGAGGGCAGGTTGAAGCATGGTGTGAAAATTTTCATATCTTTTGTATGTTTGTTTATGTGTTTTACTAAGTAACTAATATGGAACTAGGTTTTTTCATGATCTTACATGTGTAATCGATACTCATATTACTTGTCTTCTCAAGGTGTAGTAGAGTGCCATGGGGAGGAGAGAATTTAAAATTCAAAAAATTTTAAAATTACTGTTAATATTTTTACATGTAATTGGACAACATTTAATGAAATAAAAATATGTAAAAAGTAACATCTCTTATAAATTGGGGCAACACTAAATGATCAAGATTCATATTCCAAGAAACAACTGATGAAGTGATAGTAGCATTTTTTCAGAGAAGATATATTCTTTTTCTTTTTGTACTACTGAAACTTAAATATACAACAAGAAAAAAATAGCATATTATAAACTTAAATATTGAAACAAATGAAAAATAAGAAAATGGGGAATGTTATGTGCACAGCTGAACACAAAAGAGGATTCAACATATATAGCAATGAATTTCTATTTCAAGAAAACCTATACAATAAACAATAATTGTTTTGAGTGTTGTCCATCTTTTCTTTTTTTTGTTAGTTTTCTTTTGTTCTCTCTGTGCAATTTTTCCTTTGTTCTTTTTTACCCTTCTCCTCCCCCCAGGGAGGTTGCAATTAAGTGTGGATATATTTATACATAGACATAGAAATATAGATAGACATATGCATATATGCATGCATATGTATATAGACACTCTCTATAAAATTCTACTTCTGATCTTTGCTTTTATATTTGTGCATATCTTATTTCCTATCCCTCACAACTCCTCTACTTTATTTCTATCCACTTCTTTGCCTATTACCTAGCCTATACCCTTTTGAAGGATCCCTCCCTTTACTTTCCATTACCATTAATCTAAACACCCTTCTATTTCCCATCTTTAACCTATTCACTCACCCACCCCTCTGAAGATTCCTACATCATCTGTAAAAAATGTATAGAAATATTAAATTACCACACAAGGGCAAACATATATATATATAATGCAATTATAAATAAGTACCATGAAATGTGAACAGATTATAAATATTTTGAGCTAAAGACAGGAAGATTCCCTGTGGAAAGGAGATATCAGAAAATCTTTTATGGAAGATGTAGAGATTGATGCTATTATACACATACACACATATATTTATGAAGGGACGTATACACATATATAATGCATAGGCATTTGTATATATAATATAATCTATATACATTATTTGCACATGTATTACATATATGTGTTCATATATATTTATTATTATTTTGTCATTTTAGTCATGTCCAACTTGTAACCCTTTTTGGGGTTTCCTTTGAAAAAATGCTAGAGTACTTTGCAATTTACTTCTTCAGTTCATTTTACAGATGAGGAACTGAGGCAATAAGGTTAAAGGACTTGCTCAGGGTCACACAGATAGTAACTGTCAGGTCAGATTTGAACTCAGAAAGATGAGTCTTCTGACTTAAGGCCCAGGCACTCTATCCACTGTGCTACTTAGCTGTTGTGTGTGTATAAGTGTGTGTAGATGTGGTTAGGCAAATAAGAAGAAAGAAATAATGAACACTCCATTTGGGGTATCATGTGAACAAGAACTTTTGTTTTGGAAATATGTATGGCATTTTCTTGGAAGTAGAAGAATCTGGGTAGAGCAGAAGGTTAGTAGTTGAGAGTGGAAGTATAGGCCATAGTATGATATATAGGGCTTTGAATGCCAAATTAAGTACTAGTTTGAAATTTATTTTTATATTCAATAGAAATACGTTTCATTTTTTAGTAGGGGAGTAATATTATAAAAGATGAATTTTAGGTAAATTAGCCTAGCAGTTGCATTCATTATTTATTGGAATGGAAAGGGGGAGGAGTTTGGAAGTAGAGAGATCAACAAACCAGCAAATCTTAGAAGCAATCTTAAAGGTCATCTAGTTCCCTCCCAATCTAAAAATTGTAACGATATTTGTAAAGAGTTTTGCAAACCTCAAAATATTATGTAAAAGCCATCTCTTGTTACAATAATAATAGTAAAAACAATAACAAATTTCCTCGATGTATGTAAATCCTATAGACTTCAACACAAGTTCAGATTTTATCTTACGTGTGACATAATCAATTCCAAAATTCTTGAGACCTTGAGAGTGTCTTTGTATCACTTCTTCTGACCACTATGTGAATGTTTACACTGTGTTAGTTGTCCATAAAAGAGTTTTTTTGACAAGAGTATGTTTGGCATTCAAAAGATGTGCCAAGTCCATTCGAGTTGCACTCTTTGAATTAGAGTTTGAATGCTTGTCAGTTTTGTTTGAGAAAAGACTTTTCTGTCTGGCATCTAATCCTGCCAGGTGATCTTCAGAATCTTCCTAAGACAATTCAGGAAACAATTCTGTTTTCTGGCATGGTACTGGTATACTGTCCAGGTTCCACAGGCATACAGCAATGAGGTCATAGGAAGGCATTCAATAAATGTCTGTGGACTATTTGGCTGATTAGTGACTAAAACTAAGTACACTCAGGAAATTATCAGTGATTTCCTTGACATTCACATCAAATGATCACTTTGATTTTCATGAACATAGGACATCTATCTGAATGCCTTTTATTCACTTCCAACATATAAAAATGGAAGTTGGATGACTTCTTTCATGCTCCTCAGAGCAAAGGCAATAATATAAAATCACATGACACAATACATTATGAAATGCTGTAATTTATTTCCAGAAATGAAATCAAGTTTTTTTTTCCTTCTATTGGTAAAACAAAAACAAAATGAGAGTCTAAAACAGTAGCATGTTCAAAGGTGGATAAATTGGGTTAGAAGGTAATCATTTCCAAAATTTGGGGGAAAAGAAAATTTGTCCTTGATAGTGCTGATGCCTATAAAGGATGAAATCAATTAATTAATATTTATACTGAAATGTCAGATTTACTATTATGCCTGAATAGATAATGGTCCAAGGAGCACTGATAATTCAGAAATATTTAAGTAAGAAATATTTGTAATAGGCAATAGCTGGGGATTCATATTCTGCCTTGACTATCATTTTCTTTCTGTCAAATATTGGTTATTTTTTTTGTCTTGGTGTCCTCATTAGCATGTCAAGTACAGACAGAGGTGAGAGTTATGGTATTTTAATTTCTTTCTCCTTCTCATTCTCCTTTCTTTTTCTTCTTCTTCCCTTTTCTCCTCCTTCTCCCTTCCCTCTCTCCTCTTCCTCAAAATTTTGTAAAATTGGTTACATTAATTATGGTTATAGAAAATCACACACACCAAAACAAATACACATTTACTGTTTTGTTATAATATGTATGGTAGTTGTATTTATGTTGTCAGATTCCAAAGGGATTTTCTAAATTCCCATATAAGTATGTCCATCTTCTTTTCAAAATTGTTTCAAATATCAGTAGGTTTTAATCCATTTTGAAATTAATCATGATTTCTGGAATATTTGTTAAGTGACAATTTTCAAGAACTTCAAGTTTTTCAAATTTTACATCTTCATATTTTGGTAACTCCTCAATTTTATCCCTTATTTATTTCTATCCTTGGGTAACAGAAGTTTTTTTTTTAAATAAATGTTCTTACCACACAGCAAAATATAGTTGTATGACTTCAAGCTGAGGATACCTTTGAGAAAAAGGAGTTTGAAGCCCTTGTCTGTTCAATCATTGTTCAATTTTTAAAGCATTAATATCTAAACTCATATCCTATAAACTCACTGACTACATCTTTGACAAAAGTCTAGTAGCAGGCAGGATAGAACCACACAGGAGCAACATGTACCTCATTCAGACTAGACTAGTTTGGCCTTATGAGGTGTTGACATCACGAGTAGGACTTTTAGTCTTAGTCCTGAAAATAAGATTTAATCAATTGATGTAATTCTTCTTATGTGAAAGTCAAAAAGACCAGCAGGTGATGTCTCAGGAGCTACTCCTTCAGAATTAATGCATGCTTCTCACTAGTAGGCTATGGATAAATAAAATTTCCTTTGTTAACTACTAGAAGGTCAACAAGTATTTGATTTTCATCCAGTTCTCTACCTAAACCATTATACCAGACTAGGTCTAACCTAAAAGATTTTACATTAGTTGGCAGGTTTGAATCAGAATGTCCTTTGAGCTCAGATTGGGAATGGAAATGTCAAGGAGCCAGAAGAATTCTTGGTGTTCAGAAGCCTTGATTTAAATGTCTTGAACTACTAAGGTCAAACTGAATCTGATGGTGAATTTGTGTACATATAAAGAAGCTGCCTACATTGACCTTATGGGTTTGGAAAGTAAATAGTCATGGTCATTGGGCAAGTAAAAATAAATGTGAATGCTCTGAATCTATAAGAACTATGCTCTGAAGATAATAAATAATCTATACTGTAATTTCTTGAATTTCTAACATTTTTATATTTAGAGGTGATAATGATTTCTAGTTCTATCAACTAGATTGAGCCTGGACTCTCCCCAAAGACCATAATTTGGGGATACTCTAAGAATTATAGTGAATGGAATACTTGGGACATATCCTTGCCATTTGGGAGACCACTGAGAACTGTGCCATATAGACTTCATTTGGATTCTTTCCTTCAAGGTATGAGGGAAAGCATGTAAAAGTCTAACATGTGACTTTCTGAGATTCATGAGTGCTTTTCAGAATCAAGAACAGGAATAAATTTGCCAAACAGAACAGAAAGTCAAAAAATAATTAAGTAACAACCAATATTTGACAGAAAGTAAATGACCATCAGGGTAGAATTGATATCATATCACCTTCCCAATGGTAAGGCTCCTAGGGAGGTATAAATCCAGGCCAAGGCATACTGAGAGGGTACGGGGATATTCTTTGTATTAACTCTGGCACAAGGACAGATGGCATGAAAGAGGACAATGCCTATTAATTACCTTTCTCTTTATATAACACAATTCCATGATGAAGATGAGTGATTGTACTGGAGGGGTGATTATCTTATCCAAAATGCATCAATGCTTTAATATTGCTGAATGTTCTTTCTTTGCTTTGGCTTTGTTGACTGCTTGATGGTCTACAGAATTCTTATTTTGATCTAATCTTAAACATAAGACATTATACTGGCATGAGTTAGGCCTAGTCTAGAACAAGGATGATGTGTACACATGGCTTCAATTTCTTCTACTAGGTCTCTATCTTTTTTTTTCCACAGTCTACAGAGTGTGACTATTTAGTGTGAATTTAGGAATTGTAAGAATGTAAACAATTATTAAATGTTTATAAATCAGCATAATGTTTAAGAAGAGGGCAGAGGTTATTGTCTATTATAATGTTCCAGTTCAATTGCAGTTTATTCATAAAATTCTCAAACATACTTTGCCTCCTGTATTTCTAGTACAAATATTTTTTTTCTGTTAGATTATAAAAGAAAGTGAGCTTATGGTGTCTATTTCTAACCTCTTGATAATGCCCCCCCCAATCCAGTAGATACTATTTTTTTTCAAGTTGCAGTGATATCTTGAAATTATTATTAATTTTATTAATGGTAGTATTAATTTTGTCAATGATATTAGTTGTTTTCAGGAAGTGATGTTAAGATCTCTGGATTGATTGAGAGGAACTTCACAGATGTAGATTAACTTCTCATTCGTAATATATGTTCATAGAATTGCCTGAAGTTACTGAGTATTTTTGGTGATTTTCTTTGAACTTTTATTTTCAAATAGAAAACATTTCTTTTCTCTGTCACCAGTATCTCTTTAATTATTTAAAAAAGAACAAAATTATATCAAACAAAATAAAACCTGAGTTGACAATATCCAAAAATGTATTATATCTCATTATACATCTTGAATATATCCTCTCTTTTTTGGAAATGAGTAGCACACATCATCTTGAGTGACTTTCCCATGATCAGACAACTAGTATGTGTCTAAGGCAAGACTTGAGCACAAGTTTTCTGACTCCAAGACTATCACGATTCCATGCTGCCTCTAAAAATAATGATACCTTATATTTGTATAACTATTAAGACCAAGAGCTCTAGCACGTCTTTCTGGTTTCAAATTTAGTTGTGCTTTGTAATATATCATAGTGCATTTCCATATTAAACACAACTTTCTCCCTCAGCTACACAGTAGGAAAAGACAAGAGGGATGAAGAAATTTAATGGCAATGAAATTGATGACAATGATGCTTTTAAAGGTAAAGTCCAGGAAACCCCAATGAAGTACATTAATTAGACAGGATATTTAAGACATACAAATACTCAAGCAGAATATTTCCTAGTTCTTAATTAGGGAGATCAATATTCATCAAACAAGATTTAAAATTATTTTTTAAAATCTTTAGAAAAATAGCAAGACCACATTTTAACATTAAAGGTTATTTCATGAATTTTACCAAGTGATACTATTTAATTTTGGAAAATCAACATTTAAAAATAATACAAATTCAGGGTGAAAGGTTTTATTTTCATGCCAATTAAACCTTATTTCCATCTCTTTCATTTTTTTAGACTAGATCTCTCTATCTCTCCAAAGTTGGAATTTCAGTGGCCACATAAGGGGCACACTGATAGCTATTTGCACAGAAACTTTTTCCCACTCCATTTTGCTGGTTTAGACTTGCTTAGATAGCCTGGTATTCAAATGATACCCTTGACTCAGTTTCCCACATTAACAGGGATTATAGGCATGTATCACCAAGATATATCTCCATTTTTTTGAGCCAAGATGGTAGAGTAAGTAGTAGATCACTAACATTTTTCTCATTCTCATTCCCAGACATTCATAAAGTAGTGCCCCAGAAGAGATCCTGGAACAAGAGAGCCAACAGAAAGATGGTGCGTGCAGTCCAGGATGAGAGGTGTCTCACCAAGTCCGTGGCAGGCTTCACCTCAGCAAACCAGTGGGAAATACTGAGCAATAGAATAGTGAAGCAGGCAAATGATAACACCAGGACTGTATGAGAAATCAACAATTAGTTAAACACAATCAAAAGAATGAAAAAATGGAAGAAAATATAAAATGACTCATTGGGAAAAAAAACTGACCTTGAAAACAGATCCAGGAGAGATCATTTTAAAATTATTAGACTACCTGAAAGCCATGATTTTAAAAAAAAAGGGGGAGTCTAGATAGCATCTTTCAAGAAATTATCAAAGATGGCAGAGAAGAAGAAGGAACTTTGTATGAGTTCCCGCTCCAACCACTTTCAATACCTGTAAAATATGACTCTAAATAAATTTTAGAGATACAGAACCCACAAAGTGACAAAGAGAAACAAATCTCCCACTGAAGGGAGCTTGGCAGGCTAGCAGGAAAGGTCTATCACACTAGGCTGGAAGCAAAGAACAGCTCCGTGTTAGCCACATGGTCTGAGACCCAAGGTGGCCCCAACCAGCAGCAGACACTGGTCAGAGCAGACTTCAGGAGAGTGAATCACCAGCATCTGTGGTGGTTTCCAGACTTCTCAACCCATAAATTCCAAAGACAAAGCAAAAGGTCAGTGGGGAACACTGTTGGAACTGGGTGACAGAAGAGCATGGTCTGGCCCCAGCTCCTGGGGCAAGAGGTGGCAGAAGTGTAGTGGCTGCAGCTGTAGCCATGTGACTGCCTCTGGAGCTCCAGACCTGCAGATCATAGGGGGCCAAGCTACCATTTAGAGCGTGAGTGCTTTGCTTTGACCTGCTTGGATATGGATGGTAGTCCTGGTGATGGTGGTGGCCCTGGCTTGTGTGGCTAGTGTGCCAGGGCTTAGGGTGTTTGTAGAGAGGGCACCCTCCTCATAGCTCTGACAACATTTTAAAAAACCCCAGAGATTTGGGATACAGCTCTTTCCACTCTGGAAGCAGAGTTCTACTGTGGCAAGAACTAAAACGTCAAGTAATTGGCTGGCAAGATGAGCAAGCAGAGGAAGCATGATCAACCATAGAATCCTTTTTAGGGGACAAAAAGGATCAAAACATAGAACCAGAAGAAGTCAATGAAGTCAAAACTACTCCATCAAAAACCTCCAAGAAAAAATATGAAATGCTCACAGACCATGGAAGAGCTCAGGAAGGATGTTGAAAAGCAAATAAGGGAAGTGGAGGAAAAATTGGGAAGAGAAATGACGATGCAAGAAAATCATGAAAAGTGAGTCAACGGCCTGCTAAAGGAGACCCCCAAAAATAACTGAAGAAAATAACACCTTAAAAATAGACTAATTCAAATGCCAAAAGAGACCCCCAAAAAAAACAATAAGGAGAATGCCTTAAAAAGTTGAATTTGTCAGTTGCAATAGGAACTTCAAAAAGTCATTGAAAAGAATAATTCCTTCAAAATTAGATTGGAGAAAATGGAAGCGAATGACTTTATGAGAAATCAAGAAACTGTAAAACAGATCCAAACAAATGAAAAAAATAGAAGGTAATGTGAAATATCTCATTGGAAAAAACACTGACCTGGAAAATAGATCCAGGAGAGATAATTTAAAAATTATTGGACTACCTGAGAGCCATGATTAAAAAAATAGAGTCTAGATACCATCTTTAAAGAAATTATCAAGAAAAATTGCCCTAATATTCTAGAACCTGGTGATAAAAAAGAAATTAAAAGAATTCATCAATCACCTCTTGAAAAAGATCCCAAAAAGAAAACTCCTAGGAATATAATAGCCAAATTCCAGAGTTCCCAGGTCAAGGAGAAATTATTACAAGCTGTCAGGAAAAAACAATTTGAATAATGTGGAAACACAATCAGGATAACACAAGACCTAGCAGCTTCTACATCAAGGGATTGAAGGACTTGGAATATGAAGTTCCAAGAATGAACTCCAGAGTTCAAAGGAGCTTGGATTAAAATCAAGAATCACCTACCCAGCAAAACTGAGTATAATGCTTCAGGGGAGAATATGGTCATTCAATGAAATAGAGGACTTTCAAGTATTCTTGATGAAAAAACCAGAGCTGAACAAAAAATTTGGCATTCAAGTACAAGAAGGAAGAGCATGAGAAGGCAAACAGGAAAAAGAAATCACAAGGAACTTATTAAAGTTGAACTGTTTACATTCCTACATGGAAAAACTATGATTGTAACTCATGAGACTTTTCTCAGTATGACAATAGTTGAAGGAAATATATATATATATATATATATACACACACACACACACACACATATACCTATATGTTTGTGTATATTATGTACACATGCATATATATGTATATATAGGAGAGCATATGTGTGTATAAATATATTTGTGAATGTGTGTATATATATGTGTACATGTATACATAGACAGAGGGCACAGGATCAATTGAATAAGAAAAGATGATATCTAAAAAATAAAATTAAGAGGTGAGAGGAATATAATGAGAGAAGGAGAAAGGGAGGAGGGAACAGGGTAAATTATCTCATATAAAAGAGGCAAGAGAAAACTGTTATAATGTAGGGGAAGAGCAGGAAGGTGAAAGAGAATGGGTCAACCTTATTCTCACTAAATTTGGCTTAAGGAGGGAATAACATACACACTAAATTGGGTATCTTACCCTACAGGAAAGTAGGGGGAAGGGGATATGAGGGGCGATGAAAGAAGGGAGGGCAGATTGGGGAGAGGATAGTTAGAAACACATGTTTTGAAAAGGGACAGGATCAAAGGAGAAAATAGAATAAGTGGGTGGCAGGGTAGGATGGAGAGAAATATAGTTAGTCTTTCAATAATATATAGTGAAATATAACTACTATGGAAACATTTTGCATAACTAGCGTGTACAACCTATATTGAATTGCTTATCTTCCCAGTGGGGGTGGGTAAGTTGGGAAGAAGGGAAAACATCTGGAAATCAAAGTTTTACAAACCAATGTTAAAAATTGTTTTTTAAACGCAACTGGGAAATAAGATATTCAGACACCGAGGTATAGAAATCCAGCTTGCCCTACCAGAAAGTTAGAAGGGGAATGATATAAGAGAAAGCAGATTGGGGGAAGGGTTATTTAGTATGTTTTCTATCTTGGGGTGGGGGTTAGGGGAAAGACAGGAGAGAATTTGTAACTCAAAATCTTGTGGAAATGAATGTTGAAAACAAAAAAGATATTTTAAAAAGTTATCAAGGAAAACTTCCCTTATATCCTAGAAACCGAGGGCAAAATAGTCATTGAAAGAATCCACTGATCATACCCTGAAAGAGATCCCAAAATGAAATTTCCAAAGAATAGCCAAATTACTTAATTATCATGTAAAGTAGAAAATACTGCAAGTAGTCAGAAAGAAACAATTTAGATAGTGGGGAAGCACAGTTAGGATTAGGAAGAATTTAACAGCATCTAAATTAAAGAATCAGAGGGCCTGAAATATGATATTTGGGAAAGCAAAGAAGCTTGAATTACAACAAAAAGTCAACTATCCAGCAAAATTCATTAAAATTTTTCAAAAGAATAGGTGGACATTCAATGAAATAGGGGATTTTTGATCATTTCTGATTGAAAAAAAAACAGAGCTGAACAGAAAATTTGGTCTTTAAATACTGGACACAAGAGAAGCATGAAAAATTAAATAGGAAAGAAAAAAAGATGTTATTCAATAAGGTTAAAATGATTACATCTTTTCACAGGAAAATGATACTTATAATTCTTGAAAACTGTATCTTTATTATGGCATTTAGAAGGGTTTTCCATCAACAGAGGTTGTGGGCAGAAGTTGAATTTGCTTTGATGATTAATTAATTAATTAAGGGATAAAAAAGGGATTGTACTGAGAGAAGAGGAAAGGAGGAGAGAGAATAGGATCAATTACATCACAAGAAATGACACAAAGGCATATTTCAGTAGAGACAAAGAAGGATGGGAGGCGAGCATTGTTTGAACCTTACTCTTATCAGATTTGACTCAAAGAGGAAATAACATGCATATTTCATTGGTTATAGAAATCAGTCTTACTCTTTAGGGAAGTAGGAAAAGAAAGGGGAAAAATGGGAGGGAAGTTGATAGAAGGAAGGGCAGATTGAGGGAGGTGATGTTCAGGAAAAAAAAAACCCTAGTGAGGAGGGAAAAGGAGAAAGGAGAGAAAGAAAAGCATAAAAGAGTGGGTGGGGATAAATGGAGAGAAAAACACAGTAATTATGACTGTGAAGGAGAATGGAATGAACTCTCCCATAAAAAGGAAGCCAATAGCAAAGTGGATTAAAAACCACGATCTTGCAATATGTTGTTTACAAGAAGCACATTTGAAATAAATAACACAAAGAGTAAAGGCAAAAGGTTATAGCAGAATATGTCGTGCTTTAGTTGAAGCAAAAAAAAAAAGCAGAGGTAGAAATCCTGATCTCAAACAAAGCAAAAGCAAAATTAAATATAATTAAAAGAGATAAAGAACAAAGCTACATTTTGCTAAAAGTTACCATACACCAGCACTTCTTAAACTATAGGTTGTGGGGTCACTACCCACAGTTTAAGAAATGCTGAAGTTGTCATGAATGGAAAAAGTTTAAGAAGCCCTGCCATAGACAATGAGGTACTATCAGTACTAAACATGTAGGCACCAAGCATGCAGATTCTTATAGGAGGAGTTAAGTGAGTCATAGGATGAAATAGACAGTAAAACTATACTAGTGGGGGACCTCAACCTCATCCTCTATTAACTAGGTAAACCTAACCATGAAATAAACAAGACAGAAATTAAGGAGGTGAATAGAATTTTAGAAGTTAGATATAGAGAAAATTGAATGGGGATTTAAAGGAGTATAGCTCTTTTTTCAGTGTTACATGACACCTACACAAAAACTGACCATGTATTAGGGCATAAAAACCTCACAATCCAATGTAGTGAGGCAGAAATATAAAATGCTTCCTTTTCAGATCATGATATAATAAAAATTACATATAATTAAGGGTAATGAAAAGATAGACTAAATATTCATTAGAAACTAAATAATCTAATTCCAAAGAATGAGTGGCTCAAAGAATAAATCATAGAAATAATCAATAACTTCATCAATGAGAATGACCATTCAGGCAGCTAGGTGGTGCCGTGAATAGAGCAACAACCCTGGAGTCAGGAGGAACTTAATTCAAATCTGGCCTCATATACTTAACACTTACTAGCCATGTGACCTTAGGCAAGTCACTTAACCCCAATTGCTCTGCCCTCTCCCTCCAAAAAAAGAGAGAATGATCATGATAAGACACCTTACCAAAAATTATAGGATGCAGCCAAAGTGGTACTTAGGGGATATTTTATATCTCTAAATGCTTACATGAATAATATAGAGAAAGAGGAGACTAATAAATTGGAGATGCAACTAAAAAAGCTAGAAAAAGAACAAATGAAAAATCCCCAATTAATTGCCAAATTAGAAATTCTAAAAATAAAAGGAGATATTAATGAAATCGAAAGCAAGAAAACTGTTGGACTGATACTTAAAACTAAGATCTGGCTTTATGTAAAAACCAATAAAAATGATAAACCTTTAAATTGATTAAAAATAAATGAGAAGAAAACAAAATTAATAGTATCAAAAATGAAAACAGTGAATCCACCACCATGAAGAAGAAATTAAAACAATAATTAGGAGCTATTTTGCCTAACTATATGCCAATATATCTGGCAAACTGAGTGAAATAGATGAGTATTTACAAAAATATAAATTGCCCACTTTAACAAAAGAGAAAATAAAATACTTAGCTCCATTTCAAAAAAGAAATTGAATGAGCCATTAATTAACTCCCTAAGCAAAAAACTCCATGGTCAGATGGATTTACAGGTAAATTTTATGAAATATTTAAAGAATAGCTAATCCCAATGAATTATACATTATTTGGAAAAAATAGACAAAGGAGTCCTACAAAATTATTTTTGTGATATAAATATGGTGCTGACACCCAAAACAGGAAAAGTCAAAACAAAGAAAGAAAAGTATAGACCAATTTTCTGAATGGAGATACAAAATTTTTAAATAAAATATTAGCAAAGAGATTAAAGCAACTTATCATGATACCAATACACTATGGTGGGATTTATATTAGAAAAGCAGGGTTGGTTCAATACTAGGAAAACTATCAGCATAATTGACCATATCAATAACAAAATTAATAGAAAATATGTGATCATCTAAATAGCTGCAGAAACGGTTTTTGACAAATACAGCACCCATTCTTAAAACACACTAGAGAGCATAAGAATCAATGCAGTCTTCCTTAAAATAAGTAGCATCTATTTAAAACCATAACCAAGCATTAATTGTAATGGGATATGCTAGACCCTTTCCCAATAAGATCATGGATGAACAAGGATATCCATTATGACCACTGTAATTCAATATTGTACTGGAAATGTTAGCTTTAACAATAACAGAAGAAAAAAGAAATTGAAGGAATTTGAATGGGCAATGAGGAAACAAGGCTATGATTCTTTGCAGATTATATGATGGTATACTTAGAGGATCCTAGAGAATCCTAGAGAAATAATTAACAACTATAGCAAATTTATGTAGCAAATTTGAGGTATAAAATAAGCTCAAATAAATCTTTGACATTACTATATATTACAAGAAAGCCCAACAACAAGAGATAGAAAAAGAAGCTCCATTAAAAATAACAGTAGACAAAATAAAATATTTGGGAGTCTACTTTCCAAAACACCAAGGAACTATATGAACACAACTGCAAAACACTTTTCATACAAATAAAGTCAGATCCAAATAATCAGGGAAAAAAATCAGTTGCTCAGAATCAGACTGAGCTAATAAAATAAAAGCGACAATTCTACCTAAATTAAATTACTTATTCAGTGACATAGCAATTAAACTACCTAAAATATTTATATAGCAAGAAAAAATAATAACAATATTCATCTGGAAGAACAAAAGGTCCAGAATACCAAGGGAATTAATGAAGAGAAATGGAATGGAAGGTGTGGCCCTAGCCATGCATATCTAAAACTGAATTACAACGTAACAATCATCAGAACTACTTGTTACTGGCTAAGAAATAGAGTGGTGGATCAGTAGAATAGGTTAGTACACAAGACAAAGTAGTAAATGACCAAAGTAATCTATTTTTTATTAACCCAGATTCCAGCTTGGGATAATAACTCAGTATTTGACAAAAACTGCTGGTAAAACTGGAAAATAGTTTGGCAGAAGCGAGGCATAGACCAACATTTTACACCATATACCAAGAGAAGATAAAAATGTATACATGATTTAGACATAAAAGGTGATATTATACAAAAATTATGAGAGGAAGGAACAGTTTACCTGACAGATTTATGGAGAAGGGGAGAATTTATGACCAAACGGGAATAGAGAACCTTATGAAATATAATATGGATAATTTTAATTATATTTATTACACTTATATTAAATTTAAAAGGTTTTGCACAAACACAGTTAATGCAATCAAGATTAGGAGAGAAGCAGAGAGATGAGAAACAATTTTTTTGCAGCCAGTGATTCTAATTAAGGCCTCATGTCTCAAATATAGAGAGAATTACATCAAATTTATAAGAATACAAGTCATTCCCCAGCTGAGTGGTCAAAGGATATGATAAAGAAATGAAAGCTATATATAGTCATATGAAAAATGTTCTAAATCATTATTGATTAGGAAATGCAAATTAAGCCAACTCTGAGATACCTACCAGATTGACTAATATGAGGGGGGGAAAGAACGTGGTAAATGTTGGAGATGTCAGAAAATTGAAGCACTAATGCATTTTTGTTGGAGTTGTGAACTGATCCAACCATTCTGGAGAATAATTTGGAACTATGCTCAAAGAGCTATAAAATTGTGCATAATCTTTGCTCCAGCAATACCACTTCTAGGTCTGTATTCCAAAGAGAACATAAAAAGGAAAAAGGATCAACATGTACAAAAATATTTATACAGCTCTTTTTGTCATAACCAAGAGCTGGAAATTGAAGGGATGCCCATTAATTGGGGAATGGCAGGACCAGTTGTGGTATATGAATGTAAATAAATGCTATTGCTCTGTAAGAAATGATGAGCAGGTGGATTTCAGAAAAAACTGGAACAATTTCCAAGAACTGAGACTGAATGAAGTGAGCAGAACCAGGGGAACATTGTCCAAGTAACAACAACACTGCAATGACGAACTCTGATAGATTTAGCTCTCCTCATTAATTCAGTGATCTAAGACAGTTCCAGAAGATTTAATATGGAATATATTATCCACATTCACAGAAAGAACTATTGAGTCTAAATGCAGATTGAAGCACACTTTTTTTTTCTTATGGTTTTTCCCTTTTGTTCTGATTCTTCTTTCACAACATGGAAATATGATTAATAAAATTGTGTGTGTATATCTGTATCTATATCCATCGATATCAATCTATCTGTCTATTTATCTATATCTATCTATCTCTGTACATATATATACAGAGAGAGAGAGAGACAGAGAGAGAGACAGAGAGAGAGAGAGAGAGA
>NW_027187351.1:8492324-8562049 GCF_028583685.1 Petaurus breviceps papuanus
AGAGAGAGAGAGAGAGAGAGAGAGAGAGAGAGAGAGAGTTTTCAGATTACATGCCATTTTGGAAGGAGAAGGGAGGGAAAAAAATTGGAACTCAAAAAATTTTATCCAAATGAAAGTTTAATGCTCTCTTTACATGTAATTGGGGGAAAAACAAAATGATATTAAGCAGGAAAAAAGAACTTTTTAAATTTTTTAATGTATCTGTATAGTTCCTAAGTTGCTATAGTTTCTTATTGTTATTATGAATAAAATTGTACAGAACTGGCATGGTGGCAGAATTTATTGATGATAATGGATCTTTATCTACCTGTGAATACAATACTAGACCATGTAATCTTGAGTCATTTGTGCTATTTATATACAGAGTAAAACAAATCATTTAACCATACTCAGGTGCATAAGCAACTACATATATGCATGAAAAGGCTGTCTAATTGAACTACATCTAAACTCCTTCCCTAAGCCCCACTCTCCAGTCTGTGCCCATTTCCTATGTTTAATCTAGAAATGAATGAATTATGTGATTGCATACTTATCAAAGAAAGTTCTCCCCTCACTATCCTAGAGTAATGACCCCCAAAATAAAAAAAAAACAAGCAAGTGAAAGAACTGGTCACAGAGCAATTATTATTTCATGATGGGAGAGTTCATATTTAAAGACCACACCCTTAGCCCTTCCAAATATTCTGGCCCTAAAACCTGCCTGAAATGAGACTTCTTTGACGAATGTGGTCTTAGTTGCCCCACTGACATCTACGAGGAGGTAGTTGGAAAGCCATAAATCAGATCATTGTTAAAATCTGAGAAGAATGAAAAGATGAAATTATAGGAGAGACTAAGGGACAAAATATAGAGGAGGAAATAGACAGGAAATGAACCACTGATTACAATTAATTAGCATTAGGAAGGAGAAAATGGAGTACCAGTTAAAACATCCACTCAAGAAATAAGTACTTCAAAGTATTAAGAAAATTTCCAGGTTTTTTTTAAATTTAAAAAAAGCAGAATAAATTGAGTTAAAATCTTTTGAAGAGGAAGAGCATATCACAGAAATTGCTGCAAGACTTCAGAATAAATAATGAGGAGTCTATGAAGCTCCAACATTTTTGAGGAGAGCAAACAACTAGTGTATTTCACCACATGATTGTCACAGATTTTATACCAAATTTTGGTGAAGAAGCATGGTGCGACCATTATATGAAGCATTAAAACATACTGGTATTACTTGTCTTTTAGCTTCTGCCAGACTCACACCACCTTTTTACTCACTGAAAACAGTCTTTCTCCAGCTGTTTCCATGCTGTTCAGCTAATACAATCACTTTCAGCTTGAAGCCCATAGAACAGTTTTATATTAACCAATGATCAGAAAGAAATGCTTCTCACATTAATGTATCCCTGGAAGATGAATTCTACAATTTAGCTAATGTGGGAAGATGCAAGTCTTACCATATCACATGACTTACTCATGGCAGCTTTGCCTGCCTGCCTGCTGCCCTTGCACATATGGCTCTTCATTGGGTTGAGTACTGTAGTGCTCTAAACAAACCAATTCAAGTTGACTTTTGGAAATATACTGACAATGCTTGTGTGCTGAGAATTCTAGGCTTGTGGCCCACAATGGAGAAATAAATGTGTATCCATATGCCATTTGTGAATGTGAATATGTTGCTGCTCTTTCTACTTTTTGACAGCATGATGAACAGAATTATACCATGTGAGGATTACACAATGAAAGGTATAAACCAATTTTTGGACTGGAAAAAATGAGTGTGCTGATTATGTGGTGGTAAAAATTATGTAGTGAAATATAGCAAGTTAAAATGCCATAGAAATAAGCCAGAAATTAGAAAAAGAAATGAGTAAGTCTAACCAGAGAGAATTAATGAGCTAGAAAACAGATAGTAGAAACTCTCTATAACTATAGATTCTTTGAAAAAGAAAAAAGCAAAATCATAATGCAAAAAAAAGCAGAGGCAGAAGGAAAACAAATAAAGATGGAAAAAAATGTGATATTATTATAGGTCTACTGAACAAGAACACTGAAATTGAGGATAGAATTTTAAGGAGTAGTATAGGGATTATAGGTTTCCCAGAAAAAAAAAATTAAGGGGTTCGGGGAAAGGCAAGGAAAGTTGACCAGAAATGTTAGTACGCAAAATAGTCTAGATTGAGATAATCCATAGAACAATAGGAAGACACACTAAATTTAACTCATTCAGAAAAAAATAAGTTAAACTTTAAAAATATAACATCAGAGAACAAAGTTTTCCAATTGCTAGAATTAAAATTAGTAGAATATTATAATATTTGTGTTTATAAGAAATCAAAGAAAAAATTAAAATGTGCTGTTAGAAGAAAAAAAACATCAGAGGAAGTCACTCAACAACAATTTTTCTTATAAAACTGAGGCAAAAACAACAGCATAATAATTGAATATTCATTCAAAGGAAAAAATTCAGAAATACTCATTTAAAGAAGCAGGAGAGGAAGCATTCAACATGTAAGCTCCTTCAATAGGAGAAAGTCAAACACAGATAGTATTATTTTTTTAAAGCAATTGGGGTTAAGTAACTTGCTCAAGGTTACACAGTCAGTTATTTCTGGGTATGGTGCTAAGTGTCTGTTTGAACCCCAGGTCATCCCGACACTGGGGCCGACACTGGGGCCAGTGCTCTTACTCACTGAGCCACCTGTCCTCCCCTAAGCAATTGGGGTTAAGTAACTTGCTCAAGGTTTCACGGGCAGGTGTAAAACATAGATAGTTATTGAAAGACAATTTTTCTTTTTGCTTTCTTATGGCTAGATCCTGACAATGAATAAATTAAGATGAGGGAATATCTCTATTCTTTGTTTAGCTTTTATTTTTTAAAAATCGTGCATATTAAGTAATAATGAGAATGTGAAGAGCATCAATGGGTATAAAGCCAATATGAGCAGCTTTCCAGAGGACTGCTGCTGTGAATGGCTTTCAAGGTTCTGATTACATAGCATAGTGGGCTTTCTATTTATTCAATAACAAATCAGAGCAAAACATTCATAGAAAATCAAAATACTGCATTCACAATGTTACAACTTATCACAGAAAATCAAAATACAGCATTCAACATGTCAGAACTCAATAACTTATCACTAAAATGGCCACATACTTTTCACCAAAGTTGTCACATAGTTTTAGACAAAGTACAAATCATAAGTAAAGTCCCACGACCTCCAAAACCTCCTCCAGGACTTCTGTAAACATACAACCAGAAAATTCTCTTTCAGGGCCTCCAGTAAGGTCCCAGGGCTTCTGTACACAGTGTCACAAACAAACATCAACACAGACAAAGCAGACAAACAGAGTGCCAGGATACCACAAGTTTTCTCCTTCTTGACTCTGCCACAACAAGAGTCCTTTTCTCAGTTCTGCTGACTCTAGCCTGGGCCTCTCCTTATATATGGTCAATAGCTCCTCCCCTTCCTGTTATAGGAGTTCATGAGTTCTAGGGTTCACAAGTTGTGGGGTTCACAAGTTCTGTTTCTTAGCAGACTTGATACAAGGCTCAAAAGAAAGTTGAACAGAAACAATGTGTTAATTCAATAGCTGAAACAACATGTGAACTACATCTGTGCTTGCCATTACAATGGGCAAAAAAGTATTTTAAAAAATGGAGGGATGTGTGAAAAAATGAATTTACTTCAAGAACAAAATTTTCTCTATTCATTAATAAATCAGTATCATCAATGGTAGCATAATAGAAAGTAAATCTGTTTTTGGAAGAAATATGAAGGTGGGATAGGGAGGAAGAAATAACTGGTCAGTGTTAAAGAGAAGAGGTAGAAATGTCTTTAGAATGGTGGGAGCAAATAGAACACTGAAGGTTAGATCTCAGAATGTGGAGTGGGAGTTTGTTACATAGAGTATATAGGGCATTAACTGGTATTTGACAGCAATATGAAACAAACCCACAGAGGTAGGAGAAATGAGGTAAAGGTACTGTTATTAACTTGGGGGAAGAGGGGCAGGGTGGAGATTTCAATATATTAGCTTCTACAGGATGAAGTCATACACCTAGGTATTAACTCTTTATTGAGAATATGAATATCATTTATAACTCAGAAAAGATTGATCATGGAAGTCATAGATTCAAAGGAAGAGTGGCACAACTTCCAAGGGATCTAGCTAGGAGGGAAAAGAAAATAAACAGAAAACTACTTCTCATAATAGTGTTCCTTGTATCAAAGAACTAAAATCAAAGGCAAGTCCATTGAAATGAAAACACTAAGATAAAGGAAAACACTAGAACATATTAATACAATGGAATAGTTTTAGTTAGCAATTAGCATACAAATTCCCCCTAACATAGGGAATTTATGGTAAAGGGGAAGATTTATAATAACAAAATAAAACAAAGGGAACCATATATCCACAATTACTAACAATGTAAGTGAGAAGACAAATAAATGGAAAATGAATTCTGACAAATGAAAAATGAATTTCCAAAAAAAGATAACAAAGCATTTAATAATAATAGTCACATATATTATCAGGCAAGATTACTCTATCAGATGGTTTTAATGAAATATTTTTCTTTTTCAGAAATTATATTTCAGTGGTGAGAGGCTAAAATGTCATTGTATAAACAAAAGATGCTATTATACACACTTGTATGTATGTGTGTAATACATGCACACACATTTATATCTATAGATATGTCTATACAACATATAGATATAGATGTGTGTGAGTGTGTAAAGAGTTCAGATTATGATATACAGTAACAGAAATAAGCTCCAACATAAATATAATAGATATAGCTATAGATGTATATACACAACATATATGTCTATTTATCAAATTCCTGTCATTATACATATATATTGTATGTTTCTGTATATGACTACCAGTTTAGATATATAGAAATATTAATACATATACATATATACAACCTATATCTATACCATATACTGTATCTGGTCTCTCCATATATATGGTGTATATATTAGTGCATATATATAAATATACATGCATCCATATTTTTACATGTATATATACACACATACAATACACATATATACTTATCTTTGTACACACATACATGCATGCATATACATACATATCAATACATGCACATATATCCCTGGTTACCTATTCCAATGTTTTCTGCTCATTAACCCATTTTCTCTCTTCCCAAAATTCCTGGCCTTTACCAGGGGATTTCAACATACAATATTGTTTCTCCATCAAATACTCAAATTGCTTAGTTCTTTAATCTACTCACTATCCATGAGCTACTCTTCCACCCTACCTCAATTACTCACAAAATGGGACATACCCCTGATGTTGCCACCACCCCAAAATATAGAGCCTCCACATTCAAGAATTCTTAAATCCCCATATCCAACCATAGTTTATTGGATTTTTACCTCTCCCTCTACCTTCCCTTATATAACTCTACAATTCATCTGCATCATGGCCTTTAATTCCTTGACTCCTTAACTGAGAAGTTTGGAAACCACTAAAGCTGCTGGTGATTTACTCTCATGAAGTCTGCTCTAGCCGTAGCTTGTCATCGGCCACCCTGGAGCTAAAACTACGGTTCAGGTGGGACTGCCCTTGGCTCCCAGTGTGCTGCCATAGACCCTTTCTGCTGGCCTGCCAGCCTTCCTTCAGTGGGAGATTTGTTTCTATTTGTCACTTTGTGGGTTCTGTATCTCTAAAGTTTGTTTAGAGTAATTTTTACATGTATTGGAGGAAGTGTAAGCCGGAGTCATGTGAAAGTCCCTTTTCTACTCCACCATCTTGGCTCTGCCCCCCAGAACAGCTCTCATTTTCTTTTAAATGGAGGCCAATCACTGTGAACTTCTCCTTTTCCTCACCTCATAACTCTGGTTTCTTCAATGGCTCTCTCTTCCTTCACCCCATCTCACATGGTGAAGTAACCTTACCTAAACTAACCCTTTCCCTTGTTCAAACATTCCTATTCCATTCTGTCTCCTCCAACAGATTGTCCTCTCTGTCATCTCCACTCTTCCACTTATTTTCAATCTCTCCTTTTCTATTGTCTCATTCCCTACTGCATTTGATATGCAAAGGTCTCTTCCATCCTAAAAAAGAAAAAAGAAAAATATCATGAAATCCTTCCATCCCTACTAACTATTGGCCTGCATCTCTTCTGTCTTTTCTAACTAAACTTCTTGAAAAAGACTATCCTACAATAAGTGTATGTCCTTCCTCTCTTCTTACTCTCTTCTTCCAACATTATTATTCCCCAGAAACTATTCTCTCCAACATTACTAATGATCTCCTAGTTTCCAAATACAACAGCCTTTTCACAACCATCTCCTAGGCCTCTCTATGACCTTTGATACTGTTGAACATGTTTTCCTCCTTGGTATTGTCTTCTCCAGGTTTTGGGGAAATCATTCTCTCCTGGTTTTCCCCTTAGGTATCTGACCTTTCCTTCTTTGTCTCCTTTGCTAGATCCTCCTCCAGATCATACCCTATACACTTAAGTGTCCCTCAGGACTCTGGACTTTCTACTCTCAATATGCTACTTCACTTGGAGAGCACAACTGCTCACCTGAATTTAATTACAATCCCTATGCTCATGATTCTCAAATCTACCTTTCCTAGACCAATCTTTTTGCTGAGCTCCAACACCTGAGGTCCAATATGGAACTTCCTCTCAGACATCTCAAACTATATATACAGTAGACATCTTGAACTCAGTGTGTCCAAAACAAAACTCAATATCTTTTTCCCTAGGTCCCCCATCCTACTCCCCACTATCTAAAGTACTTTAGAGCTTAACACCATTTCCCCAGTCCCTTGGGCTCCCATTTTTAGAGTCATCATAGATTCTTTGCTATCTCTCCCTCTCCCTCTATCCAAGCAGTTACAAAGGTCTATCAATTTTACTTTTGCAATATCTTTTGAGTACAGTCCCTTTGCTCCTCTAATATAGCTTCTACTCTACTACAGGCTTTCTTCACCTCATGACTTGATTTTTGCAATAGTTTCCTTTTGGTTTTGCTTTCTCCAAGTCTCTCCCCATTAATCCATACTCCATTTAGCCACTAAAGTGATTTTCCTAAAATGGAAGTCTGACCATGTTACTCCTGTAGACTCCAGTACTTTCCTATGGCCTCCAAAATGCTCTGTTTGGCATTCAAGGCTCTTTATAACTTATTGTCCTCCTACCTTTCCAGTCTTTTTAAAATGTTACTCCCCAACATGTACTTTTCAATAAAGTTACATAGACCTCCTGTCTGTTCCATGTACAAAAATCTCCATCTCTTAGCTCTAAACATCCTCTCTAGATGTGTGTCATACCTATAATATTTTCTCTCCTCTGCTTAGACTTCTGACCTCCCTGGCTTTCATTAAATACCAGCTAAAATCTTACCATCTATAGGAATCTTTCCCCAACCCCTTTTAATTCTATTCCCTGCCCTCTGATAATTATATCCTATTTATCCTGTGTATAGTTTGTTTTGGTGTATTGTTTGTTTTGCATGTTGTCTTCCTTTCTAGACAGTAAACGTTTTGTGAGTAATGATTGCCTTTTGCCTCTTTTTGTATCCCCAGAGATTAGCACGGTGCTTAGTATATAATGGGCACTTAATAAATGTTTATTGGTTGAATGACTGAGGGAGGGAGAGCAGATGAGCCAAATATTTGTGGAGAAAAGGAAAAGTTTAGTATGACTGATGTGAGCATTTGAAAGGTATAAAAAATGATGATTAAAGAGACCACTTTGCAGCAGCAAAAGTCCAGATTATGCAATTTGCAAGAAACTTAGTCAATAAAAGTTCATCATTTCCTCTAGTAACATTTGGCAGTTCAGGAATGGGAGTAAACTGAGAACAGTGGTAGGAGTATACTAGGAATGAAAGTGATTAGGGCGGGACAGCAGAAGGCCAAGGCAAATCTAGTGTTCAAAACAGAGTATGGAGAATAGTCACGTAAGAAGATGGATCAGAATCTTAGAAAGAAAGAGGAACAATAGAGTTGGAGAGTTGCTGTGAGGCTAAACAATAACTAGGGAATGAGTAATATAGTGGGAAATGTGAAAGAACAAAAAAATTATGGTCATAGGAGGAATGTGTGCTATATTGACATGTATTGTGTCAAGCTTGCCAAGTTGCTAAAGTAGAGTAGAGTTGGAGGTCATAAGAATTGGGAAACATAAATAAAGACAATTTCATTGACATGAATTTTTTTTTAAAGGATGATCACCGTGGAAGTAGAGGAAGGAAGATTACAAGTCAGGTCCAAATACCTTGAAGAAAGGTAGAAAAATGTATTGGACAATATCTAGTCATTAAATTTAGGACTGAAAAGGAACTTAGAAGTCATTAAGTCCAACCCACTTATTTTTACTAATGAGAAAATTGAAGATGTACTAGAAGCACAGGTGGGGGGGGGAGAAGGACTAAATTTAGATAGAGATGATATAAATAGGGATATGAATATGATTTAGAGCTATAGAACTGCAAAGGAATTTAAAGGCCCTAGTATCCAACTCCCAATATGATGCTTGAAATCTTAAATATGGCATCAAGATGAGTAGCTCTCTATACTACGTAATAGTATATTAATATATTAATAATAATATATACTCACTATTTCCACTATTTCCTAAGATAGTCCCTTCCATTTGGAGATAGCCCTGTTAGAAATTGCTTCCTTATATAGAGTCACATTTATCTTCCCTAGAACTTCTATTAGAGTGACAATATAGTATAGACTCTATTAGAGAATGTTTTTTTAGAGTCAAGAAAATCTGCTCCCATCCTGTTTCTGTGAAAAACTTATAGGGTATGAAACTGTGCAAGGCCCTTAAACTATCACTATATTCAGATAAGTCACTAAAAGTATGAATTACAATTAAGTCTTCTATCAAAATAAAAGAAAAAAGAGGAAAGTTTCCATACCAAGATTTCCACCACTATGATGATATGTACAGTTAAAAAAAAACACTCAGATGTTCTGTACCCTGGTTCTAGTTTTTCCCTCTGGTCCTAAAAGGAATTATTTTAATCCTTTTCCCACATTACAATACTTCAAATGTTTGTAGATAGCTATTTATACTCTTTTTCTTTGCTTATCTCATCTTCCCCAGGCCAAATACACCCAATTCCTGCAACCATTACTGCTAAAACATGGTTTTCCAGTTCCTTCACCACCCTACTACTTCAACCCAGACTGAACTAAATCATAAATTCCCTACAGTATAATGTATATATTCTGACCAATGAAATTGTAATGACACTAACAAGTCCATCGAATCTAATTTTTAAATAGAAAAATTAAGATTCCAAGAAAGAATACTGTTGTTCATCCTTCCTTTTTAAGAGGGCCAATACCATCCTGGATAATGTCTTGACTTGCATGTGAATTTAAATGAGGCAGAGTTGAACAAAATCAGCAGCCACGTACTCTTTTTTTTCCTGAGTTATTGAAGGGCAATATAAAATTCAAGATGACTGGTAATATCCTGGGAGGCAGGATTACCTTACACCTTTGACATCTGACCAAGTTCTAAGCATTCATTAGTACCTTCTTCAGTCACCATCACAGAAAATTGGAATGATTCTTTTTTCTTATCCACCCATTCTGCCAGGAAAAAGTCTACACATTCTTGGGGTAGACATCCCCCCTTAACTCACCATTGGGTTTCAGACCAGTCAGTTACACCCAAGCTGGTTTAGCCCATCTACTAACTGCAGTTTACAAAGTGTGGCCTCTATGCATACTACTGCTTCTTGGAGCAATAGGTGAGAGTTGGGTGAAAGTGTATACAAAAGGTGGATAACTAGCCCTGAAAAGAACCTTCACACCAGAGGTTCTAATCCTCTCTGAACACCCCATACACCCATGCCCAAAGGGAAATAGTTGTAGAAGGAGGAATGAAGTTCTCCCTCTCTTTCATGAATCTTTACTACATAAAAAATGAGACAAACATTTAAGTTGCACAATGAAATGTGGTCTTTTTAAAAAGTAAAGGACAGATTAAGGTACATTCTATGAGATTTAGGGAACAAGAAACCTATACCTGTACAATCTTGATAAACTTAAATCTAAGAATAATGCATTTTTCAGGTCAGTCAAGTGACACTGACACTTTCTCCTTCTGTTTATGCTTCAATACATTTTTTCAGAAGTGAACATTTGCAGCTGACAGATATAGCGGTTACTCAACTATTGTTATGGCTCACATGAAGTGGTACCTGCTCTGAAAGCAAATATATAACTACAAGAAACATGTTTCTTCAAGGGTTATGGTAGGTAATATTTATGACTTTCCATGGATACTGTATGTATGGGCTTCCCTCTGCTTACTGATCACTCTTGTACTATTTCTGGGGAAACCAATCTTTAAATTGTTCCAGGAGAAAAGCAATCTTAGATTTGGAAGACTTGCATTTAAGGTCATAAAGCTTCTGTACTACAGACAGATTTACAAAAAAAAATGAAAAAATAGATCCAAATATTAATAAAAACATTAAAATGAATTAGTAAGAAGATCTTATTTCAAAATCATATTGAAAACTACTTTAAATAGAAGTCATTTTCTGTCCCATCTTTCTATCAGAAACATAAGATTGTTTAAAAACTAAATATTGACCAAGTAAATAAGAGGATGTATCTTGTAAGACTAAGAAGCACTTTTAACCTTGGGTTTTCAGATGAATGAATGAATTCAGAAAAATTCATTCAAATGAATGAATGACTAAATGAAAACCTTAAAAATATCAACAAATATCTTATCACCTTTCTATAAATACCTTTAATTCCTACTGCACCTGTCTTCCAAAGAGCTCGGTACTTCCTACATTATCTCAGCAGCTATGTATCTGTACTCTTAGCTGATTGATGGAGAAATTATGATGGTGGGCACTAAGTAGCTTCAAGATCAAAAGACAGGTTAGAACACATTTTTCTGATGTAGTTGGTCAGAGAAGTCTATGGAATATAGAAGAGTTGCTGAAAAAACCTAACTATAGGATGGGATATGAACCCAATCCTCATGCTCTTAAATCAAAACTCTTAACTGTTGGTGTTGTTTTAAATGGTAAATCATCACCTGGTCCTGTAAGTTTGATTTTACTCTAGTTTGGTGTAATATCTCAGAATTTCTAGTCAATTGTTTCTCCCACAGGGCATTGAACTGCTATGTAATGTAAGTATTTTATTTATTAGAGATTCTAGTGGTTTCTTCAAGTAGCCTACTTAATCATGTGTGGCTTAGTGCATAGGGCACTGAAATTGGGGTTGGGAGAACTCTTCAAATACTGCTTCAGATATTTCCTATCTGTGTGACCTAAATGAGTCTCCTAACTTCTTTCAACTTCAGTTTCCTTACCTATCAAATGGAGACAATAATAGCACCTGCCTCACAGAATTGTTGTAAGGATCAAATAAAGTAACATATGTACAGTGCTAAGCAAAATATCAAGGGCTATCTTCATATTAGTAATTATTATGCAAACAGGAAAGCCAAGGCAATAAATGATGAAGGGTCTTTCAGTTTAAAGTAATTTTGATGTGATCCAAGACACTATCTTAATAACTGATAGTTATATATTCCAAGTTTAAAAAGTTTCCACACATTTTCTTACATGAACTTTACATGAACAACAACTTTTTGGATAGGTACATTGGACATCATAATCATCATCCAATTTTCCCAGATGAAGTTGAGAGAAGTTACATGACTCGCATAGGGTCACAAATGAAATAAGTCAAAAGATCTCATCTCAGATCTTTCTGACACTCTATCCTACATGCCCGACTGCATCTCAGACATCATGAGTGAATGGGAAGATGCAGTCTTTTATTTGGGGAATGCTTGCCTAAATTGTTGAAGGTTTGGGGCAATTATCTGGTTGATTGCTCTAGTGCAAATAGAGCCAACAGAGATTATGAAAAAAGATCCTTTCCTGCCAGAGAAATTTCATGATTTTTTTCTCATCTTCCATTTCTAATATTCATAATTCTCCAGAGTTTTGAGTTTATTTTCCCTAAGCCAAATACAACTTTTATTTTCTATGAATGAAAACTATTTAATGTTAAAAAATTTAAATTACCTTACTTTTTCACACATTATGGGGTCACCAGAATATTTAAAGCTAATGTGGGTGCACAATATGTTTTAATATCAAACAGCAGAAACCTTCCTGATATAATTAAAGTGTTCTTTCTATTAAAAAGTCATTATTTGGGGCGGCTAGGTGGCCCAGTGAGTAAAGTGCTGGCTCCGAAGTCAAGAGGTCCTGAGTTCGTTTCCGGCCTCAGACACTCGACACCCACACAAAAAACCTAACCCCAATTGCCCTCCAAAAAGGCAAAAAAAGTCATTTAAAAAGTTTATTGATGGTTTTTGTTATTATATTACAGTTATTTTCCTTAAATCTGTCCCCCATCCCATTGAATCTTCCCTTATAAAACACTTAACGGAGAACAATAGACACAGAATCTTCATCTTTCAAGTTATACCATGTTCCCATCCATACTCACCCACTACTATTTCCCTGCTAAGGAGAGATGTCTTAAATATCAGTTCTCCAGGACCATAATTGGTGATTAATATTAATCAGGATTTGATTTCCTTTGGGGTTGTTTCCATTTATGTTATTGTAGTCATTGGGTATATTGTTTACCTGATAATGATTACTGCTCTCTATATCAGTTAATACAAGACTTTCCATGTTTCTCAGAGTCTCCCAATATTTCGAATGGTAAAAATAACATTGACTTCTTTTTTAAAAAAATGTAGTGAAAACAGATAGTCCTTCCGGTTGTGAGTGAAAGAAAACACTATTAGGATGTACTCTAATTATTCATTTTCTCTTGAAAGAAAGGACAAAAGAAGGACATATCCAAAATTCCTGAGAAAGCCAAATATTTGCTGTGTTAGGCATAATTGAATAATAAATTTAGAAATTATATATAGTTATATGAACACTGTAATTTTAAAAAGGAGACAAAAATGTATTAGGTCTGAAGCATTTAAGCTTTGAGACTTAACTATTTTAAAGTATTTCCAACATTATCCACAAATGAACTATAGGGTTGATTATCTAAATAATCAAAAAGCACACGAAGTGATTCCTAACAGTGTTTTGTTTCTGTTTTTAAACAGAGAGATGTATCTGAAATATATATATATCTATATATATATATATATGTGTGTGTGTGTGTGTGTGTGTGTGTGTGTGTGTATGTGTGTATGTGTGTGTATACACACACACACACACACACACACATATACGAGGGCAATATGGCATAATGTATAGAGATCTGGCTCTGGAGCCAGGAAGAACTAGATGCAAGCCCTCCCTCTGGCATATGCTGCCTATGGGACATTGGCTAAGTCACTTAACCTCTTATGGTTACCTTTACTAATTCTCTAAGTCTATAAATTGCTGAGAAGTTGAGAGCTGTGCTGGGAGTTTCCATTTCTTAATTAATTTCCTACACCGATGTAACAATATGTCCAATTCCTATCTCATGCACTCACAGGAATAACCAGACCCATATGTGTGTGTGTGTGTGTGTGTGTGTGTATGAATACCTACAGGAAGATAGATAGATGTTAGATAGATAGATAGATGATAGATAGATAGATAGATGATAGATGGATATAGGATAGGGACTGGACCTGTGATTATGCATGCACATATATATATATATATGTATATACACAAACATGCATACATACATATGAACAATACACATGCATGAATATACTTGGGAATATATGTGGGAGTAGTATATACCTAAATATAGATCCAATTATATAAGGGAATTTAAGAAAATGAAAAAAAATTAATACAGTCATTGAATGTATTTGATTGGGGTTGATAGCTTTACTATTTTGTTTTTCCTAACCTTCAAAGTTCTTGCTACTTAGCATCCTTCTGCTTAGGAAATATAAATATAAAGTATATCACCAAGTTTGCTACTAGAGAAGAGCCCTGGACCATCCTGCTGTTGTTCTTCTTAGGTGAACTTTGCAAAATTAAAATTATATCACAGTATCCTTAATAGACCACCATGAGCCTCTCTTCCTTCAATTTATGATGACCTTTTTTATAGACCTGCCTACATTTACACCTTGTAATACTTCAAATTTACCCTTAGCTTCTTATAATTGTGCTTCCTTTTATTTGTTAGACTTATTTCTTTCAAACAACCAAGGGTGCTCCCTACATTTTCTTGCCTAGAAGGGAAATGTCATGCACATCTTAACAAGAATATTTTTTAATTAGCATAAATATTTTATTAGTTTTATGGTAGCAAAATCCCAGTTGATGGGTAATTTTTTTTTACATGTTAACAACAAGCTTGCCTAATGGAAATAATAGAATTAAGATGGTCAAATATAGACAGAAAGATATTGACTATATCAAAATTTTCACGATAGCAGAAAAAGCTGTAACTAGTGTGTGTCAATAGATTGAGGAATGGCTAAGCAAATTAGGGTATATGGATATAATACTGTGGGAATAATGAATAGATATGAAGAATTCAAAGAGACATGCAAAGGCTTGTTTGAATTGTGAATTAAAGTAAGGAGAACCAGGAAATTGCTATAAGGAGTAATTACAACCATGTAAACAAAACAAAAACTAAAATGGAACTGAATGCTGCATAAATGTAATGACCAACCTTGACCCCAGAGAAGAGATAAAGAAGTCAATCTTTCTTTTTTGGTACAGGAATAAAACATAAACATATGGCATACTAATGATTGTAAGATATAGTCACTGTGTTTACTCATTTTGCTTAATTATGTTTTAGTTTTGGAAGGAGTGGCTTACTAGATGGAGGTAATGTAACTGGAGACATCTAAGTTGAAAAAATACAACCACACAATAATTCTTAATTTAAATAAATGAAAGAATGGTAGGAAATATTTTTGAAATATTAGGACTATGAAAATATTTCCCAATAAGACCTATAGTAAAATAACTTTTATGGCTTTCGTAATGCCCTTTGGGCTAACTAGGGAAATATCTATGGTGGTGATAATGCCCTTTGGGCTAACTAGGGAAATATCTATGGTGGATATTAAGTCTGATGGTAAAAATGGAAATCCCCCATCAGTCTTTTCTTAGAGTCCCAGAAATTTTCCCAGAAACCTAGACTGTTGTGCTTATTTCCCAAAATGGAGAATGGCAGAAGCTCATGCTACTCAAAATCAAGCAGTCCAATACTAAGAGAGAGCATGTTGCCAAAGGGTTAATAGGAAGTTTTGTCATTATGCTTGTAATAGTAATAAAATTTAAAGATCCTCCTGTATTGGCTTGGTTTTGGGGTTGATTGTGTTAAAACCCAGAGTTTTTGAGTCCCACTTGTGGGATGGACTTGTTGACATGAAAAGAGAGGGCTGAACTGGGAGGAGTCAGTGACATGAATTTAGAGAGGCAGCAGCAGAGAGAGAGGCAGAAGAATTTTTTGGAAGCAGCATCATGGAGGCAGAAAGGGAGAGGATTGCTGAGGTCCAGTTTGAATTGCCCAGGATTTTTGAGAGCTCCCACCCAGAGCTGCCAAGGACTGAGGAGACATGGCTGTTATTTTTTTTCTAAGCAATCTGGGTTAAGTAACTTGCTCAAGGTTACATGGCCAGTTATTTCTGGGTGTGGTGCTGAGTATCTGAGCCCAGATTTGATGCCCACGTCATCCCGACACTGGAGCCAGTGCTCTTACTCACTGAGCCACCTGGCTGCCCCTAAGCAATAGGGGTTAAGTAACTTGCTGAAGGTTACATGGGCACATGTTTCTAGGTGGGTGCTAAGTGTCTGGGCCCGGGATTTAATCCCCAGGCCATCCCTACACTGGAGCCGGTGCTCTTACTCGCTGTGCTACCTGGCTGCCCCTGAGACATGGCTGTTATGCTGGTACTTTGTCTGTTTTGATGTTGTTTGGCCAGATTCAACCACTGGTGAAGGACAGTCCTGTTGTTACAGAGGTCCTGGAACCTTGCTATAGTTTCAGAGCTCCTGAGACTGTTCTGCAGACAGAGAGTGAATACTGTCCCCTGGTGAAGGACAGTGCTGTTGTTGCAGAGGTCCTAGAAACTTGCTGTTGGTTAAGAAGCCCTGAAGAAGGATTTTCTTGTTGTATGTTTACAGAAATCCTGGAAGAGGGTTTTGCTAATGTTTTCAGGGGTCCTGGGACTGTTCTGTAGACAAAGAATGAAGTAATGAGGACATTGGCAATGGATCTTGTGGCCTTGCTAAGGTTTGTCTCCCCAGAAAGAAAGATTACTGAGAACTTGCCTCTGGTCAAGATGAAGAAAAGACCTGTCTTTGGGTATTAAATGCTGTGCTTAAGCTTGTTGTAACTCTGGGATAGATGACCTATTCAGTTGTGATCCAAGGGTGGGAAACTTTTGACTTTTTTGTGCTCTGTGACTGACCAAATGAATGTACTTTGCTTATGATTGGAAACTAATCTCCATTTGAGAAGAGGGACTTTGTGATTGACTAAATGAATGTAATGTCCAGGGGTGTAGTAGTACTTGGAAATTATTAAATTACACTTGGTGAATGCTGTATTTTGAATTATGCTATATTTTGATTTTCTCTGTTATTAATTTGTCACTGAATAAAATGGAGAGCAGCTATGCTGTTATTTTGAACCTTGAGAAGTTGCCTTTGCTTGGCATTACAATGCTGTGAAAACAACTGATCACCTGGGGAAACATGGTAAGATAGTGATGGCCATCAGATCTTCAGTACTGAAGTGCAGGACAGGATTTTGTGACCAAATAATGCATAAACTATCTGGATCATATATTGGATTGGAGGAACTTATTCGTATTAATGAGACCAGGGCTTGTGAAGGCTTTATTTTGTCCTCTTTCCTTCCATCCTTCTCTTATTGGATGTGCGCCTATTCCTTTAATCATAACAATTTGCTTATCTTTCTGTTTATTTCTGTCTTTATAAGTGTGATAAATGTGGTTAACCATTGCCTTTTTATAAGAATGTGTCCTTGAACAAGTATGGCACGGAAAGACAATGGAGAGGGGAACATCCAGGAAGAGAGAGAAATAGATTTTTTAATGTTTTATATATATATATATGTTTTACAAAATAATTTTTATGGCCTCAAGCTGTAGAAATAGAATTATTGATTATTTTTTTTCTACAACTTTCTAGGACACACAGAGAAACATAGAGTCAGACTGTATTAGAAACATAAGCCAGTAGTTTTTTGCTTGGGGAAGCGATGATGAGTTGACTGGCATAAAGAAATGAGGCCTTGGCCTCATCTCCTTTATTTTCCAATTGTTTCTCTGAGTCAAATTTGAAAATAAAACCACACCTTCATTGAGTAGAATCTGTGTGAGCAGTTGACAAAAAATAAGCCAAACCACATGTAGGCACCAGTGAGTAAGAGGTAGTGACAATTACCTGGTCATCGTGCTCAACAGTACAGCCTAGCATCCCTTCCCCATAATCACTGTTAGATTGAGAATGCAAGCATTGATCTTGTAAGTTAAAAGTTACTTGTGCATATGTGATTTAACATAGAAAGCATGTATATGAATAGTCCTGGACTAAAAGCATATTTGTAGATAAATATGTAGGAGTTATTGTTAGACATTCCACACCAGTTTATAAGCATTTTATAAAAGATCTTTTCAGAAAGAGTTGTAAAACAAACAAAAAAAAGTCCAAAACCAAATAATGTAAATTTAAGGGAACTGTGTTGTATGACTATTTGTTAGCATCAGGTACCCAAAAAGAGATCTTTTCATCTTGACTTGAGGCTGGCTCTCAGCTTCCATGGTTCCTCTTTCATGGTCCCAGCTACTTCTCAAATCAACACAACTGTCACCTAGGTTCAAAGTAGGCAACTCCCAGTTCCTTGTCCAGCTCGTTGTCTAGTTCTTCATCCAGTTCCCACTCCATATCGAAGTTCACAGTGTGCAGTCCACTTCAAGTCCTTCACTGTTTCTGTTTCTGGGAAGACAGAGCTAAGCAGAGCCAAAACAAAATTCATGTACATTGCCAGCACCATCATCAATTTACTATCTACCTGTAAAATCAACACAGAAGACACACCAACAAGGTCCAAGAGGTCAACATAAATCATCAGTACAGTCCCAGGACCTCTGAATACCTCCTCCAGGACTTCTGTAAGGAGACAACAAGAAAATCCTCTTTCAGGGCTTCCAGTAAGGTCCCAGGGCTTCTGTGATAACATCACAAGCAAACATCAGCACAGACCGAACAGACAAATATAGAGTGCCAGGGTACCACAAGTTTTCTCCTTCTCGACTCTGCCACAACTGGAGTTCTCTTCTCAGTTCTCAGTTCTGCTCAGTTCTCAGTTCTTCTTTCTTCTTGACAAGTTCTCTTCTCAATTCTTAGCTCCTAAGTCTCCACACTGCTTGCTTCCAGAAGTTCTGGCTTGCTCTCAGCTTGTGCTCAGCTTTTTATCCTGGTCATTCGCTCCTCCCTGTCCAACCCCTTCCTGCTGCATCAGCAAGTTCCTCCCATTGTGGGATTCACAAGTTCTCTATCTTAATACTTGATACAATGATGAACTGAAACAAGGTGCTAAATATTTAAATAGCTGAAACAAGGAAGTAATTACTTCTATTAATTAAATAGCTGAAAAAAGATGTTTACTTCTTTAATTGCCAGTAAAAGGGGCAGGGAAGATCTTCAAATCCCCATTACCATTACAGTTGGGCAAAGAGTACATACAGATAAAATACTTGAGGGAAAAGGAAGAGGAAATGAATACTTGAGCTTCCTGGATTAGGAAAGAAATTAATCAAATATCTAGTAATCTATCTGGTAGTCATCACTTGGTCATAGAACTGAAAGGGACCTCAGAGATTGTCTAGCCAAACTTACTCATTGAATGATCATATTGAAAAAAAAACAAGCTCAGAGAAAGGAAATGATTTATTCATAGAAATGCACCTAGTTTAATGGCAGATTTGATACTAGGAGCTCCCAGTATAATGAACTTTTCATACAACACACTGTTATATGGTTATATACACACATATGGTTATATGAAAAAAATTCATTTTATGTATGGAATGATTGCTGAAGATCCCCTTCTCACACTGAATAATTTTAGAAACATAATGTTTTCCATATTGAGAGAAATGGCCATAAAATAACCACCAACTTTTACAATGGCTGATAATTAGTAGAGAGAATTTTCCATCTTTGATGATTTGAATAATCCCAGTTACAGGTTAAAAAAAATAAATGGAGAGCAATTTTGGTTTATTAAGAACAATAGCACACTGATTAGGAGGCAAGAGGATCTAGTTTTAAATCCTGCCTCCTGACTCATATTGATTTTGTGACCCTGGGCAAATATCAATTTCTATGGTCCTCAGTTTCCTCATCTATAAAATGAGGAGTGAGGTGACTTGATTCTGTGGCTTCTGTAATGTAATGCCATGGAAAGGCAACTTCCCAGGTTCAAAATACCAGCATAGGTGCTCTCCATTTTATTCAGTGACAAACCAAGAACAGAGAAGATCAAAACATGACATCATTCAAAATACAGCATTTACTAAGTGTGATTAAATAATCTCCAAGTACTACCCCACCCCAGGACCTTCCAATCATTCAATCAATTACAAAGTCCCTGTTCTAAATACTACTCCACCCCTAGGCTGTACCTTCATTTAGTCCACCACAAAGTCCCTCTTCTCAAATGGAGATTAGTTTCCAAACATAAGTAAAGTACATTCATTTGCTCAATCATAGAACACAAAAAGGTCAAAAGTTCCCCACCCCTGGATCACAATTGAATCTACCCCAGAGTTACATCAAGTTTAAGCACAGCACTTAATACCCAAATGGAGGTCTTTTCTTCATCTTGACAGGAGGCAAGTTCTCAGCAATCTTAGTTCCTGGGGAGACAAGGCTTAGCAAGGCCACAAGATACATTGCCAGTCCCTTCATGAATTCATCCTCTGTCTGTAGGACAGTCCTAGAACCCCTGAAAACATTAACAAAACGCTCTCCCAGGATTTCTGTAAACATACACCAAGAAAATCCTTCTTCAGGGCTTCTGAACCAACAGAAAGGTTCCCAGACCCCTGCAACAACAGCACTGTCCTTCACCAATGGACAGTATTCACTGTCTGCAGGACAGTTTCAGGGCTTCTTAGCCAAGAGCCAGGTTCCAGGACTTCTTCAACAGGACTGTCTTTCACCAGTGGACAAATCTGGCAAAACAACATCAAAACAGACAGACAAAGTACCAGCAAAACAGCCATGTCTCCTCAGTCCTTGGTAGCTCAGGGGGCAGGTCTCAAAAGTCCAGGGCAATTCAAAGTGGCCCCCAGCAATTCTCTCAGTCTCTCTCTGCCTCCACGAGGTTCTGCTTCCAAAAAGTTCTTCTGCCTCTCTCTTGTCTCTCCAAATCTACGTCACCAGCTCCTCCCAGTTCAGGACTTTCTTTTCACATCAACAAGTCCATCCCACAGGTGGGATTAACAAGCTCTGGGTTTTAACACAATCAATTTGAAAACCAAGCCAATACAGAGGAATCTTTATATTCCATTACTATCACATTCCACCCCTCCAGGGTCCTTGGCCTTAGTTACAGCACTTAATACCCAAATGGAGGTCTTTTCTTCATCTTGACACGAGGCAAGTTCTCAGCAATCTTAGTTCCTGGGGAGACAAGGCTTAGCAAGGCCATAAGATACATTGCCAGTCCCTTCATGAATTTATCCTCTGTCTGTAGAACAGTCCTAGAACCCCTGAAAACATTAGCAAAACCCTCTTCCAGGATTTCTGTAAACATACAACAAGAAAATCCTTCTTCAGGGCTTCTGAACCAACAGAAAGGTTCCCAGACCCCTGCAACAACAGCACTGTCCTTCACCAGTGGACAGTATTCACTCTGTCTGCAGGACAGTCTCCAGACCCCTGCAACAACATCACTGTCCTTTACCAGTGGACAGTATTCACTCTCTGTCTGCAGGACAGTCTCATGAGCTCTTAGCCAACAGCCAGGTTCCAGGACTTCTTCAACAAAAGGACTGTCTTTCACCAGTGGACAAATCTGGCAAAACAACATCAAAACAGACAGACAAAGTACCAGCAAAACAGCCATATCTCCTCAGTCCTTGGCAGCTCAGGGGTCAGGTCTCAAAAGTCCAGGGCAATTCAAAGTGGCCCCCAGAAATTCTCCCAGTCTCTCTCTGCCTCCATGAGGTGCTGCTTCCAAAAAGTTCTTCTGCCTCTCTCTTGTCTCTCCAAATCTAAGTCACCAGCTCCTCCCACTTCAGGGCTCTCTTTTCACATCAACAAGTCCATCCCACAGGTGGGATTAACAAGCTCTGGGTTTTAACACAATCAATTTGAAAACCAAGCCAATACAGGGGAATCTTTATATTCCATTACTATCACAGCTTCTCAGGTAAATTTCAGCTTCGCATTAATGCTTCTGGTATCCTTTTATCCTAAATAAATGGAAGTGGTCTTGGTGGGAAGATGCACCATTCAAACGTCAAAGGAAGAGAATCTAATGTCTTATAGTCTACCTAATTTTACCGAAAAATGATGAATTGATCCTCCTCAAAATAGATAATAAAGGGAGGACCTTATCATGGGAAAAATGCTAGTGAATCAGAGGTTTATCGTGTCAATGACAAAATGGAACATTCAATAAAAACACCTGGTCTGGTGATGCATAGCACACCTGTTTTGCAGAGTTGTATTTCTCCTACCCAAGTAAACTCTTCGGATTTATTTCCTTAGTGCCAAATGCCATGTCCAACGCTGAAAAAGCTTTTTTACCCCTCTTTAATTTAGCATATTTTCATTCCTCTGGATAGAGAGATTTTATTGGTTCTGGCCAGCCAAAGGCAATTGTGAGATGAATGGGTGAGCTGCATCTAAGACCCCATACAGAGAAAAGCCAGGCACTGAAAGAGGGACTAAAGTTGAATGAGAGAAAGCTCACCACCTGGCTGTTGGGAATAAGGAAGTCCTGCAGAAGCAGCAAAATAATTGAATACCTAGAGAATGAAATGGTGAACTGCAGAGGGAGCTATGAAACTGGAGGTATTCCATGGACAGAAGGGTAGAGAAAAAGATAAGGAAACAACACTCAGAAACATCTGGAATTAACTACAATAGGAGAAAAGCCTACATACTTAGGACTTGAAATGATGGGGAATTCATAAAAAAAGTTTTTGATTAAGGGTTTCTTTCTCTAAAAAAATTATTTATTTACTTTTGGTTTACAACATTCAGTTCCACAGTTCCATGAATTCAAAATTTTCTCCCTCTCCCTCTCCTCCCTTCTCCTCATTCCTCCCCATGGTGGCATGCAATCAAATATAGGACCGACAAAAACCTTCACATTAAACATTAGGCAAGTTATGAAGAAGGATTATAACCAATGGAGTGACCAGTGAGAAAGAAGAAACAAAATAAAACCAAAAAAAGTAAAAGAGAGCAAGTAGTTGCTTCAATCTGCATTCGGACTGTTGTTCTTTCTCTGGATGAAGATATCCCTTTCCATCATGAGTTTTATGGAGTTATTTTGTAACCTTGCATTACTGAGATTAGTCCAGTCTACCCTAGATGGTTGTCATACATACCATGTGTCTGTAATTTTGGGCAAAGTTCTCTTGGTTCTACTCTCCCCACTCGGTATCAGTTTATGTAAATCTATATAGGTTATTATAAAGTCAGTCTGCTCCTCATTTCTTATATCACAATAGTATTCCATTACATTGATCTACCACAACTTGTTCAGCCACTCCCCAATTGAAGGGCATCTCCTTGATTTCCAATTCTTTGCCACCACAAAAAGACCTACTATAAATATTTTTGTACGAATGTGTCCTTGTCTCACTTCTTTGATCCCTTTGGGATACAGCTCTGGAAGTGGTATTGCCTGGGTCAAAGGGTTGAATCAATTCACAATCCCACCAAGAATGCATTAGTGTTCCAATTTTTCCACATCCTGTCCAGCATTTATCATTTTTCTGTTTTGTCATCTTAGCCAATCTGACTAGAGAAATGTGGTACCTCAGAGTTGTTTTGATTTGCTTTTCTCTAATCAATAATGATTTACAGCACTTTTTCAAATACTTATAGATAGCTTTAATTTTTTCCTCTGAAAACTGCCTGTTCACATCCTTTGATCATTTATAAATTTGGGAATTACTTGTATTCTTAAAGATTTGACTCAATTCTCTGTATATTTTTAAATGGGGCTTTTATTAGAAACACTGGTTGTAAAAATTCTTTCCCAATTTTCCCCTTCCCTCTTAATCTTGGTTCCCTGGCTTTATTTGTACAGAAACTTTTTGATTTAATGTAATCAAAATTATCTATTTTGCATTTCATAATGTTCCATAACTCTTGTTTGGTCATAAAATCTTCCCTTCTCCATACATCTGAAAGTTAAACTATTCTTTGACCTCCCAGGTTGCTTACAGTATCAGCCTTTATATCTAGATCTTGCACCAATTTAGACTTTATTTAGTATACGGTATAAGATATTGGTCTATGTCCAGTTTCTGCCATACTGTTTTCCAGTTTTCCCAGCAGTTTTTGTCAAATACTGAGCTCTTATCCCAAAAGCTAGGGTCTTTGGGTTTATCAAACCGTAGATTATGATAGTCATTGACTGCTATGTCTCTTGCACCTAATCTATTCCACTGATCCACTACTCTATTCCTGAATCAGTACCAAGTAGTTTTGATGACTGCTGCTTTATAACACAGATCAAAAACCAGTATTTGTAGGCCACCTTCCCTAGAATTCCTTTTTATTAATGCCCTTGATATTCTGGATTCTTTTTCTTCCAAATGAATTTTGTTACAATTTTTTTCTAGCTCTAAATTTTTTTTTTTGGCAAAGTGATTGGTATGGCACTAAATATGTAAATTAATTTTGTCATTAAAATTGTCATGTACATTATATTAGCTAGACCCAGCCATGAGCAAGCGATGTTTTTTCCAATTAGTTAGATCTTACTTTATTAGTGTGAAAAGTGTTTTATAATTGTGTTCATATAGATCCTGGGTTTCTTTTGGCAGGTAGATTCCCAAATATTTTCTTATGTCTACAGTAACTTTAAATGGGAGTTCTCTTTCTATCTCTTGCTGTTGGATTTCATTAGGAATATGTAGGAATGCTGAGGATTTATGTGAGTTTATTTCATATCCTGTAACTTTGCCAAATTTATTCATTATCTCAAGTAGTTTTTTACTTGATTCTCTAAGCATATCATCATATCATTTGCAAGGAGTGAGAGCTTAGTCTCTTCTTTGCCTAATTTGATTCCTTCAATTTCTTTTTCTTCTCTTATGTCTACTGCTTGCATTTCTAGTACCAAATTGAATAAGAGGGGTGAGAGTGGACAACCTTGTTTCACCCCTAATCTTACTGGAAATGGTTCTAGCTTATTCCCATTACATGTAATACTTGCTGATCATTTTAGATAAATGCTGCTTATTATTTTAAGGAAGACTCCATTTATTCCTATACTTTCTAGTGTTTTTAATATGAATGGGGGTTGTATTTTGTCAAAAACCTTTTATGCATCTATTGAGATAATCTTCTGGTTTCTGCTAGTTTGTTATTGACATGATCAATATTACTGATAGTTACTGATAGTTTTCCTAATGTTGAATCATCCTTGCATTCCTGGAATAAATTCTCACTGATCAAAATCTATTATTCTCATGATAAATTGCTGTAGCCTTTTTGCTAATATTTTATTTAAAATTTTAGTATCTACATTCATGAGGGAAATTGGTTTATCATATTCTTTCTCTGTTTTGTCTCTTCCCAATTTAGGTATCAGTACCATATTTGAGTCATAAAAAGAATTTGGTAGGACTTCATCTTCTCCAATTTTCCCAAATAGTTTGTAAAGTATTGGAATCAACTGTTCTTTAAATGTTTTATAGAATTTGCTAGTGAATCCATCTGGTCTTGGAGATTTTTTCCTCCAGGGAATTCTTTGATAGCTTCTTCAATTTCTTTTTCTGAGATGGTTTTGTTTAATTATTTTTATTCCTCTTCAGTTAATCTGAGCAACTTATATTTTTATAAATGTTCATCCCTTTCACTAAGATTGTCAAATTCATGTGCATGTAATTGGGCAAAATAATTGCAAATTATTAGTTTAGTATCCTCTTCATTGGAGGTAGATTCACCTTTTTCATTTTTGATACTCAAAATTTGGTTTCCTTCTTTCTTTTTTTTATCATATTGACTAAAGATCTATCAATTTTATTTTTTCCATAAAATCAGCTCTTAATTTTATTTATTAATTTAATAGTTTTCTTATTTTCAATGTTATTAATCTCTCCTTTGCTTTTTATTATTTCTAATTTAGTATTTAATTGGGGATTTTTAATTTGATTTTTTCTAGTTTTTTCAGTTGCATTCTCAATTTATCAACATTAATTTTCTCTATTTTATTCATGTATGCATTCAGGGATATAAAACTTCTCCTAAGAATTGCTTTTGCTGCGTTCCACAAGTTTTGATATGGTCTCATTATTGTCATTCTCTTGAATGAAGTTACTGATTGTTTCTATAATTCCACTCATTTTATAGGATTAAATTATTTAGTTTCCAATTAGTTTTTAGTCTATTTTTCCATGGCCTTTATTGCATATGGTTTTATTTCATCATGATCTGAGAAGGATGCATTTAATATTTCTGCCTTTATGCACTGAATTGTGAGGTTTTTATGCCCTAGTACATGGTCAATTTTCTGTGTGTGACATGTTCCCTGAGAAAAAGTCATATTCCTTTTTATCGCCATTCAGTTTTCTCCAGAAATCTATCATATCTAGTCTCTCTAAAATTCTATTCACTGCCTTAACTTCTTCCTTATTTATTTTGAGGTTAGATTTATCAAGGTCAGAGAGGAGGAGATTGATGTCCCCCACTAGTATAGTTTTGCTATCTCTCTCTTCCTCTAGTTTCTTTAACTTCTCTAGGAATTTGAATGCTTTACCACTTGGTGCCTATACATTAAGTAATGATATTGCTTCATTTTCAATGGTTATATATTTCAAAGAATATATTTTCCTTATCTCTTTTAATTAGTTCTATTTTTGCTTTTGCTTTATTAGAGATAAGGATTGCCAACCCTGTTTTTTTTTAATTTAGCTGAAGCATAATATATTCTACTCCAACCTTTTACTTTTACCCTGTGTGTATCTCCCTGTTTCAAATGTGTTTCTTGTAATATCATATTGTAGGATTGTGGTTTTTATCCATTCTTCTATCTGCCTCTGTTTTATGGGAGAGTTCATCCCATTCACATTTTCATTTATGATTACTATCTGTGTCTTTCCCTCAATCCTATTTCCTCCTCTGTTTATGTTTTTATTTCTTCCTTCTCCCTTCCCTTTCTTCAGAATTTTCCTTGTTACCACTGCCTCTCTCAGTATTCACTCCCTGTGCCCCTCTCTTTACCTACCCTTTCCCCTCACTACTATTTCCCTCCCTTCTAGTCACCCCCCTTTTTCTTCCTTACCCCTCCTGCTACTGCCTGTAAGGCACAATAGATTTTTATACTTAACGAAGTGTGTTATTCCCTCCTTGAAACCAATCAAATGAGAGTAAATATCATATGGTGCTTCTATCCCTCTCTCCTTTCCCTGTATTATCATGAGATTTTTTTTTGTCTTTTCACCTTACAACTCTTAACTGATTATGTTGATCCCTCCTTGAACCTGAACCAATTACAATAAAGTTTATATGATGTTCATCTCCCTCCCTTCTTTCTCTTTACTATAGTATGTTTTTCTGCCTCTTCGTATGGCATAATTTACCCTTTTCTGGCTCTTCCTTTTCTTTTCTTCCATTACAGTCCCTTTGTACTTCTTAATAAAGTTTTTTTTTATCATCAGATTAGTTCATTTATACCCACACTCTATCTATGTTTATCCCTTTTAAATGATGCAATAATTATATAAATTTCAATATTGACAGGTATCAGGTTCTGATATAGGTATGCAAACAGTTTGCTCTGGTTGAATCACAAGTTACGTGCATGTGTGTGTGTGTGTGTGTGTGTGTGTGTGTGTGTTTTCCTTGTTTACCTTTTTGTGTCTCTCTTGAGTCTTGTATTTGGAGGCAAAATTTTCTATTGAGCTTTGGTTTTTTATCAGGAAAGTCAGGAAGTCCCTTTTTTTTTTTAAATAACATTTCCTTTCCTGACAGATTATGCTCAATTTTGCTGGGTAGTTGATCCTTGTTTGCAGTCCAAGTTCCTTTGCCTAAGAAATGTCAAATTCTAATCACTTTGATCTTTTAATGTAGAGGCTGTTAAGTCTTGTGCATACCTGACTGTAGTTCCATGATATTTGAATTGCTTCTTTTTGGCTGCTTGCAGTATTTTCTCCTTGACCTTGTAATTCTGGAATTTGGCTACTTCAATTTGGGATCTCTTTCAGGAGGAGTCCAGTGAATTCTTTCAATAACTATTTTACCCTCTGATTCTAGGACCTGACTCAGGACATTTTACTTTGACAGTCTCTTGAAGGGTGTTGTCCAGGCTTTTTTTTCATCATGACTTTCAGGAAGACCAATAATTCTTAGGTTATCTTTTCTGGATCTTTTCTCCATGTAAGTTGTTTTTCCAGTGAGATATTTTACACTTTCCTCTCATTTTTCAATCTTAATGTATTGTTTGACTGACTCTTGATCCATCATAGAGTACTTAGCTTTGATTTGACTGATTCTCATTTTTAGTGAATTATTTTCTTCAGTTGCTTTTTGAAGCTCCTTTTTTAGGAAGGTGTTTTCTCCAATTAGATTTTAAACCTCCCATCCCAGTTCACAAATTTTACTTTTTGAGGATTTGTTTTCCTCAGTGAGATTTATTTTTTTTTCCAATTTGGTCAATGTAGATTTAAATTTATCTTCTACCTCTCTAATTTGGCTTTTAAAATCTTTCTTGAACTCCTCCAAGAATGCTTTTTGGGCTTGAGATATATTCGTATTTCCTTCTGTGGCCTCAGGTGTGAGTATAGAGTCCATGTTGTCCTCTGAATTTGGTTGTTCTTGCTCGCTGTAATAGTATTGAATCATTAGTTATTTCACAGTTTCCTTCTTGCCCATTGTGATTGCCTATGTCCTGACTTTTAGAGTGTATTTCTTCTTCTGAGGTACAGAAAGCTCTGACCCATGCTTCTCAAGATGGGAGCTGGGGGCTTGGTTGTTGACTTTGTGTGCTGTAGCCCCTTGGTGTCTAGACTGTGGCAAGTCCTGGACTCTCAGTGTTTCCCCTGGGTTATCCTGAGGCTCACAGAGTAATGTATGGGAGAGGGGTAGTCTGGCCTTTTCATGTTTCTGCCTCTGTGGCCCTGGGCTACAGCTCAGGCAGGTTAAGCAGCTGGCATCTGGCAGTGCTGGTACGGGCAGATTCCCCTGGTGGTGCAAAGGCACACCTGTGCTTCTGTTGTTAGTGCTTGCTGGCTTCAACCCCCTGGGCTTTTGGGATCTCCTGCTGGTAAGCTGAGGTGGGGCTTGTTGAGCTGCTGACCCCCCTTCATTTCAGGTTCAGCAAAGTTTCAGTCACCACCTTCCTCTAGGACTCCCAAGCCTGAGGCTCTTTCCATTGTTTCAGGATTTTACACTGGGTGGAGCATTAGTCTCTGGGTTTTCAGAGTCTGGGAGGGGGATTAGAGCAGCTAGGGGTTACTCTGTTATCTTGGCTCCTGGAAGTTCAGACAGGTGGTTTTTAAAGATCCAGACTGTGTGCAGATAGCCCCAGGAGAAACTGCTGTAATGGGCCCTGCCATTTCTCTTATCCAGCTCCAAGCAATCCTCTCGTAGGTGGTGAGACATCTGCACAACACCCTTTGGGGGGGTGGGGGGGGGTTGGATCTGCTGGCTGGGGCTTGCTCTCACGCTACTATGCTCTGTTCTCAGGTCTGCACGGGTGCTCCACGCTCTCCCTGCCCAGACCTATGTGGGCAATTTCCTAGGCTGGGGATATCCCACACTCTGTTTCCCAAAGGATTCCATCACTCTAAAATCTATTCAGATTCACTTTTTGGAGGTTAGTGACAGAATTCATGGAGGAGCTCAGAAAAGTTCCTGCTTCCATTCTGCCATCTTGGCTCCACCCCCTTAGGGGAAGTTTTATATCTCTTTAAACCTACATGAGTAAAATAGAGAAAATGAAGGTCAATAAATTGTGCTTGCAAGTGAAAAAGGTAGAAAAAGAACAAATTGAAAATCCCCAATTAAATTCTAAATTAGAAATATTGAAAAGGAAAGGAGAGATTAATAACATTGAAATTAAGAAAACTGTTGAATTAATAAATAAAATTAAGAGCTGGTTTTATGAAAAAAAAGCAAAATTCATAAATCTTTAGCCAATATGATTAAAAATATGAAGAAAATCAAATTACAAGTATCAAAAATGAAAAGGGTGAATCTACCTCCAATGAAGAGGATACTAAACTAATAATTTGCAATTATTTTGCCCAATTATATGCACATGAATTTGACAATCTTAGTGAAAGGGATGAACATTTATAAAAATATAAGTTGCTCAGATTAACTGAAGAGGAATAAAAATAATTAAACAAAACCATCTCAGAAAAAGAAATTGAAGAAGCTATCAAAGAATTCCCTAGAGGAAAAAATCTCCAAGGCCAGATGGATTTACTAGCAAATTCTATAAAACATTTAAAGAACAGTTGATTCCAATACTTTACAAACTATTTGGGAAAATTGGAGAAGATGAAGTCCTACCAAATTCTTTTTATGACTCAAATATGGTACTGATACCTAAATTGGGAAGAGACAAAACAGAGAAAGAATATGATAAACCAATTTCCCTCATGAATGTAGATACTAAAATTTTAAATAAAATATTAGCAAAAAGGCTACAGCAATTTATCATGAGAATAATAGATTTTGATCAGTGAGAATTTATTCCAGGAATGCAAGGATGATTCAACATTAGGAAAACTATCAGTAACTATCAGTAATATTGATCATGTCAATAACAAACTAGCAGAAACCAGAAGATTATCTCAATAGATGCATAAAAGGTTTTTGACAAAATACAACCCCCATTCATATTAAAAACACTAGAAAGTATAGGAATAAATGGAGTCTTCCTTAAAATAATAAGTAGCATTTATCTAAAATGATCAGCAAGTATTACATGTAATGGGAATAAGCTAGAACCATTTCCAGTAAGATTAGGGGTGAAACAAGGTTGTCCACTCTCACCCCTCTTATTCAATTTGGTACTAGAAATGCAAGCAGTAGACATAAGAGAAGAAAAAGAAATTGAAGGAATCAAATTAGGCAAAGAAGAGACTAAGCTCTCACTCCTTGCAAATGATATGATGATATGCTTAGAGAATCAAGTAAAAAACTACTTGAGATAATGAATAAATTTGGCAAAGCTACAGGATATGAAATAAACTCACATAAATCCTCAGCATTCCTACATATTCCTAATGAAATCCAACAGCAAGAGATAGAAAGAGAACTCCCATTTAAAGTTACTGTAGACATAAGAAAATATTTGGGAATCTACCTGCCAAAAGAAACCCAGGATCTATATGAACACAATTATAAAACACTTTTCACACTAATAAAGTAAGATCTAACTAATTGGAAAACATCGTTTTTTTCATGGCTGGGGTCTAGCTAATATAATAAACATGACAATTTTACCTAAATTAATTTACATATTTAGTGCCATACCAATCAATCTACCAAAAATAACTTTATAGAGCTAGAAAAAAATAGTAACAAATGTTCCAGAATATCAAGGGAATGTATGAAAAGAAACACTACGGATGGTAGCCTACCAATACTGGATTTTAATCTGTATTATAAAGCAGCAGTCATCAAAACTGCTTGGTACTGGCTGGGGAATAGAGCAGTGGATTAACAGAATCGATTGGTTAGACAGGACTCAGCAGTCAGTGACTATAATAATCTACTGTTTTATAAACCCAAAGACACAAATTTTGGGGATAAAAACTCCTGGGAAAACTGGGAAACAGTAGGGCAGAAACTGGGCATAGACCAATATCTAACCCTGTATACCAAAATCAAATCTAAATGGATACATGATCTAGATATAAAGGCTGATACTGTAAGCAATCTGGGAGGTCAAGGAATAGCTTAACTGTCAGATTTATGGAGAAGGGAAGATTTTTTATTACCAAAAAAGAATTAGAGATCACTATAAGATGTAAAATTGTTAATTTTGATTATATTAAATTTAAAAGTCTCTATACAAACAAAGCAAATGTAACCAAGATTAAGAGGGAAGTGGAAAATTGGGAAATAATTTTTACAACCAGTATCTCTGAATAAGACCAGATTTTGATTTACAAATTTTTCTCCCCGTTTTTCCCATAGCCACTGCCCCAAAATAGCAGTCCCGCAGGATATCCCCTCCTCCAATCTGCTCTCTCCCATATCTTCTCCCATACACCCTTCAACTTTTCAAGTAGGGCATGGTGGATCTCTATAACCTAGTGCCTTTATGTCTTATTTCCCATTTACATGTAAAATAGTATTAATAACAGTACATATATATATATATAATATTTGATTTTAAAACTTTGAATTCCAGATTCATTCCCTTCCTTCCTTGTCATCCACCCTTACTGGGAAGATAAGCAGTTCAGTATAGGTTGTACAGGTGTAGCTAATGCAAAACATTAGCATAATAGATATATTGTAAAAGACTTACTATATCCCTCCCTCCTATCCCTCCTCCTACTTGTTCTATTCCCTACTTTGATCCCATCCCTTTTCAAAAGTGGGTGCTTCCAACTTCCCTCTCCCCCAGCCTGCCCTCCCTTCCATCATTGCTCCTCTCATCCTCTTCCTCCCTAATCTCCTGTAGGGTGAGATACCCTACTTAGTGTGTATTTCATTCCATCCCTGAGCCAAATTTAATGAGAATAAGGTTGACCCATTCCCTTTTGCCTTCCTGTTCTCCCCCTCCATTGTAACCATTTCCCTTGCATCTTCTATATGACATAGTTTACCCCATTCTGTCTCTCTCCATGCCCTCATTATATTCCTCTCTCACCTCATAATTTAACCTTTTAATTATCATCCCTTCCTGCTAAATTGGTCCTGAGCCCTCTATCCATGCATACCTGTCAACATAGATACACAAATTCACATATGTATTTATATGCTCATATGCCCTCCAAGACACACACACACACATATTCCCTTCAACTATTTTAATAATGAGAAAAGTTTCATCAGTTACAATTTTCATTTTTCCATGAAGGAATATTAATAGTTCAACTTTGATAATTTCCTTATGATTTCTTTTCCCTGTTTACCTTTTCATGCTTCTTTTGCTTCTTGTATCTGAATGTCAAATTTTCTATCCAACTCTGGTTTTTTCATCAAGAATGCTTGAAAGTCCTCTATTCCACTGAATGACAATATTTTCCCGTAAAACATGATACTCAGTTTTTGCTGGGTAGGTGATTCTTGGCTTAAATCCTAGCTCCTTTGTCCTCCGGAATATCATATTCCAAGCTCCCTTAGTGTAGAAGCTGCCAGATCCTGTGTTGTCCTGATTGTGTTTCCACAATATTCAAATTGTTTCTTCCTGGATGCTTGTAATATTCTCTCCTTGATCTGGAAATTTCAGAACCTGGCTATAATATTTTTCCTTCATTTTCCATTTTTTCCTCTACTTCTCTTATCTGCTTCTTAAGGTCCTCTAAGGCCTGTATTCAGCTCGTATTTTTCTTGGAGCTTTAGTTGCAGGAGTTCTGATTTCACTGTCTTCCTCCTGTTCCATGTTTTGATCATTTTTGTCACCAAAACAGGAGTGTAAATTTGGGGTACCCTGTTTATTTAGCTTCCTTTGCCTGCTCTTGTCACCACTCAATCACTTGACCCCTGGGCTTTTTACCACAGTAGGACTCTGCCACCAGACATGGAGTTTCATTCCAAATGCTAGGGTTTTCTCACCTGCCAGAAGTATTATTTGGGTGCCCTCTCTGAAGTCTCCACATGCTCTGGCAAGCTGATCACATACCCCAGGACCTCCACCCTAGACTGCAATCCATATCCAAGCAGGTTAAAGCAAGAGTGATTACTCCTCAGACTGGTCACTTAGTCCCCCTACACTCTGCAGTCCAGGAGCTGAAGCTGCCATGTGGTGGCAGTGGCTTCTCGCCCTGGGGGCAAAAGCCGACATACTCCCAACTACTGGGTCTCAAAGTCCACAATGCACTGAACTCTCGCTTTGTCCTTAGCATCTATGTGTTGATAACTCTGGACCACCATAGCTGCTGGTGATCTGGAGTCCCTCCAGCCAGCGGCTGGTCAGGCCTGCCCTGGGACTGGGCTCAGTTCCCAGAGCACTGCGCTGGCCAATTCCTGCCAGCCTGCTGGGCCGTACTCAGTGGGAGGTTAGCTTCTTTGTGTCATTTTGTGGGTTCTGTAGCTCAAAGTTTGTTTAGAATCCCCTTTTACATGGATTGGAGGTGATGGGAGCCAGAGCCACATGGAGGTCCTGGTCCTACTCTGCCATCTTGACTCCACCCATCCAAAGACTTCATTTTAAAAATATAGAGAGAACCGACTCAAATCTATAAGAATACAAGTATTTCCCAAATTGGTAAATGGTCAAAGGACATGAACAGGCAGTTTTCAGAGGAAGAAATAAAAGATATGTATAAGCATTTGAAAAAATCCTCTAAAGCACTATTGATTAGAGAAATGAAAATCAGAACCAATCTGAGGCACTACATCTCACCAGTCAGATTTGCTAAGGTGACAAAACAGGAAAATGATAAATGCTTGGAGAGGATGTGGAAAAATTGGAACACTAATGCATTGTTGCTGGGATTGTGAACTGATTCAAACATTCTGGAGAGCAATCTGGTACTATGCCCAAAAGATATAAATAATTTCATACCCTCTTACACAAAAATACCACTTCTAGGGCTCCCAAAGAGATCATTGCAGTGGAAAAAGACCCATATGTACAAAAATATTTATAGCAGCACTTTTTGTGGTGGCAAAGAATTGGAAATCAAGGAGATGCCCATCAATTGGTGAATGGATAAGCAAGTTGTGGTATATGAATGTAATGGAATGCTATTGTGCTGTATGAAATGAGGAGTAGACAGACTTAATAATAACCTAGAGAGACTTATATAAACAGATGCTGAGTGAGGAGAGAAGAACCAGGAGAAAATTGTACACAATTACAGACACATCATATGTGTGATGACTAATTTTGATAGACTGGGCTCCTCTCAGCAATGCAAGGTTATAAGACAACTCCAAAAGACTCATGATAGAAATGGATGTCCACATCCAGAGAAAGAACTACAGAGTCTGAACGCAGATTGAACCAAAACACTTGCTCTCTCTCTTTCTTTGTTTTTTTTCTTCATTCTCTTTGTTCACTCCATTGGTTACAATCCCTCTTTACAACTTACCTAATTTTTAATGTGAAGGTATTTGTAAATGCTATATTTGATTATATGCCACCATGGGGAGAGGAGGGAAGAGAATGGGGAGAAAATCTGGAACTCAAAGGATTGAGGAACTGAATGCTGTAAACTAAAAGTAAATGAATAAATTAAACTTTTTCAAAAAAAATGATAGGATTCATTCATCTTTAGTTTTGCTTTAACCGCTTGCTTCCAGGCCATTGTGATTGTCTATTACCTGACTTTTAAAGTGGATTTCTTCTTCAGGTTTACAGAGGACTCTGACCCATGTGTCTCAAGCTGGGAGTTAGGGACCTGGTTGTTGACTTTGTGTGCTGTATTCTCTGGATGTCTAGACTGAGGCCAACACCAGCACTTTAGTGTTCCATCTGGGTTACCCTGAGGCTCATAGAGTAAGGTGTTGGGGAGGGGTGATCTGACCACTTCAGGTTTCTGCCTCTGTGCCCCTGGGCCAGAGCTCAGGCAGGCTCAGCAGCTGGTGGCCTGCTGTGCTGGTGTCTCCAGATTTCCCTGATTGTGCTGAGGCACCCCTGGACTTTGGTATCTTCCTGTGTTCAGATGAAATGGGGTTTCCTGGGAAGCCTTCAGCCCTTGACTTCAGACTCAGCACAGCCTCAGTCATACCCTTCCTCTAGGACTTCCAAACCTGCAGCTGTTTCCATTATTTCAAGATTTTATACTGGGGCAATAATCTCTGGATTTTCAGTGTCAGAGTTGGGGATTAGAGCAACTAGGGTTTCCTCCATGATGTTGACTCCTGAGAGCTCAGGTAGATGATTTTTAGAACAACCCAACAGCAGTGGGTTGATGGCCCTAGATGAAGCTGCTGTTGCTGCTGTGGGCCCTGTGTTTGTCTCTTACCTAACTCTAACAGATCCTCCATCTCATGGTGAGAGGTCTGAGAATTGCCCTTGGGGTGGTTGGATCAATAAAGAGTTTCTTTGGTGGATAGGCTTATTTTGCAACTGGCTTTTATGTGTAGATGCTGATATCCAGAGAAATTATAGAGCCTTGCAGAGCCTTATTGATATATCTGCTGTTAGGGGAATGAGCGATGTATGGTAATCCAGCACATAAACTGCGGAATGTTCAAACAAGTCGTAGGAACATCAAGGAAAAGTAAGATCATCGTAACCTAGTGAGGAGAGACTCTCCAGAAGAAGTCAATCAAAGGTGGTAGAGGTCAGGAAGAAATGGGATCTTGCAAAGGCCTTTGGGTTTGGTAATGAAGTTTGAACGTATGTTAAGAATAGGGAAGATCTGGGCATTTTTATAGGCAGCAGGGAAGGGGCTAGTACATAAAGAAACATTGAAGGTCATAACAAGAGTGAGGATACTCCAAGAGGCAAACTTTCAAAGGAGATGGGATTAAATAGGAACAAAGGCACAGGTAGAGTGGTGAATAATATATCATTTTTAGTAGCAGACTTCAACGAATGGAGATCTTTAAGTAACTCATTTTGTGTCTCTGTATGCCAATGCATACATTGCCTATGGTCACTTGGTAAGTGTTGAATTGAATTTTTTAGTTATAATGAAAATGACTACTCATTTTATGTGAAGTTTAGTGAAAGCTTCATAATATTAAACTACTAAACTTTCCACTTATCTCAGTTTCTTCATCTGTAAAATGAGGACCCAGGTCCTTTCCAGTTTTAATATTCAATCATTTCAGGTAATTATTGGAAGAGTCTTCATTTTCATCATTTATATTTACTGTCTTCTATGAGTAAATATGAATAGAGACATTAAGGTGACGTGGAGGGATTGATGGGTTGGTGTCAGGAAAACCTGGGCAGCAATCTCATATCTTATGCAACCTAACTTTGTGATCCAGGGTTACTCATTTAACTTCCACATGCCCCAGGCGACTCCTCTAGAACTTAATATATTAGATGGCAGACAGGTGCATTCTGTTCTTGTTGATGGAGGAAGTTCTTCCTTTGAAAGTTCATCACTTTGGGGCGGCCAGGTAGCACAGCGAGTAAGAGCACCAGCTCCAGTGTTGAGAAGACCTGGAGATCGAATCCCGGGCTCAGACACTTAGCACCCACCCAGAAACACCTGGCCGTGTAACCTTGAGCAAGTTACTTAACTCTGATTGCTTAAAAAAAAAGTTCATCACTTTAATTAAATCTAAGTTCCTTTGACAATATACAGCTTCTTGATTTTTTCTGCTATTTGTAACTTTGATAGAGAAATGGGTTAATTGTATGTAAATATTCAATAATATAGTGAGATTTAAACATAACTTGCTGAACAAAAATATAGAGAAAGATGAAATAAAAACTATTCATATAAGCATATACATATAGATAACAATAATAGGTATTATGGTGGTATTTATTTGATTTTTAGAAATATACTCATAACTATCATATGAATGATAAAAGAAATGCAACTTCAGAAAAGTATGGAATCATAGTGGATTTTCTATTGGTGACCACATCTCAATTTGATCCATAGACCAACATAGTTGTAGATATGGGTGTATTCCTCAATCATGAGGGCAAAATATTTACCTGTTTCTTTTGATGTTCAATTTGATACTCTAGCCTAATTTAACCTTAAAGAAAGTGACCACATTTTAGATCAGTCAATGTAGAAGAGGAAAGATGGTGTTCCAACCAAGGTGGCAGGTCAATGGGACATGAAAACAGGCAAGAGGGGAAAGTACCACAAAGAGAAGAGACACACAGAGAAAGACAGAGACATAGAGGTGGGAGCAGAAAGAAGGAAGAGAGGAAAGGAGGAAGGGAAAAGGAAAAAGATATAGAGAGGAAAGGAGGAAGAGAAAAGGAAAAAGATATAGAGAGGAAAGGAGGGAAGGAAGCAGAAAGACAGGGAGATCAATAAATAATAGGGAGAGAATGAGGAGGAGGGAGAGAAAGAGAGAGAAAATCAGGGAGGGAGAGAAAGGAGAGAGTGGGAAAGTGTGTGTGTGTGTGTGTGTGTGTGTGTGTAAGAGACAAAGAGAGGGAGAGAGAGAGAGAGAGAGAGAGAGAGAGAGAGAGAGAGAGAGAGAGAGAGAGATTTCTAAATTCCCCATGGTAGCAATCCTTAAGATACAGGGAGGTATGATGGAAAGAAACATAAGTTTATAATTTTATAAAGAGAAAAAAGAAATGAATTAATTTTGTCACTTCAGAGAAATCTATTTCTGTAGTTTGTATAGATGGAAATTTAATTTTTTTTAAATAATCAAGTAAATACAGTACTGTCCACAAGGGGCAAAATAGTATAACATTTTTATCAATGACATAAATTAGAAAGGGAGACCTAGTCCTAGCAAATTTATATATTAATCTAGTATATAGAAGTAGTTAATGTATAGGAAACCAGAATTGGAATTTACAAAATTGGCAAAATTTCACGACATAAAGGACCAAATCTAATGACATTCAATATGATAGTGATTAACATAAAATCATATATTTAGGTTCAAAAACCAAATATACAAATACAAAATGGGGAAGATAGCATGGTTCACTGGAAAGAAAGCAAGATATAGAGCCCTATGACCTGAGTTAGAATGCTAGTTCTTTCCCTTTCATACTTGTGTAGGCTTTGGCATGTCAATCACACTCAGGAGAGGGCTGGAGCCACCTGGCTAGAGCCAATTAATGTTAAAATTTCACCCTGAGCATTTTATACCTCAGAAATCAACAAATGCTACAAATCAGAGGTGAATTTTTATTTCATTGGTTGTCTAGACTCAATGCAGATTAAATTTAAAAATGTGTAGTGCACAAATCCAAGAAAGACTGCTCTACAACATTTAACAGCACACCTCTAAAATTTGAGTTTCCTCAATCAGAAGTTTGACTAAACCTTATTTTTAAGCTTCCTTCTAGCTCTAAACCTATAATTCTTAATCCTATGGTATTATTAGGAAGCAGCTCTTATGAAAGTGACCATATCCCTACATAAAGCTAACGCATTTATAGACCACATTAAAAGAAGTACAATGTTCAAAATATTGTTCATGACAGCCTCACTATACTCTAACTAAAATGAATACTGTTTCTCTGTACATTTCAAGTGTAAAATTGATCGACTGAACTGTCTAAAGAAAGGTAATGAGGATTTTTAAATAAACCGAGCATATTCAACACAGAAAAGATAAAAATTGCGGGGAGAGGACAGGAAGAAATCATAATTTTCTTCAAATATTTAAAGGGCTACACTGTAGAAAATGAAATAGACTTTCTCTGTACAGCCATAGAGGATCATAAACTAACACATTCATTGTGAGAGGGAAGTTATTCCCAGAGATGTTAAATGAATTACCCAGTGTTGCTGAGGTATTAAGTTACAGCACTGGTATTTGAACTCAGGTCCTCAAAGACTCCAAGCTCTAAGTTCTTTAGGCCACACTATACTGCAGAAAATAATATTCCTGGATGGGATTTCCAGGGAGTCAAATTTCATCTCACTATAATAAAGGACTTTTTAATGTGAGTTTTCAAAAATGGAATAGGTTGAATTATTATAATAATAATGAGCTCCCCATCACTGGAAGCACTTGAATGTTTGTGAAATTGAATTGAGTCAAATTCTGAAGGACTCTCTCTAAGATACATTGAGTCAGAAAGCAGACTAGATAATATTAATGTTACTTGCAACTCCAAGATTTTAATATTCTAAATCACTTTCTTCCTTCATTATAATGAAGTCATGATCATACACTTTGGAAAAATAAATATGAAAAGCCCATGAAAGTATCTTCTGCCAAATCTAAAAACACAACCTATGAGAGGAATTTCTGTCTGGCATAGAAAATTCTTCCATTGCCCCCAAATGAATGACAGTTGCATCTGTCATATTATCAATATTTCCATGAGGGGATAAATCAGGTTAGTATTTGTATTCACCACTGAGAATTCTTTGCTCATTCTAATATGTCATTTTGAGGAGCTCCTTCAGGTTGAATGAAATATAAATGGTCTTTTTAGAGAGAGCAAAGCAAAACTGTGACCATTTTTGTCTCCTTAATGACCTACAAAGGTCATTTGACACTCGCCTTTGCCAAACATAAATTCATCTTAAATCAGTTCTCTAGCATGGAAATAGTTTCACTTGCCAGAGAGAAAAGCAAAGCAAAAAAGAAACAAATAAACTAGAACAAGCAAAAAACACTCAGAGCTAAGTGCTAAGTTGGGAAACTCAAGCATGTCTTTTTTTTTTTAATGTTTGCCTTAAGTGGCTCTCAAGTCATTGGGTTTGAGGAAAACTGTGTTAGAATGCTTACATTGCACCCAATGCATTGGTCATGAAACTGACCTGAAGAATGAGCTAATCTTGCATGTATATGCTTGTCATGCCCACCTGCGTGTGCGTGCAGACACTGCATTTGAGAGTACAGGGAGAGTAAGGTAGGTGTTAAAATTCCGAAAGAGAATTAGGCTCGGATCGCTACAATTGGGTCTAGCTTCTATTTTGTTTCCCTAGCTCCCTTCCTACCCCTCCCATCTCCACAAGGGAGGATGCTGGAGGCTGGGGGCGCTGAGGACTCAGTGCTGGAATGGTCTCCTTTCAGTCTGGGCTGTGCTTGTGTTCTGCTCCTCCTAGTGTCACTGCTGCAGCCTTGAATGCTGGCTCCCTGTTCACTCTGCTGCCTCCGTGCTTCGGCGCAAACCCGTCTGGAAAACCAACAGAGCAGAGGAAGAGGCAAAGGAGGGTGGCAGGAGGAGAAGTTCCCCAGGCAAAGTCTCGGAGTGGCATTGGCTCGGGAAGTTTTCACGTCATTTGCTTCCTTTCGCCTCCCTCTCCCTTCCCCTCCTTCAGCCTCTCCCCCCGTAGAACCCGGAGCGCCCATGGAGCAGGTTGAGAAGAGGAAACCGAGCTTGCAGGACTGAGAACCCCTGGACCCGGAGCCCGTGATGTCTGGCCCCAAACTGGAGACTTCCCCGCCTTGTCGGAACTGGTCATCTTGTCCAGAGCTCAACAGGACTCGGGAGCCTTTGGGGAATCTCTCCCTCTATGACGATGAGGAATTGCTGCGCTACGTGTGGAGAGAATATTTACACCCCAAAGAATATGAATGGGTTCTGATCGCTGGCTATATCATCGTTTTCATCGTGGCGCTCATTGGCAACGTCCTGGGTGAGTGTCCCCCTCGGGCAGCTCTCCAAAGGACTGTCACCTTCCCTCTGCCAGAGGTTGGGAAAGGTCCCTTTACCCCCAGTGTGTTGCCTAGAGTAACAGACACAAAGGGGTCTAAGTGTTAATGTGGGCTTTCTCTACTTTATTGAAAAAAAAAGTTTCCTGTTTGACTAACCAGGGTGCATTGAACTGAAATCTTGCCTTTACCTTGCTGTGCACGGGGAAATCACCACACACACCCCAACACACCCCATCCCGCCGTCATCCCTCACCCTTCCCCACCTCATTGCCCTCCACTCACCATGAAACCTTCTAGGGGTGGAAGAAGTGACTCAGTGGTTAAAGATTTGGACCCTGTTTAGTGAAAGAAATTAGACTTCCTGCTATTATTGAAGCTGGGTACTTCTACAGTTAGGTAGAGTATCAAAGCTGTGTGTTACTTGCATCCCAGACCTGCCCTCTTAAGGAAAGGTGTTCTTTTGGGTTGCAAAAGTCATAATGCGATTCCAGAGGCAGTTTGCCCTTTTTTAGCTCTTAGCAGCAGCTGCCCAGACGGACTAATGGGAGGGGGGAGTAAGGACATATTAGGGAGTGTCTCCTTCAAGGACTAAACCACAGGAGCATAGGACAGTACAGGGTTAGGAAAGAAGAGGGGGGAAAGGAAAAACATCTGAGAAAAAGTCTCAACCCTCTCTCTGTCAGATGTCTGGATTTTATATTGTTCTGGCTTTGTGTTAGTTACTATTATGATACAGGAGTCAGAAAGGACAGACCCTGGTGCTTGGAAATGAGGCAACCACCAAAACAATAATTTCCTTTCCTCTTCTCTTATTCTGGTGCAGGTGGGAGTGAGGGGTGGGAAGCACAGTGGGTTTGTGATCTGTGGGAACCCACAATGCTATTCTATTCAGAGAGGAAAACTTTGAACTGTAGGTATGATTGGGGTGAGCATAGGAATAAGAAAAAATGAGATTGAAGGCAAACTTGCAGGGAGGGAGTTATAGATATTCAGTGGGATGCTGTTTCAAATGTCCGGGTCAGGGATGGAGGCTTAAATGGAATGGAATCAAGAGAAAAGGTGATTTAGATACAGGTTCCCTTGAATTGATATTAGGAAATGGAGGGAATACACAGGGTCAGGCAACCTAGAGTGAACTGTTGGATGTCTTGGAAGCCAAAAGTCAGAAATGACCTGAATTTTGGAAGAACAGTAAACTATTAGCAAGTTTACAATACTAATCTGGTTTTGCCCTCTGTACTCAAATAGATAACCTTGGCTGTGAAGCATTCATGGCCAAAGGTAGGCGATAGACCAGTGCTCAAGAAAGCATTCGAGGTTGCAGTCCAAGGGCTGGCTTATTATTTTATGAGACATAGCAAAATAGCTATGGGTACATGGGTATGCCCTTAGTATATCTCCAAGCTAAACAGTTTCCTTTTTTAATGAAAAAATGCATATATAAACACACACAGGCATACCTGCACATGTGTGTATGTATATATATATGTATATATATATATATGAATTTTCAGGACACAAATATATTTATAAGACCTATCCAGCCAGTACTTGCAATACTGATGGAGATGGACATTGTCATAGTTCTGACTATATAACTGAACTGATATTTGTCCTGCTCCTGTCTTCCTTTCATTCATTTTCAGAATTATATTTAGGTATAATGCCACTTGATCATTGCATGATGATAACACATCAGAAAAGTAGAGAGTTTAGGGAGGTCCCCACTCTCTCTCAGGCTCTACAGACTACTTGATTCAGTAATGAGTTCCCAGGATTCCCCTATATCCATGTGCAACTATTGTGAATGAATGGTCTTCATTGACTATCTGGGCTCTCTCCTCACTAATACAACTTAATAATTAAGGAATACAAATGATATGCACTGAGCATTTAATATTTTGAGGATACAAGTAAAGATGAAAAGATATTTTGATACTACTTAACCAACTCCGTCCTGTGTCTTTATGATTTTAATACTTAATATGAAAGCTAATTTTCTATCTCTCCATCACCCTCCCTCTTTGACTACCCTCAAAGCCTGGGGGCAGGGGAAGAGGAGGAGAGGTTTATTTCTTACATTTGTGGGGTATGTTTCTGTACCTGGGAAAGTTTTGATTTTGAGGCTTAGGAAATGCATACTACAGTTATTCTGTCTGATTGAAATATCAGGGGGAATAGAGAGCACTGTCCACAAACCTAAGTGCTGAAAAGATAAGGTCAACAGTGTACAGAGGAAGGAAGGAAGGAAGGAAGGAAGGAAGGAAGGAAGGAAGGAAGGAAGGAAGGAAGGAAGGAAGGAAGGAAGGAAGGAAGGAAGGAAGGAAGGAAGGAAGGAAGGAAAGAAAAGAGGAGGAAGGGAGAAAAAGATGAGAAAAATTAATTTGAGTTACTTCACCCTCAAGATATTTGGAGTTATTTTCCTTTTGACTGAAAAGTACAGAAAACCTCTCTAGCTGAGCTGAAACCTCTTCTTTACTCAGCTATTCCCTGAAAGTTGATGGGGTTTAGGTTTGACATTTAAACAAATGAGCAGTGTCATTACTCACCAGCAACTTCCTGGTCTTTGATGTCACTGTCAAATTTGCAAAACGGATTAGATAGAGAATTGCCTCTTTTTTTTTGCCTCTGGTGTAAGTTATTTTATGAGGAGAGTGACAGGACAAGAAAGCACATCACTCACACAATATAAAGAGACAACATTAGATATGAAGGTGAAATATCACAGCATAGTAGGAAGATTTAATCAACCTCTTTTCAGGTTCCATTCAGTTTCTTTTTCAAATGACTGGCTACTCTAAAAAATTTAGCCTTGTAGAACTCAGTAATTTAATTCTGTCTCCTAGAAAACATTTCCTTCACAACATTGGACTGGGAAAGCAGTGAATCAGGACTCAACCTTTGCATGTTAGTGAAGCAGATGAATTTTGTCATTGGTCTCTTCATTTCACAAAGGCTCCTGATTATTGCTTCTCAGAAGCTTAGTTACCTTATGATTTCTCTTCTTTCCCTACAATCTGCTATATCTAACTTCTGTCAGGAGATGAAGGATCAAATCAATCCTTCCTCATGAAGATGCAAATGACTAATAAAATTAAAAGTGTTACCTTTCTTAGGCAGAGTGAAAAAATGCAACTCCTACTGTGGAGTTTCAGCCACTACAGAGCTGGTCATAGGGCTAGGTAGATAGATAGTTTTGCCATTTTTTTTCAATGAAGAACCTTCTGAGTGCCCTAAAATTTCACAAAATAAATTACCAGCTCCTAAGGCAACCTTTAAGTGAAACCATAGAAGCAGTGTTATTCATTTTTTCATTCTCCAAACATTTATTAAGCAATTACCACATTGCAAATATTATGTTGGGCACTGTGGAGGGTATACAAATGCCAGCATTAGTCTTTGTTAAGGTGGCATAGTGAAAAGAATCCTGAACTTACATTCAAGAATGTCTGCATCTGAATTCCCTCTCTGATAATTATTAGTTTTGTTACTACAGGAGAGGTAATTGATCTCCCTGAGTCTTAGTTTCCTCTTCTGTAAAATGTCGATAATAATGATACTCAACTGACATAATACATGTTAAACACTTTGGAAACCTTAAGGCATTAAATGTCAGCTCTTAATTTTATTTATCCTTATACTTAAGATGAGGAGAATCAAGAGACCTGGGTTCTAGTCTTACCTCAGTGTGTGACCTTGGACGACAATGCCAATGATTTAAAATTTCATCAGTATAGATTATCCCAGAATTAGATTACAGATGCTACAATCCTTAATAGATTACTTTCATGAGTAAATAAAAAAATCAGTTGTTACACAAGCATTTATAAAGCACCTAAAATATACCTGACAGTGGGAATCCAAAGATAAAATCAAATAGTCCCTGCCCTGAGGAGTTTGCATTTGACTGAGGAATGCAACACATTCTTATATAATTACACATATACACAAAGAAAAAAATACACACACATACACATCTATGTATAGATATGCACATATATACATATATATGTATACGAAATAAATGCAATTAAAATTTTATGGCATAGGGTACTAGCTAAAAGAAGATATCAGAAAGGGCTTCATATAAAAGATATTTGAGCTAAGTTGTCAAGGAAACAATGGATTCTAAGAGGGAGGTGTGAGCTATTAGTTCATTCTAAACAAAGGGAACATCAGTAGAAAGGTATAAAAGCAGGAGATAAAATGAGATGTATGATAGGGGGTATCACAGCAAAAAATGACAGGTTAGCTGGACTGTACAGTGAGCTTCTAGGGACAAAATTATTCATCATCTGGTTGCAGAGATGATGATGGATAATACCTTACATTTATGTATTGCTGTGTATTGTTGTATGATTTTTAAATCACTTTTCCTCGATACAACCCTATGTGGATAGTCATGGAAATATTGTTAATATATTTTTTCCCCAAGACTAGGAAACTGAGTTTAGAGAGGTTAAGTTGCTTGCCCAAGGTCAAACAACTAACCAATTACAGAATAAGAACATGAACAGATGTCTTCTGTCTCCAAGTACTGGGTTTCCCCATCTGTAATATCAGGACAATATTTTATCATTCTTAGATTTTTGAGCTACAATGACACTTAGAGATCATCTAGCTTTGACCCACCCCTACTTTATAAGAACAACATAAAAAGAAATAGAAATGTAAACTTAGCTCAAGTTATTTGTAGAGTTAATGCATAATGCAGACATCTAAGAATCTTGTATTATATTGAATGAAAGAAGATAAATAGTTTTAAAACTGTTACTGTTAACACGATCCACACAGTCCTTTTGCTTATAAATTGTAATATGGTTTGCTAACTGAAGATTTATTTAAACAGAGCTGTTTTGGCATTTCCAGACATTTCTTTCAAAATATTTCCTATGAATTTTGATTCATTATTATTATTCAATGTCTTTGATTTGATATATTGTCTAGAATATTTTCATAATGACATATAAGTGCATATATTTTAGTATATGTAATAAATTTTCTGTATATTTTTTCCATGAATATCTTTGTTTCTCAATCTATTCAGTTAGAATCAGCCCCCAAATGCAAACACTGTTTTTCCCAGAAGCCAATGACAGCAGCATGGGTCATTCATTCATGAATTCTCATTCATTCGCTGATCCATTCATTTCATATCACAGTGTCATATGATTTAGAGAAAGAAGTTATTTGGTGTAAGATTTTCATTTTATAGATGAGGGAATTGGATTCCATAGATGTAAAATAACTTGTGCAAGGTCACTTAGGTAGCAATTAGCATTCATCCATTTAACAAATAATATTGAAAAGTTGCTAGGGAGATAGCATTGTAAAAGGTATTGTTGGGAAAATCATTAAGCCGTTGTTCCTATCCAAAATGCTGGGAAGTTAGGAATGTACATAAATATTAAACTACTATAAAAGAGAATATATATATATAATATTTAAAATGCCATTGTAAATAACTTAGCACCATGAAAAAAAAACAGATTATAAGTGCTTTGAGTTAAAAAGAAAGGGAGTTTCCCTATGGCAGAGAGAGGTCAGAAAGTCTTTTATGGAAGAGGCAGAATTTGATGCTATATATAATATATATATATAACACATATATGTAATATAATCTGTGCACATTATATGCACATGTATTAATATACTCATTCAAATGCATATGTTTGGGTTTTTTTGTCATTTTAGTCATGTAAAACACTTTGTGACCCCATTTGGGGTTTTCTTGCCAAAGAAACAAGAACTTTGCCAATTCTTTCTTCGGCTCATTTTACAGATGAGGAACAAAAGCAAACAAAGTTAAGGTACTTGCTTAGAGTCACATGGCTAGTAACTGTCTGAGGCCAGATTTGAATTGAGGAAGATGAGTCTTCTGACATCAGAGCCAGGCATTCTATGCTCTGTGCCACTTAGCTATTGTGTGTATATGTGGTTAGGCAAATAGGAAGAAAGAGAGATAATGAACACTCCATTTGCAGTATTAGGTGAATAAGAACTTGTGTTTTGGGAAAATGAATGGAATTTTCCTGGAAGTAAAACAGTCTGGGTGGAGCAGAAGGTTAGTATTTGAGACTGGAACTATAGACTGTAGCATGATACATGGGGCCTTGAATACCAAATTAAGTATTAGTTTACATTTTATTTTTGTAGTAAATAGAAAGTCATTTCATTTTTTAGGAGGGGAATAATATTATGAAAGATGAATTTAGGCAAATTAGTCTGGCAGCTGCACTAATAATTGATTAGAATGGAAAGTGGGAGGAGTTTGGAAGGAAGGAGGTCATTGAACCAGAGAATCTGGGAAGTAATCTTAAAGGTCATCTAGTTCCTTCTGAATCTAAAGCTCAACTTGCCCGATACATACCAAAATAGTCATGCACCTTTTTCTTGAAAACCTGATGTAACAGAAACTCTCTTCCTCTCAACATCATAAATGTAGTTTTGGGGAACTCTATTAGCATCCCCTTCCTTACACTGAGTTGTTCTATCTTCCTGCAACTTCTACACTATTCCTTGTTATTTCTGGTGGAGTTACATAAAATAAATATAATCTTAGTCCTACACCACAATTCTTCCACTATTTCAAGAAACAGTTTGCCTCAATCATCTTGTTTAGCTAAACACACAAACAGACAGACAGATAGATGATAGACAGACAGATAGATAGATAGATAGATAGATAGATAGATAGATAGATATCAGTACTTTTCATCCATTCATATTATAAAAGAACAAATTTAGATCTGACCTTTTCAGGTCATCTATTCCAACCCCTTCTTTTTACAGATGAGAAAACTGAGCCTCTAGAGAAGTTAAATGATTCATCTGAGTCTATATAAATAGGAAGTGGAAAAGGTGACCTTCAACCCCAGGTCTTCTGAATCCAAATACAGTCTTTTTTCTACTACTTCACTAGATTAATTTTGTTCATGATTTTTGTTGCTCTATTCAGTAGGTATAAGCTCCAGCTTGTCAATGTTCCTTCTAAAAGCTTGTGCTCAGACCAGAATGTCTCATTCAAATACCATTTGACCAAGGTAGATTATATATACCTATTACTTCCCTCAATAGGGATATAACATGTTTATTAAGGCAGTCTTAAGCCTGTTGCTATTAAATCAAAGAGCTCATTCAACAAATTGTCTATAGAATGATGGATTTTTATTCCATAGCAACTGTTTAGGCCATATACTAAGACAAAGTGGTTGCAATCTGTGTCAGTGGAGGGGGTACATACATCAACATAATTGCAAATTTTTGTGTTATTGAAATATAATGTTATGTTATCTTTTGTGTTGTTACATTATGTTGTTGACTCATCTCAACCTAGTACTCTACATCGCCCAGTCCAGCCCCCAATTGTGAGTTGTATGAACTTTTATCTAGATTTTTGTTTGTATAATTAATCATTAAACATAAATACATGGTTTTACATTAACTCTATTCAAATTTCATCTACTTATTTTGTCAAAACATCTTCATGATTTGGTAATGTAGTATATTCCCTATTTCATTGAAAATTTTGATGAACAGGCAGTTATGCTTTCTTTTAAATCATTAATAAAAATACTGAAGAAGTAGGTTAAAGTCAGAGCCCTAAGGTACTCCACTAGAGACCTTTTCCCAAACTGAAATCTTTGGATCCAGTCATTTAGTGTTGAATTAATCTCATTCTATTATGAACCAATACACTTTAAATATTTGTTAAAAATAAAGATGTAACACATGTATGTAACTTCTCTGATCTGTTTAGAAAAAAATCCTAACAAAAATGAGATTAATCCAGCATGCAATAAGTCGATAAATCCATACAAGTTTTTCTGTACCTATGTGTAAGATTTTATCTTTATCCCTTCTGAATTTAATTTAATTATATCCAATCTTATGCTCTAATGTGTCACAATCTTTTTTAATCTTGCCTCAGTCATCAAGGTTTTTTGTTGTTCCACAAGATATTTTGTTTATACATTTGATACGCATGCCATTTCTGCTTATATTCAAGCTATTGATCAACAATTTTAAATGACCCAGGGCCAAAAACAGTCCCTGGGACACTCAATTAGACACATGCCAGAATGATATTGAACCATTAACAAATATATATATTTAATATGGTCCTTCAATCAGTACTAACCTGTATTACTCTCTAAGGCATTATTACAACATGTCCATAAGAGCAGAATGAAATAATTTATGAATTTTTAGACAAAATCTGTGATTTCATATTTTAATCAATTTATCTGTGTTGACACTTTGTAATTGCGATTTCCTTTTCTATATATTCAATTCTTTTGCAATGCAGTCTAGAATTTTCCCAGGAATTGGAGTAAAGATTAGTGGCCTACTCTATTTTTGAAAATCAAGAAATTTTCCCTCCACCAGTCCTGCATGACATTTAAAATATGAGTGACTGTCACTCAGCAATTACATAGGCCAGTTCTTTCAACCCAAAGCTATATATTTTTTTCTGGACCAGGTTGCTTCAATAAGAACAAATAGGCTTAGTACAGTGCCTATCACATAGTAGGTGCTTAATAAATGTATATTCATGGAGTGATTCTTACCATCTGCTTACTTATCTTGGGCAGCTACCATTATTCCCCTGTGATTTCAGGGGCAAAAATTATTCTCTGTTTTGGAGAAGATAGAATCAAAAGAAAATGGAATAAGTCTGTCTTTTCTTTGTTGTTACTTATTTCCCTATCCACACCAAGCAATAGAATTATTTCTTCTTTAATCCTCCTTTTCCCCAATAGAACTCAAAGGGGATAGAAAAATAGCAACTTTATTTTATCACTATTAGTTTTCTTGATCAGCTTCAGCACATTCTGAACTTTGGAACTATTGGAATTACTTTTGTAAAGACAGTAACATGATCTTGTATTTATACTCTTTTACTGCCTCTTACTTCTACCTTCTGCACATTTTTTTAATCTAAGTGAGTTGGGGAGTTTCCTATATTAGGTCTCCTTAGACCACTTCTGTTTTTACACATCATTAGTACGGTTTACTTTTGTGGCTTCATATTTTCATTCTTGAGATTTCTTCTCTCAGTTGGAATGATTTCCACTGTAGGATTATAGACTTTGGAGATTATTCCTACCCTTCTTATGAAACTTTTGAATCTGATTTTCAAAATTCCAGGATATATTTTAAACTATATAGCCTTTCAGTTCCTTCTCTATTACAAGCTGCAGGAAGGGATTGTTACTTTTCCCCAAGATTTTCCCATGTCCCTATATGGCAGCAAGCACCCCAAGCATCCTCAGGGTTTGCTGCCAACACAGGTTCTTGGATCTGCTTTGATACATTCCCATTACATTAGGCCCCAAGATCTTTTATGCCCATAGCATAGACAATTTACTTTTGAATTAGCACTAAACATCTCTTAGGTCACATTTTCAAGAGACAGAAGTAAGGTTACCAAAGTAGCCACTGGGCCTTAAACAAACACAAAGTACATTGCATTATCACTTCAATTCAAAACAAGAGTCCAAATAAAGTTCTCTTGTGGGGAGGGGGTGTCCCTCCCCTCACACAGCTCCAGCCCCTGCTTCCAAGTACAGAGAGGGGGTTGGGCAACAAAATCAACAAGGTGGGGTCCTTGGGGGTCCAAGGCACTTTATCCCACCCACCATAGTCACAAGTCCATCCTCCCCATGGGTCCCAAACTGTGGGATGCAGCCAGGAAACACATTCAGTGCCCCTGCTTTGCTGCTCAGTTCTTATCTTTTCCTTCTCCTCCCACAGGCGGCAGCCGCTCCTGGCTTCTGCCCAGGTCCTGATGCAGGCAGCTCACCATTCCTGCTCTCAGCTCAGCGAAGTCCACATGCAGGCCATTCTTCTCTCCTGGTCCATGGCTCCACAGAGTCACAGCTACCACAACTGGGAAATAAACAATTATCCCAGCCCCCATACTTTCCTTTTAATCTGCAGATCCTGTTCGTGACACCATTTTGTGGCAGCAAGCACCCCAAGCGTCCTCAGGGTTTGCTGCCAATACAGGTTCTTGGATCTGCTTTGATAAAGGAAAGCAACTCAAAATCTGTTAACAAGCTTACTTTAATCAGTCAAACATGTATCGTTTACCTAGTTCAGGGGAAAAAGGTCAGCACCCCAAACTTCAGAATACACAGACAGAATTATCAAGACAGAGAAACAGATCAAGTAGACAGATTTCCAAACTGTCCAACCATTACATCCATACCAAATCAACATCTGGGTTTCAACATCTGGGTTTTTCAAAGCCAGGGTCTCTGGACAATGGCTCCCCAAAATCCATATCAAATCACAGAACACTTCTCAAAGTGAGCCCCCAAAACAAAGCTACACATCAGGGCTTATATAGCCTTCTCCTGGCTCAGAGAATGTAACAACCTTATTGACTCACTGGCCAATCAAGAAGTATCTACTGAAAAACAAGCCTCCCACCCCAGGCTCCAGGTGCACTTTAGACTAGGGGCAGGGAAGATCTTCAAATTTACATTCCCATTACACCCTATTAATGAACCACTTCTTAATTACTAGTGAAAATCACATCCAGGATAGAATTTCTATTCATTGGTTGCTCCATCTTCAGGAGAATGAATTTTTGATAGTGCAACTCCGAAAGATACTAAACATTTTACTTTGTTTTCCTTTCCATTCCCCATTGACTTTCTGGACAATTGAATTTTTTCCTCATTACAACATCATGCCTCTGTGTCAGGTATGTGAAGTATTTTCTCAAACTTTGTTTTATCTCCATTTGTCCAGATAGTCTGTAATATCTTCTGAGGAAAAATCACTTCTACTTTCCCCCCACTCAGTTTCATTCAAATGCTCTTTGTTTTGATTCTCTTCTGTGGTTCCTGGATTTGATGGTCGGGTGTATTCTTAATATAATAATGCATACTATTCACCTTAGGCTTTTATGTTTCATGCTCTGGGTGAATAAGGTATACTCAACCAGAGATATATTCTAGTTTTTGAATCATTCTACCAAGTCACATTGAGAACTATAAGGGCAATTTCTGAATTTTATTTCTGTGAATTTCTAGACATGTGAACTGATGTTTTTCTTCTTTCATTATAGCTACTTTTTCTTTCCACTTTTGTTGTCAATTTAAAACACTTTGATAAGACTTAAATACAATGCACAGATACATTCTTACCATTGTTTGATAAATGTATTCTCTCTCTGTCCAGAAGTCTGCCTTGTTTAATCTTGATTTCAGAAATCCAAACTTTATATTTAACCACAAACTTCTCATGCAGATGTTTTACTTGTCAAATATTTTTCACTTCTAAATCCCTTCCCTTTAAGAGGTAGAAGTGAGGAAACAATCTGTGCCCCTATGGTCTTTGGTTTCTTGCCTCAAATTACATAATCTTTGCCAACACTTTCTAGGTACCTTCTGGCAGCAGTGCTCATGTGAATCACCAGAAATTAGTCATCCATTAAATCTATCAAATTTTCTGTCATATCTTGGATACATGTCCCATGAAGGTAAAAGGCTGGTTTTTTTTACAGATGTTATTAGGCTGGCCAAAAGCTTCCTTGTTATCACTGTGCAAGGGATCATCAAGGACAAGCATTCTCTTCTTCTGGTGAGAAAGATCTCTTCTCCTAGATTCTTCTTGAGTCCTTCTCTTAAGTGTAATTCTGCTCCTTCTGAAAGTTTTTTTTCTTCAAAGAAACTAGAAGGAACATCTGGAGCTGTAATATTTTTTTGTCTTTATAGGCTCCTGAATTCCTCTTCACCAAATTTTTCTTCCGCATCTTTAATTCCTTTAATATTCTCAATTACTTTAATTTCTGTTATTTTTCCACAACTCCAACTCCCCATATACAATTCCTTTTCTTTCTTATTGATTTTTAAGTCAATCTCTCTTCTCAAGCATCTTTTCCTATAATGTTCTGTCAGAGAAGCTCAAAGTGCAAGGCCTCAGCCAGACCTAACTCCTCTGGTTCTATGTTGTCATTGCTTAAAGGACAAATAGATACTTCTTCCTCAGAGCACCCAGCTTCCTCTACAAGAAGTTGCAAATTGATTTTAGCTCCAAGATCCCAGTTGATTTTTTCTTCTCTTCTTCCTTTGTGTGCTATTCTTCCACCCTCCAAACTCTGAGAAGGTCAAGGTTTACCTGCACTTACGATTTTTGTAAATTATTTTTTCACAAAGAACCATGCTTCAACTTTTTTTTAATGGAACATTTCATTGTCCCTGACAATTGTAGTGCAGACAGTCACTCCTGCACTCCCATTACCCTCTCTTTTCGGAGGCATATTAACCTACAGATGGAACATGGATAGTAAGTAATTAGCTGTAGAATAAATACAGCCATCAAATACTCAGTGTATAAGTGAAAAGAACATGAAACTTGGAGTGAAAGGACCTGTGTTTGAATTCTGGTTCTATTCCTTATTGCCTGTGTCAAGTTTGGCAAGTAATATATTCTCACTGAATATCATGTTCTCACCCAGCAACATGAAGTATTTTGGTGATATTACTATTAAGTATCCTTCAAGCATTAAATCCATTATTCTATGAAGTCACTACAAGTTCTCAGGATTGATTATTTTTTTAATACAAGAATTTTTTATTTTACTTTGTTACTTTTATTATTTTAAAATTTATTTTTAGTTTTCAACATTCACTTCTATAAGGTATGGAGATCTAATTTTTCTCCCCTTGTCCTCACCCCCTCCTTCAAGAGGGCATGCAATCTGATATAGGCTATACATGTACAATTATTTTAAACATATTCCCACTTTTAGTTATGTTGTGAAAGAAAAATAAAAACTAAAGGGAAAAATAAAAAGAAAGAAAAAAAGAGAGAAAAATCAGTTTGTTTGAACCTGTATTCAGACTCCATAGTTCTTTCACTGGATGTGGAGAGCATTCTCCATCAAGAGACTTTTGGAATTGTCTTCTGCTCTATTTCTGAGAAGTCTATCAAAGCTGGTCATCACATGATGGTGCTGCTACTGTGTACAATGTTCTTCCTGTTTCTGTTCATTTCATGCAGTACATTTCTTTCAATTCTTTCTGGTTTTTTTTTCTGAAATCCACCTGCTCATCATCTCTTATAGAACAATAGTATTTCAATGCATTCATATACCACAATTGATTCAGCCATTCCACCAAATGATGGACATTCTCTCAATTCTCAACTCTTGACCATCACAAAAAGAGCTACTGTAGATATGTTTGTTCATGTAGGTCCTTTTCCTGTTTTTTATGATCTCTTTGGGATATAGCCTTAGAAGTGGTATTGCTGAGTCAAAGGGAATACACATTTTATAGCCCTTTGGGCATAGTTCCAAATTGCTCTCCAGAATGGTTGAATTAGTTCATAATTCCACCAACAATGTATTAGTGTTCCAATTTTCCACATGTTCTCCAACATGTATCATTTTCCTTTCCTTTCATATTAGCCAATGTGATAGGTGTGAGGTGGTACCTCAGAAGTGTTTTAATTTGAATTTATCTAATCAATAGTGATTTAGACCATTTTTCCATATAGCTTTATAAAGATAGCTTTAATTTCTTCATCTAAAAACTGCCTGTTCATATACTTTCACCATTTATCAATTGGAAAATGACTAACAACTAAGAATTTGAGTCAGTTCTCTATAATTTTAAGAAATGAGGTCTTTATCAGAATCTCTGGCTGCAAAATTTGTACCCCAGTTTTCTGCTTTTCTTTCCAACTTTGGTTGCATTGGTTTTGTTTGTGCAAAAACATCTTAATTTATTGTAATCAAAATTGTCCATTCTGTATTTCATAATGTTCTCTATCTCTTCTTTGGTCATAAATTCTTCCCGTCTCCATAGATCTGACAGGTAAACTATTCCTTGCTCTCTTAAATTGCTTGTGCTCTCACCTTTTATGTCTAAGTCACTTACCCATTTTTATCTTACCTTAGTATATAGGGTGTGAGATATTTGTCTGTGCCTAGTTTCTGTCTTACTAATTTCCTGTGTCCCATCAATTTTTTTCAAATAATGAGTTCTTTTCCCAGAAATTGGAGTCTTCTGGCTTATCAAATAGTAGATTACTATAGCCATTAGCATGGTATCTTGTGTACCTAATCTATTCTACTGATGACCACTCTATTTCTTAAGCAGTACCATTTTGATGATTGCTCCTTTATAATGTAGTATAGATCTGGTATGACTGGGCCACTTTCCCTTGTATTTCTTTTCATTAATTCACTTGATATTCTGGATTTTTTGTTCTTTCATAGGAACACTGTTATTTTTTTTCAGATCTACAAAATAATTTTTGTTACTTTGATTGGCATAGCAATGAATAAATAATTTAGGTAGAATTGTCAGTCTTTTATTCTTCTTATTAGCGCAGCCTATCCATGAGCAATTGATATATTTGCCATTGTTTAGAACTTACTTTATTTCTGTGAAAAGTGTCTGGTAATTGTATTCATATAGTTCCTGGGTTTTTATTGGTAGGTAGAATCACAAATATTTTATATTAAATTACGTTAAATGGAATTTCTCTTTCTATCTCTTGCTGTTGGGCTTTGTTAGTAATATATACAAATACTGATAATTTTATGTGGGTTTATTTATATCTTGCACTTTTGTTAAAGTTGTTAAGTATTTCAAGTAGTTTTTTTAATTGATTCTCTAGGATTCTCTAAAAATGCCTTCATAGCATCTAAAAAAGAGTGATAACTGTGTACTAGTTAACTTTGGATAGCAAAACTGTATTTTTTTTCCCCAAAATGTCTTTGCCTAGTCTAATTCTTCAATTGCTTTTTCTTCTCTTATTGCTAAAGCTAACATTTCTAATACAATATTGAATAATATTGATAATGGGCATCTTTGCTTCATCCTTGATTTTATTGGAAATGCTTCTAGCTCATCCCTATTACATATAATGCTTGCTGAAGGATTTGGATAGATGCTAATTATCATTTTAAGGGAGACTCCAATGACTCCTAAGTTCTCTACTGTTTTGTAATAGGAATGGATGCTGTATTTTGTCAAAAGATTTTTCTGCATCTGTTGAGAAAATCATATGTTTCTGTTAATTTTGTTATTGATATAGTCAAATACACTGATAATTGTGGGGTTTTTTTCCTAATATTGAACCAATCCCACATTCCTGGTACAAATCCAACCTGGTCATAGTATATTTTCCTTATGGTAAATTGCTGTAATCTAATTGCTAATATTTTATTTTTTTAAAAATTGCTTCTATACTCAGGGAAATTGGTCTATAATTTTCTTTCTCTGTTTTGACTCTTCCCAGTTTAAGTATCGGCAGCATATTTGCATTATAAAAAAAAAAGTCTGGTAGGACTCCTTTACCTGTTTTCCCAACTAGTCTATATAGAATTGGGATTAATTTTTCTTTCAATGTTTAATAAAAATCTTGGGGAGTTCATTGATGGCTTTTTCAATTTCCTTTTTCTGAAATGAGGTTAAGTATTTATTTCTTCTTCTGTTAATCTGGACAATTTATACTTTATATTTCATCCATTTCACTTAGATGGTCAGATTTACTGGCAAACAGTTTGGCAAAATGGTCCCTAATTATTCATTTCATTTTTTCCTCATTGGTAGTGATTGCACCCTTTTCATTTTTGACACTGATAATTTGGCTTTCTTTCTTTTTATTTAAAGAAATTTAATCCAAGTTTATCTATTTTTCCCACAAAATCATTTCTTAGTGTTATTTATTAATTACCTCAATAGTTTTATCAGTTTCAATTTTTAAATCTCTCCTTTGATTTTCAGAATTTCTAATTTGCTATTTAATTGAGGAATTTTATTTTGTTCTTTTTTCTAGCTTTTTTTTAGTTGCATTGATCTTTTTCTCCATTTTATTCATGTAAGAATTTAGAGATATAAAATATCCCCTAAGAACTGCTTTGGCTGCATCCCATAACTTTTGTCATGTTGTTTCATTTTCCTTATTCTCTTTGATAAAGTTATTGCTTTTATGATTTGTTATTTGAACATTTATTCTTTAGGATTAGGTTATTTAATTCCCAATTAATTTTTAGTATATCTTTCCATGGCCTTTTATTACATATAATTTTTATTGCATCATATGAAAAAGATCCATTTAATATTTCTGCTTTACTGCTTTGGATTGTGAGAGTTTTGTGCCCTAGTACATGGTCAATATTTGTGTAGGTGCCATGTACCACTGAGAAAAAGGTATATTCCTTTCTATCCCCATTCACTTTTTTCTCCAGGTCTATAATATCTAACTTTTCTAAAATTCTATTCACTTTTTTAACTTCTTTCTTGTTTATCTTGCAATTAAATTTATCTAGTTCTGCAAGGGGGAGTTAGAGATCCCCCACTAGCGCAATTTTGCTGTCCATTTCTTCCTATAACTCACTTAACTTCTCCTCCAAGAATTTGGATACCATACCACTTGGTGTATATATTTTTAGTATTGGTATTGTTTCATTGCCTGTGGTACCCTTTAACAAGATATAGTTTCCTTACTTAACTCTTTTAATTAGATATATTTTTTTTTGCTTTTTATGAAATCAGGATTACTACCGCTCCTTTTGTTTTCACTTCATCTGATGCATAATGCATTCCACCCCAGCCTCTTACCTTTACTTTGTGTGTATCTCTCTGTTTTAAATGTTTTTCTTATAAATAACATGATGTAGGATTATGGCTTCTAATCCACTCTGCTATCCACTTCTACTTTATGGGAGACTTCATCCCATTCACATTTATAGTTATGATTACTAACTGTGTCTTTCTTTCATTATACCTCCCCCCCCCCGTTATAATTTACTATCTCCTTTCAACTTTTCTTTTTTCACCAGAGATTTGCTTCTGACCACTAATTCCCTCAATCTGCCCTTCCTTCTATCAGCCCCCCACCCTTTTCTTTCCCCTCTCTGCTCCTACTTCTATATAAAAATAGATTTCTAAAACCAACTGAATTTATATTCTATTCCCTCTTTGAACCAAATCAGATGAGTTAGGTTCAATCAATGCTCATTTATGACCCTTCTTTCCCTCTACTGAAATATGTCTTTGTGCTTCTTCATGTGATGTAATTTGTCCTTTCCTGCCTCCACTTTTACTCTTCTCCCAATACAATCCTTTCATTTTATGCTTAATTACTTTTCATCACATAAAAGGCAATTTATACCCACACCTTCCATGTATACACCTTCTAAATACCATATTAAAGATTAAAATTCTCAAGTGTTATAAGTATCATCTTCCCAAGTGGGGATACAAACAGTTTAATCTTATTGAATAACATGTTTTTTTCCCTTTCCTTTTTACCTTCTTATGCCTCTTTTGAGTTTTGTATTTGAAGATTGAATTTTCTTTGAATCTCTGGTCTTTTCATCAGAAATCATTGAAAGTCCTTAATTTCAATGAATATCCATCTTTTCCCCTGAAAGATTATGCTGGCTAGTTGATTCTTCATTGTAATCCAAGCTCCTTTGCTTTCCAGAATATCATGTTCCAAGCCTTAGAGTCCTTTAATGTAGAAGTTGCTAAGTCCTGTGCAATTCTGAGTGTGGTTAAATGATATTTAAATTCCTTCGTTCTGGTTGTTTGTAGCATTTTCTCTTTGACCTAATAATTCTGGAATTTGACTACAATATTCCTTGGAGCTGTCATTTTGATACCTTTTTCATGAGGTGATCAGTGGATTATTTCTATTACTATTTTACCCTCTAGTTCTACTATATCAGGGTAGCTTTCCTTTAAAATTTCTTGAAAGCTGCTCTCCAGGCTGTTTTTTTTTTATCATGTCTTCCAGGAAGCCCAAAAATTCTTAAATGATCTCTCCTGGAACTATTTTCCAGATCAGTTGTTTTTCTAATGAGGTATTTTAAATTTTCTTCTATTTTTTCATTCTTTCAATTTTGGTTAACTGATTGTTAATGTATCATAGAGTTCGTAGCTTTCACTTGCCAATTCTAATTTTTTAAGGAAGTATTTTCTTCAATTAACTTTTGTGCCTCTTTTTCCATTTAGTCAATTGTATTTTTTAAATCTTTTCTCAATTAATTTATTTATTTGTAGTTTTCAACATTAATTTCCAAAAGATTTTGAGTCACAAATTTTCTCCCCATCTTTCCCCTAACCCCAACCCCCAGAGAGGAAAACTAATGAACACACCTTCCCCCAATCTGTTCTCTTTTATATCCTTCTCCATTAACCCCCAACTTTCTAGCAAGATGGATTTCTCTTCCCCAGTGCCTGTATATCTTATTTTCCAGTTGCATGTAAAAAAAATTTAACATTTATTTTTTAAAACTTTGATTTACAGATTCTTTCCCTTCTTCCATCCTCACACATCCCCACTGGGAAGACAAGCAATTCAATATAGGTTGTACATGTGTAGTTATGAAAAACATTTCCATAGTAGTTATATTGTGAAAGACTAACTATATTTCCCTCCATTCTATCCCACCCCTTACTGATTCTATCTTCTACTTTGACCCTGTCCCTTTTCAAAAGTGTTTGCTTGTAACTACCCTCTCACCCAATTTTCCCTCCCTTCCATCATCCCTCCTCTTATTCGCTTCTCCCCTACTTTCCTGTAGGGTAAGATACCCAATGGAGTGTGTATGTTATTCCCTCCATAAGACAAATTCAATGAGAGTAAGGTTGATCCATTCCCTTTCACCTTCCTGCTCTTCCCCTCCATTGTAACAGTTTTTTTCTTGCCTCTTTTATAGATCGTTTCCCCTATTCTATCTCTCCCTTTCTCCTTCTCCCAATGTATTCTTCTCTCACCTCTTAATTGTATTTTTTTAGATATACCTTCATATTCAACTGATCCTGTGCCCTCTATCTTTGTATACATATACACACATATACACACACTCACATATGTATTTATACACAAAATGCTCTCTATACATACATATATGTATGTGTACATACATATGCATATGTATTTCCTTCAACTATTGTCATACTGAGGAAAGTCTCATGAGGTACAATTATATTTTTTTTTCATGTAGGAATATAAATTGTCCAAGTTTAACAAGTTTCTTATGATTTCTTTTTACTGTTTACCTTCTTATGCTTCTTTTGCTTCAAAAACGTCAAATTTTCTGCTCAGCTCTGGTTTTTTTCATCAAGAATGCCTGAAAATCCTTTATTTCATTGAATGACTACATTTTTCCCTGTAACATTATACTCAGGTTTGCTTGTTAGGTGATTCTTGGTTTTAATCCTAGCTCCTTTGACCTATGGAATATCATATCCCAAGGTGTTTGATCCATTAGTGTAGAAGCTGCTACATCTTGTGTTATCCTGATTGTGTTTCCACAGTACTCAAATTGTTTCTTCCTGACTGCTTGTAATATTTTCTCCTTGACCTGGGAACTCTGGAATTTGGCTATAATGTTCATAAGAGTTTTCTTTTGGTGATCTTTTTCAAAGGCAATTGAATTCTTTCAATTTCTATTTTGCCCTCTGGTTCTAGAATATTAGGGCAATTTTCCTTGAGAATTTCTTGAAGGATGATTTTTAGGGTCTTTTTTAATCCTGGCTTTCCAGTAGTACAATAAATTTTTAATTATCTCTCCTGGATCTATTTTCCAGGTCAGTGGTTTTTCCAATGAGATATTCCACATTGCCTTCTATTTTTTCATTTGTTTGGATCTGTCTTATAGTATCCTGACTTCTCATAAAGTCATTAGCTTCCATTTGCTTCAATCTAATTTTGAAGGAATTTTTCTCTTCAGTGACTTTTTGAAATTCCTTTTCCATCTGGGAAATTAGGCTTTTTAAGGCATTCTTCTCCTCATTGGCTTTTTGGGCCTCTTTTGTCATTTGAGTTAGTCTATTTTTAAGGCGTTATTTTCTTCAATCAGGCTGTTGACTCACTTTTCGTGATTTTACTGCATCATTCTCATTTCTCTTCCCAATTTTTCCTCCACTTCTCTTACTTGATTTTCAAGTTCCTTCTTGAGTTCCTCCATGACCTATGACCAGTTCATTTTTTTCTCAGAAGCTTTTTTGATTTAGGAGTTTTGACTTTGTTGTCTTCTGGTTCCATGTTTTGATCCTCTTTATGCCCCACAAAAAGGTTCAATAGTCTGATTGTGCTTCCTTTATTTGTTCATCTTGCCAGCCAATTACTTTACTTTTAAGCTCTTTGCCATGGTAGAACTCTGCTCGAGAGTGGAGAGAGCTGTGTCCCAAATTGCTGGGGTTTATGCAGCTGCTGCCACAGCTGTTGTCAGAGCTATGAGGAGGGCACCCTCTCTACAGCCACAACAAGCTCTGGCACACTAGTATTCCTCATACCAGGACCACTACCCAATACTGTGAACCAGATCCAAGCAGGTCAAAACAAGAGCAATTACCCTTTAAAAATTGCCACTTGGTCCTCCTAGCATCCTCAGAACAGGAGCTCTGGAGGTAGCCATGTGTTAGCAGCTGCCTGTGGCAGTGTGCGGCAGTGCTTCCACCATCTCTCACCCTGGGTGAGAGACCACACTCTACTCTGACCCCAGATCAGCAGGGTTCACCATTGACCTTTTGCTTTCTCTTTGGCATTTACCGATTGAGAAGTCTGGAAACTGCCACAACTGCCAGTGATTCACTCTCCTGAACTCTGCTCTGGATGCTTGGTGGCATTAGTCAAGGCCACCCCACATCAGGCCTGAATAGCTCACACGGGACGGGGCTCAGCTCCCAGCCTGGTGCAATAAACCCTTCCTGTTAGCCTGCCAGGCTGCCTTCAGCCAGAGATTTGTGGGTTCTGTAGCTCTAAAATGTGTTTAGAGTCATTTTTTTACAGGTATCTGAGGTGGTTGGAGTGGGAGCTGAAGCAAGTTCCTGCTTTTATTCAGCCATCTTGGCTCCCCCCTCAATTTGTCAATTGTATTTTTTAAGGAGTTGTTTTCTTCAGTCAAGTTTTGTCCTTCCTTTTCCAAACTGTTAATTCTCTCTTGCAAACTTCTCATTTTTTCCCAATTTTTCTTCTACTTCTCTTATTTGACTTTGAAATCCTTCTTAAGCTCCTTTAAGGAGGCTTTTTGAGCTTTGAGACCAATTTATATTTCACTTTTAGGTTTCAGAAGGAGGTATATTGACAATGTTGTCCTCTTCTGAGTTTTGTGTTTTGATCTTCCACATCACCATATAAACAGTCTATGCTTAGTTTCTTTTTTGCTTCTTGCTCATCTTGTTTACTCATTTCTTGGCTTTTAAAGTTGAGTACTCCTGCTGCAACACAGGGGACAGTGTCCCAAGCTTCTTGTGCTGAAGGCCAGTGGCCTAGTGTTTCACCAATGCTATACCCACAGCAGCTGCTATGAATATGCAGACATATTTCCAGGGTTGAATCACAAAATATAACAAACTCTTCCTCAAAGATGAAGCCAAGATATTTATTCAGATACCAGAAAGCCAATTCCACCATGGCAACAAAGTTTATATACCTAACCAATCCAGGGATCACTGACATGTGCAAGCCTTCCCTCTGTTAAGTCTCCCCACAAATAAGCTCCCCTAGGCAAAACTCCTCTCTCTCTCACTCACACTGGCTGCTCTGTCTGGTTCTCCTCTATTCTGCCTCGTTTTCTCTTCCTGTTCCACCCTTCCTGCTCCATCCATTTGGTAAGCTCCTCCCACCATGGGCTCCATGTGACTCCAGCTGTGGGCAGGGCCAGAGCTCAAAGTGGGTCCTATGGGCCTATTAAGGGGCAGGGAAGATCTTCAAATTGTCTTCAGATTATACCTAGTCACTGAATGTCTGTGTTGGGACCTCAGATGCTGGCAACTGGAATGTATAGTGGTTTGGAAGCTTACCTGGTGTTGAATTGAAGTTCTAGTGGAGGTGTCTTGTGTGTGCTGAAGCCAGGTATTTTTTTTTCTTTTGTTTCCCCATGGCTACACTGAAACACATGGGGATCTGCCCACTGCAGGATGCCTGCTAGCCCTGGAGTGCTCTGAAGTATTTGGAAATCTGACTGGTGGAAGATATCTGTTCACCAGGGGCTAACTGAAGCATGGGGAAATCTGGCAGCCAGAGGATTCCTGTCTGCCCTGAGCTGCATTAAAGCACATGGAGATTCTCTGTGCTGGAGTCTAGCAGATCCCTTTTCTTTGCTAAGTTACATGAGTATTACTGGTGTTCCTATTTGCTGAATCAGCCATTTGGGGGTTCAGGCCCTCCCACTAATTTACCAAAGTGGTGCTTGCTGCTGGCTTGCTGGGATGCTTTCTGTCCTGGAATTCATTCCCCTTTTACCAGAGAGTGATGGACCTCTCCTGAAAATCCTCAAAGTTCCCTGCTCCACTTCATCTTTCTACTGGCTCTGATATTCCAGGATTTGTTCTAAGGTGCTATTTTGTAGTTGTTTGGAAGTGGATATTGAAGAGTTACTGAGGTTTATTGCTTACTCCACCATATTGGCTACTGGAGGTCCTCAGGTTTGCTTTTTAAAGTACTATACGTATTTATAACAAACTTCCTAAACACTTTCTTAAGACCTTTACATATTATCAACTCTTTATAACTTGATAAACACACAATGTTTATTTTTTACCATTTTAGTTAGTAGAACAATAAACATTTATTAACTCTTTTGTAGGTGCAAGGAGTCTACTAAGTCCTGTGAATATAAAGATAAAAGTAAAGTAGCATCAGCCCTTCACGAACTCATATTTTAAATGGAGGAGGCTAAATTCCTCAACAACTTTATAGTCACACTTTATTGCTGTTGTTTTATTTCTTAAGCATTAAAAACCTCACTTATTTAACTTACCTTTTCTAATGTACCTTGTCTTTCCAATTACATTCTTCTTGAGCTTTCTCTTAAGCTCTTAGATCTTAATTCTATTCCTTCTGAAAGTTCTCTTCAGAGAAGTGAAATGCATAATCTAGACCTGGAGTTGTTTTTTCCCCTTTTTTGTTTTTTGCTTTTATATGTTACTGATTGTTATCCCAAAATTTTCCTCCTCAAATTTCATGTTTGATTTTCTTCATGTGTCCTAGCTTTTCTATAAAAGCTTCATGATTCTTTTTCTTTCTTATTCAGTTCAATTCATTCTTTCCTCTCAAGCATCTTTTCCTACAATATTCTGTCAGAGAAATTGGAAGTACAAGGCCTCACAGTTTAGCCAGTCTAATCTCCTCATTGTATAGAGATACAAAAATTGTTCTTACCCAAAGTCATAAGTGGTACTTTATAAATCTACTACCACCACCAATGAAAAGTGATTATACTATGTCCTCACATATTCCTTGAATTTCTAATTTTCCTCCCCCTATGTCCACTCTAATGGGTAATGTTACACTATGAACCCTGGACCTTCCCTTAGTTCATCATTAAAATTTGTTTACTATAAAACAATAGCTTTACTATGGGAATGTGAAGTCTTACATTGGACATTCAGAAATCTGCTTAAAAAGTACAAATGAAGTGGATATTATTCATCAATATTATGAAATTGAGATGTGGGTTTTCCATGGTTTTCAAATTCAATATGAATCAAGAATGTGATATAGTGGATTTCATTCAATTCATGGCATGATATATATTTAAAAAAAGATATTGGTAAGAGGGAAAGCAACTGGAGGAGTTTGTCCAAGAAAATTAAAAGCCTTTAGATAATTTCAGGTGAATGAATATTCACTGAAGGAATTGTTAATATTAAAGTTTGGGAAAAAACATGGTGATAGTCTTCAAACATTCCAAAGGCTGTTATGTTTTGCCAGCTAAAACGTGTATATCTCTAGAATGACCTCAGAGGTTGAAACTGTTGTGGAAATTTGATAGGTGATAGACAAAATAGTCTGAAGAATATGTATCTCCTGTAGCTTTTATCCTTTTTCTTAAATACACTACAAAGGTCACTTTCCTAAAACTGAGAGGTGGAAAATTCCCTAAGAAATAGTCTACTCCCATTCTTTTATTTCATATGTCCACACATTGTTCTCCAATGTTTAAGAAAAAGAGTCAGATCTTAGGTGATTGTATTAGTCATCATCCATCAAGAACTGATTAGACAGTACTGTTTCTAAAAGGTAATATGAGCATGTCTGAGAGTATAATTATGTGTTAGCTACAGAGTGTAAAAGCATTAAATTATTTGTTTGTATGTGAGTGAAACTGAACATTCCTTTTTATTTGACAAAATCTCATTCTCTATGCCTGCCACTAAAGCTTTAATTCAATGCTTCATCCTGGAAAGATAACTTAATTCATAGGCTGTGTTATGTACACTTGCTCTGGTAGGTTCTATGTAAAGTTAGAAACACTTAGAATAGGCTTTCAGTGACATATTGTTTAATTATATGAGGACCAGTTTGGTTCATTTTCAGAAAATCTCATCAGCAGAATATTTGCCTTCTGGGTAAAGGCATTTCTTAGTCATAGTAACTGATGAAGATACATTACAGAATTCCATAAATAACTTTTTAAAATTCAATTTTGTTTTCAGTTCCAAATTCTCTACCTTTTCTCTCCACTCCATCACCTATTGAGAAGGAAAGAAAAATAAATCCAATTGCAAATATATATTTTCTTGCGAAATAAATTCCCACTTTAGCCACATCTAAAAAAGAGATAAATAAAAAGAAAGAAAAGAAAATTCTCTTCAATTTTTACTCCAAGTATATGTTTTCTATAAGGATGTGGATAGCATGTTTCATTATGGGTTCTTTGGAGTTATGATTAGTCATTATGTTGATCAGAGTTGTTAAGTTTTTAAAAGCTCATTATCTTTACAATATTGTTGTTACACTATATATTGGTGTGAATTCTGCTCACCCATTTCATATCAGTTCATACAAATATTACCATGTTTTTCTGAGGCCATTCTCTTTGTTAATTTTTTATAGAACAATAGTGTATGAACTTATTCATAACTTGTTCAATCATTGCACAATTGATAGACATCCTCTCAATTTCTAATTCTTAGCCAGAACAAAAAGAGCTGCTAAAAAATATTTGTCATATAAATTTTTTTTTCCTTTTTCTTTGATCCCTTTGGGTGTATAAACCTAGTACCAGTATTGTGGGATCAGAAAGTATGCAAAGTTTAATAGGTTTTTGGTCAAATTTCCATATTGTCTATCAGAATAGTTGACCTAGTTCATAGCTCCAACAAAAGTGCAAAAATGTACCAGTTTTCCCACAGCTTCTCCAGCATTTATCTTTTCATTCTTTCTTCATCTTGGACAATGTATTTGGTGTCAGGTGATAGTTCAGAGTTGTTTTAATTTGTATTTCTCTAATTATTAGTGATTTAAAACATTCTTCATATGGTTGTTGATAACATGAATTTCATACTCTGAAAGCTGTTTATTCACATCTCTTGACCATTTTTTCAAGTAGGGAACACAGATAGTTATTTTTATTTTTTTAATTAAATTTTATGTTTATTTTTTGTTTACATCATTCATTTCCACAAGATTTTAAGTTCAAATTTTCTCCCCATCTTTCCCCTAGCCACCACCCCAAAACAGTGATCCCACTGTATACCCCCTGACCCAATCTGTTCTCTCCTACATCCTCCCTCATCCTTCCAACTTTCTAGTAAGGCAAGAAGGATCTCTATACCCTAGTGCCTGTATATATTGTTTCCCAGTTGCATGTAAAAAATATAATAATATTTTTAAACATTTGATTTTGAAACTTTGAATTCCAGATTCTTTCCCTTCCTCCCTCATCACCCACTCTTACTGGGAAGATAAGCAATTCAGTGTAGGTTGTACATGTGTAGCTACACAAAACATTTCCATAGTGGATATATTGTAAAAGGCTGACTATATTTCCCTCCATTCTTTCCCACCCCCACTTGTTCTATTCTCTACTTTGATCCAGTCCATTTTCAAAAGTGGGTAATTCCAACTTCCCTCCGACCAGCCTCCTCTCCCTTCCATCATCCCCCCACTCATCTCCTTGCCCCCTACTTTACTGTAGAATGAGATACCTTATTTAATGTGTATGTCATTCCCTCCCTAAGCCAAATTCAATGAAAGTAAGGTTGACCCATTCCCTTTTGCCTTCCTGTTCTTCCCCTCTTCTATATGAGATAGTTTACCCCATTCTGTCTCTCCCCATCTCCTCTCATTACATTACTCTCTCACCTCTCAATTTCACCTTTTAAGTATCATCCCTTTCTATTCAATTGGTCCTGTGTCCTCTGTCTATGTATACCTGTACAAATATATACGCACACTCACATATGTATTCATACTCCCATATCCCTCCTATATAGACCTATATGTATGTATATGTGTGTGTGTATATGTGCATATATATATATATATATATATATATTCCCTTCAAATTTCCTCATACTGAGAAAAGTTTAATAAGTTACAATTATAATTTTTCCATGTAGGAAAATAAATAGTTCAACTTTGATAAGTTCCTTATGATTTCTTTCCCCTGTTTACCTTCTCATGCTTCTCTTGCTTCTTGTATCTGAATGTCAAATTTTCTATTCAACTCTGGATTTTTCATCAAGAATGCTTCAAAGTCCTCTATTTCATTGAATGACCATATTTTCTCCTGAAACTTGATACTCAGTTTTGCTGGCTAAGTGATTCTTGGTTTTAATTCGAGCTCCTTTGACCTCTGGAATATCATATTCCAAGACCTTTGATCCCTCAGTGTAGAAGCTGCCAAATCCTGTGTTAACCTGATTGTGTTTCCACAATATTCAAATTGTTTCTAGTTGGCTGCTTGTATTATTTTCTCCTTGATCTGGAAATTCTGGAAACTGACTACAGTATTCCTAGGAGTTTTCTTTTTGGAATCTTTTTCAGGAGGTGATCAGTAGTTTCTTTCAATCTCTATTTTGCCCCCTGGTTCTAAAACATCTGGGCAATTTTCTTTGAGAATTTCTTGAAGGATGATTTCTAGGTTCTTTTTTAGATCATGGCTTTCAGGTAGTACAACAATTTTTAAATTATCTCTCCTGGATCTATTATCCAGGATATTGGTTTTTCCAATGAGATATTCCACATTGCATTTTTTTTCATTTTTTGGATATGTTTAATAGTATTTTGATTTCTCATGAAGTCACTAGCTTCTATTTCCTCCAATCTTATTCTGAGGAAATGATTCTTTTCAGTGAGCTTTTTAGATTCTTTTTCCATCAGGCAAGTTCAGCTTTTTAAGGCATTCTTCTCCTCATTGGCCTTTTGAGCCTCTTTTGCCATTTGAGTTAGTCTATTTTTTAAGGTGTTGTTTTCTTCAATCACGTTGTTGACTCTCTTTTCATGATTTTCTTGCATCATTCTCATTTCTCTTTCCAATTTTTCCTTGTAGCAGCAAGCACCCCAAGCGTCCCCAGGGTTTGCTGCCAATACAGGTTCTTGGATCTGCTTTGATAGAGGAAAGCAACTCAAAATGGGTTGACAAGCTTACTTTAATCAGTCATAGATGTATCATTTACCTAGTTCAGGGGAAAGAGGTCAGCACCCCAAACTTCAGAATATACAGACAGAATTATCAAGACAGAAGCAGATCAAGTAGACAGATTTCCAAGCTGTCCAACCATTACATCCATACCAAACAACATCTGGATTTCAAAGCTGGGGGGCTCTGGACAACAGCTTTCCAGAGTTTCATCTGATCGAATCAAAGAACACTTCTCAAAGTGAGCCCCAAAACAAAGCTACACATCAGGGCTTATATAGCCTTCTTCTAGCTCAGAGAATGTAACAACCTTATTGACTCACTGGCCAATCAAGAAGTAGCTACTGAAAAACAAGCCTCCTACCCCAGGCTCCAGGTGCACTTTAGCCTAGGGGCAGGGAAGATCTTTAAATTTACATTCCCATTACATTCCTCCACTTCTCTTATTTGGTTTTCAAAATCCTTCTTAAGCTGTGCTATGTTCTGTAAGCAGTTGATATTTTATTTTTAAGTTTTTGGTGCAGGAATTCTGTCTTTTTTGTCTTTCTGCCATTGCATGCTTTGATCCTTTTTGTCCCTAAAAAAGGAATCTAAGGTTTGACTTCTGTGCTTGCTTTGCTTCCTTTGCTTGCTCATGTTGCCACACAATTACTTGACTTTTGAGATTTTTGACACTGTAGAACTCTGCTTCCAGAGAGGAAAGCTTTGTCCCAAATTGCTGGGGTTTTCACAGCTGCTGGAGCTTTTAGTTGTCTGCTGTCTCTCAAGCCTCCACTGGCTCTGGCACCTGTTCACACACCCTGGACCTCCAAACTAGACAGCAATCCAGATCCAAGCAGATTAAAGCAAGAGGGATTACCCTCATAATGGTCTCTTGGTCCCCCTACAATTTGCATTCCAGGAAGTCTGAAGCAATCACACCATGGCAGCCACTGTGCCACACTCCTTTTCCCAAAGTCCACACTGACCTCTCTCTTTGTCTTTGGCATTTATGGGTTGATAATCCTGGAAACTGCCACAGCTTCTGCTAAGCCACTTTCCTGAAGTGCCTCCAGACAGGAATGGTCAGGCCACCCTGAAGCTAAAAGCATGGGCTCAGGCAGGGCTACGCTCAGTTCCTAGGGTGCTGAGATGAACTCTTCCTTTCTGTCTTCCGGGTTTCCTTTATCCAGAGACTTGTTTCTCTCTGTCACTTTTTGGGATCTGTAGCCCTAAAGTTTATTTAGAATCATTTTTATAGGTATTTGATGTGGTTATGGGGGGAGTACATTGTGTTTTCCTGCTTCTATGCTGCCATCTTGGCTCCTCCTTCTCTAGATAGTTATTATTTGAGGGATATCAGTGGGAGATAACATTTGTTCCTGAGAAATAATTATTTTCTGCTAATAATTATTATTTATGGCGTGCCCTATGGATTCTCTAAATATGATTATAAATAATATTTCTTTAAAAAGTTATTCTTTAATTTTATCTGTAAAATATTGAAATAATAAAAATGGCATTTTAATTTTTTATTTATGTATTTATTTTTAGTTTTCAAAAATCCACTTTTTGGGGCAGCCAGGTACCACTGAGACTAAGAGCACCGGCTCCAGTGTCGGGATGACCTGGGGATCGAATCCGGGCTCAGACACTTAGTACCACACCCAGAAATAACTGGCCATGTAACCTTGAGCAAGTTACTTAACCCCAATTGCTTAAAAAATCCACTTTTATAAGATTTTGAGTTCTATTTTTTTCCCTCCCTTCTGCCCTCCTTCCCAAGACATAATGCAATTTGT
>NW_027187351.1:8562059-8625799 GCF_028583685.1 Petaurus breviceps papuanus
ATGAGCCTTTTGCAATTGTCTTAAATCCTTGGATTGCTGAGAGAAGCTAAGTCTATCAAAGTCTATCCTCCCATGATGTTTATGTTACTGTGTATAATGTTCTCCTGATTCTACTGACTTCACTCAGTATCAGTTCATGGAAGTTTTTCATATTTTTCTGCAATCTACCTGCTGCTCATTTCTTATGGAACAATAATATTCCATTATATTCATATACCACAGGTTGTTCAGCCATTTCCTAAATGATGGGCATCCCCTCAATTTCCAATTCTTTGCTACAACAAAAATAGTGTCTATGAATAATTTTGTACGTGTGGGTCCTCTTCCCATTTTTATGATCTCTTTGGAATATAGATCTAGAAGTAGTATTACTGGGTTAAAGGGCATGGATAGTTTTATCATCCTTTGGTGATAGTTCAAGATTGCTCTTCAGAATGTTTGAATCAGTTCACAACTCCACCAAAAATACATTAGTGTTGCAATATTCTCACATCTTCTCCAACATTTATCATTTACCTGTTTTGTCATGTTAGCCAATCTAATAGGTCTGATGTGGTACCTGATTTATATTAATTCACATATCTCTAATCAACAGTGATTTAGACAATTTTTCTATATGACTACAGGTAGCTTTAATTTAATTTCCTCAACTGAAAATTATCTGTTCTTATCCTTTGACCATTTATCAATTGGGGAATGAACTGTATTTTTACAAATTTGATTCAGTTCTCTCTATATTTGGGAAATGAGGCCTTTATCAGAAATATTGACTGTAACATTGTTTCCCAGCTTCCTGCTTTCCCTCTAATCTTGATTGCATTGGTTTTCTTTGTGCAAAAACATTTCACTTTATTATAATAAAAGTTATCTATTTTGCATTTTATAATGCATTTTCTCTTGTTAGGTCAAAAATTCTTTCCTTCTCCGTAGATCTGACAGTTAACTATTCCTTGTTCTCCTAATTTGCATGAGGTTATCATGCTTTATGTCTAATTCGTGTACCCACTTTGATCTTATCTTGATATAGGGTGTGAGATGTTGGTCAATGCCTAGTTTCTGTTATGCTATTTTCCACTTGTGCCAGCAGTTTTTGTCAAATAGTGTGTTCTTATCTGAGAAAGTGGAGTCTTTGGGTTTATCAAACAGTGGACTGCTATAGCCAATAACTACTGTATCTAGCATAACTAATCTATTCCACTGATCCACCACTCTATTTCTTAGCCAGTACCAAATAGTTTTGATAATTGCTGCTTTATAATACAGTTTTTGATCTGATACAACTAGACAACCTTATCTTACATTAGTTTTCATTAATTCCTTTAATTTTCTGAATTTTTTTATTCTTCCAGATGAATTTTGCTATTATTTTTTCTTGTTTTATAAACAATTTTTTTTTAGTTTGGCTGGTATGGCACTTGATGAGTAAATTATTTTAGGTAGAATTGTCATTTTTCTTATATTAGCTCAGTCTACCAATCAACAACTGATATTTTTCCAATTATGTCTTACTATTTGTCTGAAAAAAGTTTTTTATATTGTCTTCAGTTACTTTAAATGGAAGTTTTCTTTCTATCTCTTAACTGTTGGCCTTGTTAGTATTACATAGAAATGTTGATGATTTGTGTGGTTTTATTTTATATCATGCAACTTTGCAGTTGTTAATTGTTTCAAGTACTTTTTCAGTTGATTCTCTAAGAGTCTCTAAGTATATCATCACATCATCTATAGAGTGATGGCTTTGTTTCATTGCCTAGCTTTTTTCTTTTGTTGTTAAAGCTAACATTTTTCACAAAATATTGAACAACAGTCATGACAATGGACGTCCTTGTTTCACCCATGATTTTATTGAAAATACTTCTAGCTTATCCACATTACATGTAATACATTATGATAGTTTCAGATAGTTACTACTTATGATTTTAAGGAAGATTCCATTGATTCCTATGTTCTCTATGGTTTTATAGATAGATAGATACATAGATACATAGACAAATACATAGATAGATAGATAGATAGATAGATATACATGTATATTATATATATATATAGGAATGTGTGTTATATTTTGTCAAAAGTTTTTTTTTGCATCTATTGAGACAATCACATATGATTTCTGTTAATTTTGTTGCTGGTATGGTAAATTATGCTGATAGTTTTTCTAATATTGAACCAGTCCTGAATTTCTAGTATAAATTCCACCTGGTCATAGTGTATTATCCTTATGATAAGTTGCTGTAATCGGTTTGATGATATTTTATTTTTAAAAATTGCATCTACATTCACTAGGGGAATTGATCTATAATTTTTTCTCTGTTTTGGTTCTCCCTGGTTTAGTTATCAGCACAATAATTTTTTTTTAAGTTTGATAGAATTCACTTGCAAATCCATCTGGAACTGGGGATTTTTTTCTTAGAGAGTTCATTGATGACTTGTTAAATTTCTTTTTCTGAAATGGGGTTAAGGATTTTATTTCTTCTTTCATTAATCTGGGCAATTTGTGTGTGTGTGTGTGTGTGTGTTTGTAAATATTCATTCATTTCACTTAGATTGCCAGATTTACTGCCATGCAGTTGGGCAAAATAGATGGAGAGCAGGAGCCTGGCCACTGACCTTGTTTGTTGCCCTGAGGAGCTGGCAGCTGGAGGCTGTAGGGGTCTGGCACCTTACCTGGTGTTGAGCTGGGGTTCTAGTGGTAGTGTCTGGTGTGTGCTGAAGCAAGGTGGGTTTTTTCTATGTTTCTCCAGGGCTACACTGAAACATGTGGGAGTCTGGTCACTGGAGAACACCTATCAGCCCTAGGCTGGGCTGGGCTGAAACATGGGGAGGTCCACTGCTGGAGGACACCTGCCTGACTAGGACTGCACACACACAATGGTTCTCAGTGCTGGATTCTGCTGGTTTCCCTGACTATGCAAAGGCATGTGTGTGTGTGGGGGGGGTGGTCTTAGTGTTAATGTGTGCCTGCTCCATCACCCTGGGGCTCAGGATCTCCCCCTAGTTTGCTGAGATGTGGCTTGCTGCTAGCTTGCTAGGGCATTTCCGGTCCTGGAAGTCCCTTTTCCTCCAGTAAGATGGACCTTTCTTACTGATCCTCCAAGTTTCCTGGGTTAAAAGAATGCTCCACTCTGTTTTTCCATTGACTCCACTGTTCAGGCTTCTTCTTGAGATGCTATTTCTGTCCTTCCCCCACCCCAGGTCAATAAGGGAGAGTGATAGCAAGTCACTGCTTACTTGGCCATCTTGGCTCTCAGAAGTCCAAAAATGGCATTTTAACAGCAGTCTGTATATAACTACATGAAAAGTAGATAATGTGATATCTTAAGGCTAAGTACAAGCATTTAAAAAGGGAAGAGGTGCTAATTAGAGGCCAGCATGGGCTTATTAAGGACACGTCATGCTAAAATAACTTCATTTTTTGTGATTGGGTTATGTGATAGAGACATATCACAGATATATTTGAGTTTCAGCAAGGCATTTCATAAAATATCTCATACTATTATATGGTTTAGAGTTAGAATCAGCTAGTGAGAGATCATCTAGACCAAATTCCCCACTTTACAGATAAACAAATCGAGGTTCAGAGAAATCAAGTTCTTATGGAAAATATGAAAAATGAACTGGATTACCAAGGAACTACACAAATAGATGGATTTTGAAACAGTTCATCTATCAGATTTGGGTCAAGATCAAACTAATGTAAGATCTCTAGTGCAATGCCACAAAACTCTGCTTTTTACTTTGCTTTATTATAAAATGTTTATCAATTATTTCAAGGGAGGGAAAGATTCTGTGTTTTATTTAAGTTTGTATATGATATGGAGAGTAATAACTAATATGGTAGATTGTAAAATGGGAACACCAAATTATTTTGGTAGCCTAGTAAAGTAGAATAAATTTGACAAAGTGGAGTTAAAATGGAGTAAATTTAATGTTTTACTTAAATTAAAACATCAAATACATTAATATAGAATACAGAATATGTAGTTTTAGTGAAAAAAAACTGAGGATTCTAGGATCATATAAGTTAACAGATATAATGTGCTCTTGAAACATTAAAATGCTCTATGAATTTTAGCTATTGGTGACCTAAAAATGCAGTATGAGTTACTAATGGAATAGAGTAAGCAAAAAAAAATGATTCATGATTTGAAACCAAATTAATAGAAGAGTCATATCCCAAGCAAAAGAGGTTTCTTTTCACTGTACTTTTTGGCTGTGGTCAGATGATGCTATGGTATTTTGTGAGGTTCTAGGACCCTTCTTTTAGAAAGAATATGATAAGTTTGAACACTTCTAGATGAGTACAGCTGCAGTGTTAAGTAGCCTAGAGACTATGTCATCATAGATCATTTTTTGGAATAAATACCATTTAGTTTTCAGAAAAGAAGATGTATTGGTGGTAAGCCCTCATGGTTCCTTTATGCTAAAGCCCAACTCAAGTGCCACCTTTTCCTGTATATCTTTCAAGAAAACCCTATTTCGTGGCACTTTGTTTTGTTACTCTATTGTTCTTATCAGCTATAGGTTGCACAGCACTGAGTGCGAAGTCAAGAAGACCTAAGTTCAAATTATTTATTACTTACCTACTATATGACCCTGATCAAGTCACTTACTGTCTGCCTCAGTTTACTCTTTTATAAAATAGGGATAAAATATCTTCTAACTCCAAAAGTTGTTATGATGATGAGATAAAATTTATAAAGCTTAAAGTGCCATGAAAATTCTGGATATTATTAACAACATTGATTACTTTTGACAGGTCCTATGATTTTCAGCATTAGAATATCTCTTTTAGTTCTTTGTATTAAATGTCTTCTCCATCTATTTGATTTTAAGTTCTAAGAATGCAAAAACTACATAATATCTAAATTTATGCACATATATATATATATCCTTCTTTGCCAGCACTTTGCTCTGTATACAGTGATGCTTCACTGCTAGATGTATACTTTTTTAATAGTAACTTTCAGTCAAGAATTGGGAAGTACAGACAAGTTATGGGGCAGCATACCCTTGTGCATTCTTGATAACTTGAGTGGTCACTATGACATAATCCCATTCTATTTCTCTGAGAGACTAAATTCTTAAGATCAAGTAATGGACTCATCTGATAAGGTCATCAAAATCTGGTCTTGGCTAGGATTTTTATTTAAAGGCATTTGCAAAGTGAGGCAAGTGCTTCCAAACATAACTTTGTTCTCTTCAAGGAATGAGTCACAGGAGCAGTGCTAGATAGCTCTAATAGCAGTGGGTGTTATGTTATTGGTAATATTGTCTTTCTATACAATTTATAACTGGGCATGTGATGTAAGCTTGGCTCTAAAACTAGCACTTACTTAATCCAGATTCAAAGTTGTAATGAAATATGGTACTAATATATCACTGAATATTTAAGACAGGAAGTGTTCTTTGCCCAAACCCCGCAAGGATATGCAAAAATAATACAATGACACTTTTTCTCTCTGAATATGGGCCCCCCTCATCTCTCTCTGGAAATGTATCTTCTCAGTCACTTTTCAGTTACAGAGAATTGCATGATATTGAGCACCCAAAAAATCTGAGACACACAGAACATACATGACTTGGACCTATATGTACCTAAGCTAAGCATCTCTGGGAGCCTGGAAACCAATAGGTATAATGGATAGCTTGGGGTGGGAAGCTTTATTAGGGAAGCCATTAGGTAAACTGGGGCCAAAGGAAGTTGTATGACATTGGGTGTGTGTGGGGAGAAGCAATGTCAGTATAAGAAAAGATGTGTCAGGAAACTGCTGTCCTAGCACTTGATGACAAGGTCCTAATGATTTTCTAGAGGCCTTCCAAGATTTAAATAACTAGATAGTCCTCCTGTCATGGGTAGTAATACCTTAGGGAAAAGAAGGCAAGAGGAAAAAAAATTGGAGAAATGTGAAAGCCAGAAATGCTTTCTTTCCTCCCTCATAAAGATTGTCTCAAAGTGCCATAGTTACATCCATGCAATTGTTGATATCATATCTTTGAAGTTAACAGTGAGCCTCTTATTGCAAAGTGGTGATGATCAACCAAATCAGCACCAAGAATAGCAGAGCCACAGAAGAGATGATGATTTCCCACTGTAGTCAGAGATTTCTTCTCTTGATATGAGTTGGCGATGATGAGCAGAAGCAGCTCTAGGAATACCAGGGCTTCTGCATAGATTCTTCTGATAGAGTCAACAATTCTTTATCCTGCCTTGGGATCATCTGTAGTAAATTGATTAAGAAATTATAAGCATTGTACACACAAATTGTCTCAGAATCTAAATTGCCAGTGGGGTTTTCTCTGTACCACAAAACCCACTCAGTATTCCCTGGTCCACTTGCCAAAATGTCCCTCTTGTGAGAGTTTGAAAATCATTGTCACTTCAGAGGTATCTGTGAGAAGGCTGCCCTTCTTCCAAAGTAGCTAAATAAGGAGGTTCCTTCACCTCATGTAGTGACTCAGAATTACCACCAAGACAACTAATGGATCTTTCTCCCAGGTGAACGGACACTTACAATAGTTATATAGGAACAAATTCACCTTTTCCATGAAAGCAGGAAAAAAAAGATACTCTCAGTAATACGATATTTTAGTGCCTCCAACCATTTTCTGTGAATGAGTTCCCTGAACCAGCTCAAAGAAAAAGAAATTTGTCTATTGAGGGTAACCTAATCTTCTTCTCCAGGGTTTAGTGAACCTTCTGAAAGTATAAGAACCTAGAGTCTGAGGAATGGTTGAAGAGGATCAGCCAGAACCACATACAAAAGAGTTCATTTTAATCTGGCAATTCTTAGCTTATCAAATGTTTTATTAACTTCTAGTTTATATCATTCATTTCGACAAAATTTTGAGTTGATAATTTTCTCTCCATTTTTTCCCTACCTACCACCCCAAAATAGCAATCCCACTGGATAACCCTTCCTCCAATTTCTTCTCTCCCATATATTCTCCCATAACCCCTCCAACTTTCCAGTAGGGCACGGTGGATCTCTATGCCCTAGTGCCTGTATATATTATTTCCCAGTGGCATGTAAAATAATATTAATAATACTATATATATATATATATATATATATATGTGTGTGTGTGTGTGTGTGTGTGTGTGTGTGTATTTTAAACATTTGATTTTAAAACCTTGAATTCCAGATTCATTCTCTTCCTCCATTGTCACCCAACCTTACTGGACAAAAAGCAATTCAATATAAGTTGTACATGTGTAGTTATGCAAACCATTTCCATAGTGGATATATTGTAAAAGACTGACTATATTTCCCTCCCTCCTATGTGACCTCCCACTTGTTCTGTTCTCTATTTTGATACTGTCCCTTTTCAAAAGTGGGGGCTTCAAACTTCCCTTCCCCCCAGTCTGCTCTCCCTTCCATCATCCCCACTCTCATCCCCTTCCCCCCTACTCTCCTGTAGGGTGAGATACCTGAATTAGTATGTTTGTCATTCCCTCTCTAAGTCAAATTCAATGAGAATGAGGTTGACCCATTCCCTTTTGCCTTCCTGTTCTTCCCCTCCATTGTAACCATTTTCCCTTACCTCTTCTATATGAGATCGTTTACGCCATTCTGTCTCTCCCCATCTCCTCTCATTATATTTCTCTCTCACCTCTTAGTTTCACTTTTGAAGTATCATCCCTTCCTATTAAATAGGTCCTCTGCCCTCTATCTATGTATACCAGTACACATATATACAAACACACATATGCATTCATACGCCCAAATACCCTCCTATATATACAAATATATATGTATGTATGTATACACACATACACACATATGTATATATACATGTATTTATATTCCCTTCAACTATTCTCATACTCAGAAAAGTTTCATAAATTAAAATTACCATTTTTACATATAGGAATGTAAATAGTTGAATTTTGATAATTTCCTTATGATTTCTTTCCCCTCTTTACCTTCTCATGCTTCTCTTGTTTCCTGTTGAATGTCAAATTTTCTATTCAATTCTGGTTTTTTCATCAAGAATGCTTTAAAGTTCTCTATTCCATGGAATAAAGATATTTTCTCCTGAAACATGATACTCAGTTTTGCTGGGTAGGTGACTCTTGGTTTTAATCCCATATCCTTTGATCTTTGGGATATCATATTCCAAGCCATTTGACCCCTCAATGTAGAAGTTGCCAGATCCTGTCTTACCCTGATTGTGTTTCCACAATATTCAATTATTTCTTCTTTGGTGCTTAAAATATTTTCTTCTTTATCTGGGAATTCCAGAACATGGCTATAATATGCCTAGGAATTTTCTTTGGGGGATCTTTTTCAAGAGGTGATCAGTGGATTCTTTCAACCTGTATTTTGTCCTCTAGTTCTAAAACATCAGGGCAATTTTTCTTGAGAATTTCTTGAAGGATGAATCCTAGGTTCTTTTTTGGATCATGACTTTCAGGTAGTCCAATAATATTTAAATTATCTCTCCTGGATCTATTTTCCATGTTAGTGGTTTTTCAAATGAGATATTTCACATTGTCTTCTATTTTTTTTTCATTTGTTTGGATCCGTTGAATAGTATCTTGATTTCTCATAAAGTCACTAGGTTCCATTTGTTCCAGTCTAATTCTGAAGGAATGATTCTCTTCAGTGAGCTTTTGAAATTCTTTTTCCATCTGGCAAATTCAGCTTTTTAAGGCATTCTTCTCCTCATTGTCTTTTTTAGCCTCTTTTGCCATTCGAGTTAGTCTATTTTTTAAGGTGTTTTTCCATCAGTCTGGTTGTTGACTCTCATTTCATAATTCATAATTAATTCATAATAAATTCCATAATTGCATTGTTCTCATTTCTCTTCCCAGTTTTTCCTCCACTGCTCTTATTTGGTTTTCCTTCTTTTTTTCAAATGCTTAATTAATTTCTGATTTATATCATTCATTTGCACCAGATTTTGAGTTAAAATATTCTCCCCATTTTTCCCCTGCCTACTGCCCCAAAATAGCAGTTCCACAGGATATCCCCTCTTCCAGTCTGCTCTCTCCCATATTTTCTCCCATACCTCTTTCGACTTTACCAGTGGATCTCTATGCCCCAGTGCCTGTATATCTTATTTCCCAATTACATGTAAAATAGTATGAATAATAGTGTGTATATATATGCATATAAATAAATAAATATATATATATATATATATATATATGAATATTTGATTTTAAAACATTGAGTTCCATATTCATTCCCTTCCTCACTTGTCACCCACCCTTACTGGGAAGATAAGCAATTCTGTATAGCTTGTACATGTGTGGCTAATGTAAAACAATAACATAAAAGATATATTGTAAAAGACTGACTATATTTCCCTCCCTCCTATCCCACCTCCCACTTGTTATATTCTCTACTTTGATACTCCCTTTTCAAAAGTGGGTGCTTCCAACTTCCCTCCCCCCCAGCCTGCCCTCCCTGCCATCATCCCCCCTCTCATTCCCTTCCCCCTCCCTACTCTCCTACAGGGTGAGATAGTTTATTTAGTGTGTATTTCATTCCCTTCTGAAGCCAAATTCAATGGGAATAAGGTTGACCCATTTCCTTTTGCCTTCCTATTCTTCCCCTCCATTGTAACCGTTTTCCCTTGCCTCTTCTATATGAGATAGTTTACCCCATTCTGTCTCTCCCCATCTCTTCTCATTATATTCCTGTCTCACCTCTTAATTTCACCTTTTAAGTATCATCCCTTCCTGTTAAATTGGTCCTCTGCCCTCTATCTATGTATACCTGTAAACATATATACACACGTTAACATATGTATTCATACACCCATATACCCTCATATATATATATACATATATATGCATATATTTAAATTCCATTCAACCATTTTCATACTAAGAAAAGTTTCATAAGTTACAATTATTGTTTTTCCATGTAGGAATGTTAATAGTTCAACTTTGATAAGTTCCTTATGATTTATTTTCCCTGTTTACCTTCTCATGCTTCTCTTGCTTCTTGTATCTGAATGTCAAATTTTCTATTCAACTCTGGTTTTATCAGCAAGAATGCTTGAAAGTCCTCTATTCCACTGAATGACCATATTTGCCCCTGAAACATGGTACTCAGTTTTGCTGGGTAGGTGACTCTTGGTTTTAATCCCAGCTCCTCTGACCTCCACAATATCATATTCCAAGCCCTTCAATCCCACAGTGTAGAAGCTGCCAGATCCTGGGTTATCCTGACTGTGTTTCCACAATTTGAAATTGTTTCTTCCTGGCTGCTTGTAATATTCTCTCCTTGATCTGGGGATTCCAGAACCTGGCTATAATATTCCTAAGAGTTTTCTTTTTGGGATCTTTTTCAGGAGGTGATCGGTGGATTCTTTCAACCTCTATTTTGCCCTCTGGTTCTAAAACATCAGGGCAGTTTTCTTTGAGAACTTCCTGGAGGATGATTTCTAGGTTCTTACTTTGATCATGGCTTTCAGGTAGTCCAATAATTTTTAAATTATCTCTCCTGGATCTATTTTCCAGGTCAGTGGTTTTTCCCATGTGATATTTCTCATTGCCTTCTATTCTTGTTTGGATCTGTTTAACAGCATCTTGATTTCTCATAAAGTCATTAACCTTCCATTTGCTCCAATCTAATTCTAAAGCAATGATTCTTCTCATTGAGCTTTTGAGATTCTTTTTCCATCTGGCAAATTCGACTTTTTAAGGCATTCTTCTCCTCATTGTCTTTTTGAGCCTCTTTTGCCATTTGAGTTAGTCTGTTTTGTAAGGTGTTATTTTCCTCAGTCAGGCTGTTGACTCTCATTTTGTAATTTTCTTGCATTGTTCTTATTTCTCTTCTCAATTTTTCCTTCACTTCTCTTATCTGATTCTTAAGGTCCTCTATGGCCTGTAACCAGCTCATATTTTCTTTTGAAGCTTTTGGTGCAGGAGTTCTGACTTCACTGTCTTCCTCCTGTTCCATGCTTTGTTCCTTTTTGTTCCCCAAATAGGAGTATAATGTTGGAATCTTCTGTCTGATTTGTTTCCTTTGCCTGGTCAGTTCGCCCCTCAGTCACTTGAGCCCTGGGCTTTTTGCCACAGTAGGACTCTGACACCAGACAGGGGAGTTTCTTCCCAAACGCTGGAGGTATTAGATGGGTGCCCTCTCTGAGGCCTCCACATGCTCTGGCAAGATGGACACACACCCTAGGACCTCCACCCTAGACTGCAATCCAGATCCAAGCAGGTTAAAGCAAGAGCGATTACTCTTCAGACTGATTGCTTGGTCCCTCTACACTCTACAGGCCAGGAGCTGAAGCTGCCACTTGGCACTGGATGGCTGTGCCAGCGTCTCAGTGGCTTCTCACCCTGGAGGCAAAAGTCAAGCACTTTCACTTACTGGGTCCCAAAGTCCAGACTGCACTGACCTCTAACTTTGTCCTTTGCCTCTACGGTATATGTTAATAAATCTGGAAACGGCCACAGCTGCTGTTGATCTGGTGTCCCACCAGCTGGTATCTGGTCAGTTCCTCCCTGGGGCTAAAGCCTTGGCATGGGGCCTGGCTTGGCTCCCAGATCACTGCGCTCACCAATTCCTGGCAGCTTGCTGGGCTGTCCTCAGTGGGAGGTTAGCTTCTCTGTGTCATTTTGTGGGTTCTGCTGCTCCAAACTTTATTTAGAGTCCCCTTTCTACATGATTGGGGAAGGTGGAAGCCGGAGCAGCGGGGCGGTCCTGCTTCTACTCTGCCATCTTGACTCCCCCTTATTTGGTTTTCAAAATCCTTGTTAAGGTCCTCTATAGCCTGTAACCAGCTCATATTTTTCTTGGACGCTTTTGGTGCAGGAGTTCTAAATTCATTGTCTTCCTCCTGTTCCATACTTTGATCCTTTTTGTCTCCAAAATAGGAGTGTAAAGTTGGATTGCTCTGTTTGTTTGCTTCCTTTGCCTGCTCATGTTGCCACTTAATTATTTGACTTTTGAGTTTTTTGCCACAGTAGGACTCTGCTACCAGACAGGGGAGATTTGTCCCAATTGCTGGGGTTTTCTCTTCTGCCAAAGGTATTACTTGGATGCCCTCTCTGAAGCCTCCACAAGCTCTGGGAAGCTGTTCACACACCCCAGGACCTCCATCCTAGACAGCAATCCAGATCCAAGCAGGTTAAAACAAGAGTGATTACCCCTCAGACTGGTGCTTGGTCTCCCTACACTCTGCAGGCCAGGAGCTGAAGCTGCCAAGTGGCAGTGGATGCATGGCTGTGGTACCTCAGTGCCTTCTCCCTTCAGGGGATAAAAGCTGGATGGAGCTCACTCTCAAACTACTGGATCCCAAAGTAGACACTGCACTGACCTCTCACTTTGTCCTTAGCATCAATGTGTTGATGATTCTGGAAACCACCACATCTGCTGGTGATCTGAAGTACCTCCAGCCATGGCTGGTGAGGCCACTTTGAGGCTAAAACTTCTGCATTGGGTAGGACTGGGCTCAGCTCCCAGAGTACTGTGCTGGCCACTTCTTTCCAGCCTGCCATGCTGTCCTCTGTGGAAGGTTAGCTTCTCTGTGTCATTTTGTGAATTCTATAACTTCAAAGTTTGTTTAGAGTCCCCTTTTACAAGAAGTGGAGGAGGTGGGAGCAGGAGCCCCAAGTAAGTCAGTTTTCTACTCTGCCATCTTGACTCCACTCCCCCCCCCCCATCTGGTAATTCTTCCTTGAAACTGGATCCAAGAAACCATTGGACATATTTCTTCTTTTCCAGAGTCATATTAAATGAAATTATGAAATCAGATGGTAGAGCAAATTTAGAAAAATAAGCCTTGTTTGGAAAAAAAAGTTCAAAATATTGGTGAGACTTCCAGAGATATAATTCCTCTGAGATCACTCAATAAAATATGTAAATATATTTTCCAGAACTTCAGATGTATATCTGATTTTGCTTGCCTTTTCAGTGTGTGGGGAGGAGTAGAAAGGAGGGAGAGAATTTAGAACTCAAATTTCTAAAAAATTTGATTTAACTGGGAAATATTTAATGAAGTGTATATGTACATTATATATATATCATCTATATATAAATATAATATATATCTATATTAAACATCACTGAGTCAAGAAGTCTCAAAATGGGTTTTCAACTCAGATCTTCTGACTAAAGAGTCTGTTATTTTCTACTGTACCACATTCCACCTTAGTTAACTGGTCATGTGCTTAATTTTACAGATTTCTGTGGAAGACCTGATCTGCTCCAGGATGAAAAACATTCCATTTTATAAAACCATATTAGAAAATTTCCTGAACAGCATGCTTGAAAAAAGCTAACTCTTCATTTCACTTTCAGTTCTAAGTGACAGCAAAAAATTGAATCACTGAGTAAAGATTGGTTAAACTTTGGAAAGGAATTATATCAATACAGTTCAGGATTTCAGGAAGAAAGACACAACCTCAGTCATCGATTCAACTATGAGGTTTATTAGTAACATTACATGCTCTAGTTAGAAAACATACATGCAAAAGATTGATGGACATACACACAGTTCCCAGGATTGCTATGACCCTGTGAAATGAGACCTGTGGTCAGCTTTGCTCTATAATGATACATTAGTAAAAAAAAAAACCAAACAGCTCCACTGCCTTTTGTTCTCCAGAGTTACCTAACTGCGAACACTGTAGCCTCCCTAACCACCAGTAGCCGTTTGGAACCAGCCTGCATTTCCTGCCAATTGGTTTCCTGAGTTGCCCAGAATCCTGATTTAATTCTGAGTGGCCAAAGGTGATAGTTAGAAAAAAGCACTCTCCTAACACTTGGGAGGATAAAAGAAGCTGAAATCTTTTACAAATTAACAATTAAGGATAAAGCGGACTCTAGGCACTCTTGAATAAACCAATCATGTATAAGCCTGATGAGGATAACAGAAGGGCTAGTAGAATTGTTTTGTTGCCTATGGTCTATATTTATGGATTCATTGTTGACTCTCCCCCTTTCTCCCCATAGGTTCCTCCTCCTCCCACCTTTCTCTGGGGGAAGGAACTTATTCTAACCACGTCAGTCTTAAGAGCCCTAAAGAATCTTCCGTTGAATTATTTTTTCATGATTGGGAAGCAAACCTTCTAAAATAAATGTATGTTTACTGTATTTCCTAAAGATTTTTAGGAAAAAAATATTACCACTATCTTTCTCAGGAACCTGTTCTAGTATTTAATAAAGGTAAAAAATCATTCTGTGATTGAAGACATTTTCTCTTTGCCTTTTTTTTTTCTGAATTGCAATTCAAAAATAGCTAGGTGGCATCATTTGTCTACCAGACTTTCAGGTACTTGGATAGATCAAAGTTCATAGATTTGGGCTTGAATGAACTATAGAGAGTGTCTAGTCATATTTCTTCATTATACAAATGAGGAAATTATGTCCTAGGAAGTAGAGTGATTTGCTTAGGGTTTCACAGGTCTTATCAGAAGAAGGATTTGAGTCTAGGTGTTCTCATTCTAGTACTGTTTCCACTGACCGATGCATTCATCAATTCCATTAGACTCTTATCCCAGGTGATATTTTTTTCATATGTCCATAGATTTAGAAATGAAAAGGAACTTAGATGAGTCTAATACAGCCTCCTCATTTTAGAGATATAAATGCTGAGGTCTTATGAAGTCAATTAACTTGCCCAGGCTGTTGTAGGGAGTAAAAAGAACTAGGAATTAATGCATGCTCCTCTGATTCCAAATTCATTAACCTTTCCATGCTCATTACTATTTCTATAAATTATTTCACCCCATTTCAATTCTGCCATATTCCATTTAAAATATGGACACCCTCATATCTATCTTCATTTTTCCACTGTCTCTCATCCCGTGTATATACCCTATTGTGAAATTTAATCAACATATCTCATGCCCATCCCTTTCTCTCTCTGTCTTTTAACTTTTAGAGTCTACCTTATAACCTCTCCTCTCACCTATGGAAATATCCTTATCTTTGTATTCTTTGTATCCAGATTCTCTGAATCCAGACACTGCCTTCTCCTGTACATTTTCCACAAGCAGCTGAAGCAATATTTTTAAAGTGTAGACATGATCATGCCATTCCTCTGCTCTAGAAGTTTCATTGCTTTCCATTGCTTTTAGACTAAAATACAAACTCCTCAGTTTGTCATTTAAGTATTTTCCCAAGTGAAAGTAATTATATATTTCTTCCCTTATGAATTCTGCCTGTCATTCTTCGATTGTTTCAGTTGTGTCCAACTCCATAATGCCATTTGGGGTTTTCTTGGCAGAGATATTAGAGTGGTTTGCCATATCCTTCTCCAGCTGATTTTACAAATGAGGGACTTTTGGCAAACAGGGGTAAGTGACTTGCCCAAGGTCAAACAGCTAGTAAGTATCTGAGGCCAGATTTTAGCTCAGGTCTTCCTGACTCTAGACCTGGCACTCTATCCACTGGACCACCTCACTACCCAGAATGAATTTCATTTTAGAAACAAGCTGTTCTAATATCTACTCCCCTATATGACACTGAATTTCTTGTGTCTTTGCACAGGCAGTCCAAAAATGGGGAAAGATTTAGAATGCTTTCTTCCTCAATTCCACTTTTGAAAACTCTCATTACTTTCAAGACTCAACTAAAGTGCCAATGCTCATACAAGATGCCTTTCCCAATTCCCCAATCATTAGTGTCAGCCTCTCCCTATTACTATGAACGTTTGTATATATCTTGTATATATTTCCCCACTTAATGCATTTTATTTTGTCTAATTACACATAAATATAGTCTCCTACATTCATTTTTATAAGATTTTGAGTTCCAAAATTTTGTACTTCTCTCCATAACCTACCCCCTCCCCAAGAAAGGCAGGAATCTGATATAGGGTACACAAGTACAATAATGATGCACATATTTCCACATTAGTCATATTGTAAAAGAAGAATCAGAAAAGGGGGGGAATTACAAGAAAAAACAAACAAAAGTATTAATAATCTGCTTTGATCTGCACTCATACTTCATATTATACTCCATAGGGTGTGGATAGCATTTTCCATCATGAGTCTTTTGGAACTGTCTTGGATCATTGCATAGCTGAAAATAGCTAAGTCTATCAAACTTCATTGTCACACAATGTTGCTGATAACCTGTACAAAGTTCTTCTGGTTCTGTTCACTTCACTCAGGATTGGTTCATGCAAGTATTTCCAGGGTTTTTTTTCCCTGAAATCTGCCTGCACATCATTTCTTATAGTAAGCATTAGAATATATTCACATACTACAACTTGTTTATCCTTTCCTCATTTGATTGGCATCTCCTCAATTTCCAATTCTTTGCTCCTACAAAAAAAAAGCTGCTGTAAGTGTTTCTGTACATGTTAGTCATTTTCTCTTTTTTATGATCTCTTTGGGATAGAGACCTAATACTTGTATAGTTCTATCAAAAGTATGCACAGTTTTATAGCCCTTTGGGAATAATTGCGAATTGCTCTCCAGAATGGTGATGGATCAGTTCACAATAATACATTAGTGTCCAATATTCCCACATCTTCAACATTTATTAATTCCTGTTTTGTTATATTAGCCAATATGATAGGTGTGAGTTAGTACCTCAGAGTGTTTTTTATTTAATTATCATTTTCCTGTTTGTTTTTTTTTAATCTGCCTACTCATCATTTCTTTTGGAACAATGATATTCCATTACATTTATATACACAACAACTTGTTCAGCCATTCCTCAATTAATGGGTATTCCTTTAGTTTCCAATTTTTGGCTACAACAAAAATAGTGGCTATGGATATTTTTATACATGTGGGTCTTTTTTCCATTTTTATGATGTCTTTGGGATATGGACCTAGAAAGTGGTATTACTGGATCAAAGGGCATGCACAATTTTATAGTCCTTTGGGTATAGTTCAAAATTGCTCTCCAGAATGGCTGAATCACTTCACAACTCCACTAACAAGGCATTAGTGTTCCAATATTCCCACATCTTCTCCAATATTTGTCATTTTACTGTTTTGTCATGTTAACCAATCTGATTGGTGGTACCTCAGAGTTGTTTTCTCTAATCAATAGTGATTTAGACCATTTTTCAATATGACTACAGATAGCTTTAATTTAATTTCTTCAACTGAAAATTAACAGTTCTTATTCTTTGACCATTTATCAATTGAAGAATGAATTCTATTTTTATAAATTTGACTCAGTTCTCTATATATTTGCTAAAGGAGGCCTTTATCAGAAATATTTACCATGACATTGTTTTCCAGCTTCCTGCTTTCCTTCTATTCTTGGTTGCATTGGTTCTATTTCTGCAAAAAAAATTAATTTATTATAATCAAAATTATTCATTTTGCATTTCATAATGTTCATAATTTCAAACATTATCTTGTTTGGTCATAAATTCTTCCCTTCTCCATAGATCTAACAGGTAAACTATTTCTTGCTCTCCCAGTTTGCTTGTGGTATCATCTTATATGTCTAACTCATTTACCCATTTAGATCTTATCTTGATATAGTGTATGAGATGTTGTTCTATGCCTAGTTTCTGTCATACTACTTTCCAGTTTTGCTAGAAGATTTTGTCAAATAGTGAATTCTTTTCCCAGAAGAATGGCTCTTTGGGTTTATCAGACAGAAGGTTACTATGGTCATTGACTACTGTGTCTTGTGTACTTAAACAATTCCACTGATCTACCACTCTAACTTTTAACTAATAACAAGTAGTTTTGATCATTGCTGCTTTATAATAAGTTTTAGACAGTGTACGACTAGGCCACCTTCCTTTGCATTTATTTTTCATTAATTCCCTTGATATGTTTGACCTTTTGTTCTTCCAGATGAATTTTGTTATTGCTTTTTTCTAGCTCTTTAAAATAATTTTAGTTAGTTTGGTATGGTGCTGAATAAGCAAATCAAGTAGAATTGACATCCTTATATCATTAATCTCTTCTTTGAGTTACAAAATTTAAATTTTTTATTTACTTGGGGATTTTTAATTTGTTTTTTTCTAGCTTTTTTAATTGAATGCTAAATTCATTTATCTCCTCTTTCTTGATTTTATTTATGTAAGCATTTAGTGATATAAAATTTCCCCAAAGAACTGCTTTGGATGCATCTAATAAGTGTTGATGTGTTGTGTCCTTATTGTTATTCTCTTGATTGAAGTAATTGATTGTTTCTATAATTTGTTGTTTTGCACATTCATTCTTTAGGATTAGATTATTTAGTTTTCAATTAATTTTTAGTCTATCTTTCCATTGTACTTTATTACATGTAATTTTTTTGTCTCATGATCTGAAAAGCATGCATTTAATATTTCTGCCTTTCTGCATTTGGTTGCAAGATTTTTATGGGCTGGCACATAGTCAAATTTTGTGTAGGTGCCATGTACTACTTAGTAAGAGGTATATTCCTTTCTATCCCCATTTATTTTTCTTCAGAGATCAATCATATCTAACTTTTCCAAAACTCTATTTACCTTCTTAATTTCTGTCTTGTTTATTTTGTAGTTAGACTTATCTAGTTCTGAGAGGTGGAGGTGAAGGTCCCCCACTAGAATAGTTTTGCTGTCTATTTCTTTCTGTAACTCACTTAACCTCTAAAATTTCGGTGCTATACCACTTTGTGTGTGTCTGTGTGTATGTGTGTCTCTGTTTAGCATTGACATTACTTCATTGTCTGTGATATATTTTAGCAAGATGTAGTTTCCTTCTTTATCTCTTTTAATTAGCTCTATTTTTGCATTTGCTTTTTCTGAGATCAGGATCGCTGCCTTTTTTAACTTCTTCTGAAGCATAATAAATTCTGACTCTGCCTTTTATTTTCTGGTAAACAATAGGTTTGTAGGATTCTGGTTTTTAATCTACACTGCTATCTGTTTCCATTTTATGGGAGAATGTATCCCATTCACATTCACAATTATGATTATTAACTCTGTCTCTGACTCCATATTACTTTTCCCCCATTTATGCTCCTCTCTCTCCTTTCACTCTGTCTTTCCCCACCTGTGTTTTGTTTCTGACCACTACCTCCCTCATTCTGACCTCCTTTATATCAGACCTCCTTTTCCCCCCTTTTTCTTCCTATTTTGGCCCTTCCTTCTGACCTCATTTAATCAGACCTCCCTTTCCATTTTCTCTCCTCTTTCCCTTCCTCTTTTATTATCGGGTAAGATAAATTTATATACCCAATTGGGTATGTATATTATTCCCTCTCAGCCAGTTCTGATGAGAGTAAGGTTCAAACACTGCTCACACCCTCATTTCTTTCCCTCTCTTGTTATGTCTTTGTGCCTTATCATATGATGTAATTTACCCTCTTCTGCCCTCTTTCTTCTTCTCCCAGTACAATCTTTTTTTCCATCCTTTATTTTGTTTAATATAATCCCATCAAAGTTAAACTATACCCATACCCTCTACTCCTTCTAGTTGCTGTAATAGAGGTAAAGTTCTCATGAGTTACAAGTATTGTCTTCCCATGTAGGCAAACAGTTTAACTCCTATTGCATATAAAATTTTTATTTTCTTTGTCTTGAATCTTTTATTTGAAGGTTGGATTTTCTGTTTAGCTCTATTATTTTCCTCAGGAAAATTTGAATGTTCCCTATTTAATTTTATGTCCACACCATGCCATGAATGATTATGCTCAGTTTTTCTGGGTACTTGACTCTTGGCTGTATTCTAAGCTTCTTTGCCTTCTGGAATTTCATATTTAAGACCTCTGATACTTTAGTATAAAAGCTGCTAAATCCTGTGTAATCATAACTGTGACTCTTTAATAACTGAATTGCTTCTTTCTGGCTGCTTGCAGTATTTTCTCCTTGACCTAATAATTATGGGATTTGGCTACAATATGCTTTGGTGTTTTCATTTTCAGATCTCAGGAGGAGATTGGTGGATTCTTTCAATGACTATTCTATCCTCTGGTTCTAGGATATCGGAGCATCTTTTCCTTGATAATTTCTTGAAAGATTCTGTCAAGGTTATTTTTCTGAACATGGTTTTCAGGGAGTCCAATAATTCTTAAATTTTATCTACTGAATCTATTTCCAGTTCAGTGGTTTTTCCATTGAGGTAGTTTGTGTTTTCTTCTATATTTTTCATTCTTTTGATTTTGTTGGACTGATTATTGGTATCTCACAGACTTGTTTGCTTCCCCTTGCCCAATTCTAATTTTTAAGGAATTATGTGCTTCAGTTATCTTTTGTAATTCCTTTTCCATTTGGTCAATTCTGCTTTTAAAGGAGTGCCTCCCCTTCCACAGTGGATTCCCCTCCCCCACATTAGACCAATTCTATTTTTAAAAGTTTTTTCTTCAGTTTTTGTGTTTCCTTTTCCAAACTATTGACTCTCTTTTCATAATTCTCCTATATAACTCTCATTTCTTTTTCCCAATTTGTCCTCTACCTCTTTTCCTCAAGATTCTTCTTGAGCTCTTCCAAGAGGACTTTTTTGGGCTTGAAGTCAATTTATATTTCTCTTTGAGGCTTTATGTGGAGGCATTTTGACATCCATTTCTTAATTTGTATTTTATCTTCCCTATCACCATAGTAGCTTTCTATTTTCGGGACCATTTTCTCTTTCTTACTCATTTTTTCAACCTATTTCATGACTTTTAAAATTGTGCTCTGCTCCTAGGGTACAAGGGCCACTAGCCCAATCTTCTTATGCTGGGTGCCAGGGCCTTGGTCACTGACGTTTTATGCAGGGGTCTTAGGTGCTTCTGGCTTGCCCACTGCACTGGGGTAACCTGGCCAAGTCCCACCTGTTGTGGAGAGGTTCTGGGGCTTAAAATTTCCCTTCTATGCTGAGATTAGAGGCCTGATTGCTAGCCTGTTGACTCAGGATTGAGGCGCCTTGCCAATCTGCACTATGGTTAAGATTCTCCTGCTAACTTGCCCAGTCACCATCAGCACTTGGCCGTGTTCCCCTTTTCCCCAAGTGAGAAAAACTTTCCTTAAGTCCTTCTAAGTTTATTTTTTTCCTTTATTTTTTCCAATTAATTTGTTTTCAACATTCATTTCCACAACTTTTAACTTACAAATTTTTGTCTCCATCTTTTCTGCTACCCCCACCAATATAGTGAGCCTACTGAATACTACTTCCCCAATCTGTTCTCTCTTATATCCTACCCTCCCCCCTCAACTTTCTAGTAGGGCAAGATGGATTTCTATACCCCCATGCCTGTATATCTTATTTCGGAGTTGCATGTAAAAAAACTTTTTTTTTTTTAACATTTGCTTTTGAAACCTTGAGTTCCAGAGTCTTGCCCTTTTTCCCTCTTTACCCACTCCCACTGGGAAGAAAAGCAATTCAACACAGGTTTTACATTTGTAGTTACAAAAAACATTTCCATAGTAGTTATATTGTGAAAGACTAACTATAAATCCTCCCATCCTATCCGGCCCCCCACTTATTCTATTTTCTACTTTGACTCTTTTTTATGAGTGCTTGCTTCTAACTACCCTCTTCCTCATTCTGCCCTCCCTTCTATCATACCCCCTCTTATCCCCTACTCCCTTGCTTTCCTGAAGGGTAAGATACCCAATTGAATGTGTATGTTATTCCCTCCTTAAGCCAAATTTAATGAGAATAAAGTTGACCCATTCCCTTTCACCTTCTTGCTCTTCCCCTCTATTGTAACAGAGTTCTCTTTCTTCTTTTATATGAGATAATTTACCCTAATCTATCTCTCCCTTTCTCCTCCCAATATATTCCTCTCTCACCGCTTAATTTTATTTTTTTACATATCATCCATTCATATTCAACTCATCCTGTGCCCTCTATCTATATATGATTTTTGTTTGGATCTGTTTTATAGTATCTTGTTTTCTCCCAAAGTTATTACCTTCAAATTGCTCCAATCTAATTTTGAGGGAATTATTCTTTACAGTGAGTTTTGAAATTCCTTTTCCATTTGGCAAATGTGGATTTTTATGGCATTCTTCTCCTCATTGGCTTTTTGGGACTCTTTTGCGATTTGAGTTAGTCTACTTTTTAAGGTGTTTTTTTCTTCAGTATCTTTTTGGGTCTCCTTTATACATATACATGAACACACAAATGCCCATGCTCACATATATATTCATATACACATATATCTTCCTATACATACATATGTGTGCATACATACATACATACATACACACACATATATATTTCCTTCAGCTATCCTCCTACTGAGAGAAGTCTTATGAGTTACAATTATCATTTTTCCACATAGGAATGCAAATAGTTCAACTTTAATAAGTTTCTTATGATTTCTTTTTCTTGTTTACCTTCTCATGCTTCTTTTGCTTCTTATATTTGAAAGTCAATTTTTCTGTTCAGCTCAGGTTTTTTCATCAAGAATGCTTGAAAGTCCTCTATTTCACTGAATGACCATATTTTTCCCTGTAGCATTATATTCAGTTTTGCTGGGTAGGTAATTTTTGGTTTTAATCCTAGCTTCTTTGACCTCCTGTGTATCATATTCCAAGCCCTTCGGTCCCTTAATGTGGAAGCTGCTAGGTCTTGCATTATCCTGATTGTGTTTCCACAATACTTGAATTATTTCTCCCTGACTGACTGCAGTATTTTCTTCTTGACCAAGGAACTCTGGAATTTGGCAATAATATTCCTAGGAGTTTTCTTTTGGGGATCTTTTCCAAGAGGTAATCAGTGAATTCTTTCAATTTCTATTTTGCCCTCTGGTTCTAGAATATCAGGGAAATTTTGCTTGTTAATTTCTTGAAAGATGGTATCTAGGCTCTTTTTTTGATCATGGCTTTCAGGTAGTCCAATAATTTTTAAATGATCTATCCTGGATCTATTTTCAAGGTTAGTGGTTTTTACAGTGAGATATTTCACATTTCCTTCAAATTTTTTCATTTGTTTGAATCTGTTTTATAGTATCTTGTTTTCTTCCCAAGTCATTACCTTCCAATTGTTCCAATTTAATTTTAAGGGAATTATTCTTTTCAGTGAGTTTTTGAAATTTCTTTCCCATTTGACAAATGTGGATTTTTATGGCATTCTTCTCCTCATTGGCTTTTTGGGCCTCTTTTGCCATTTCAGTTAGTCTCCTTTTTAAGGTGTTATTTTCTTCAGTATTTTTTTGGATCTCCTTTAGGTGGCTGTTGACTCACTTTTCATGATTTTCTTGTATCATTCTCATTTCTTTTCCCAATTTTTCCTCCACTTCTCTTGCTTGATTTTCAAAATCCTTCTTAAGTTCCTCCATGGCTTGTAAGCAGTTCATATTTTTCTTATAAGCTTTTGATGCAGGAGTCCTGACTTCATTTTCTTCCTCCAGTTCTATGTTTTGATCCTTTTGTCCCCCAAAAAGGATTGTATAGTCTGATTGTGCTTCCTCATCTTGCCAATTACTTGATTTTGATTCAATTAATCAAATCAAATTGAATCAAAATTCAATTAATTTTGAGCTCTTTGCCATGGTAGAACTACAGAATAAAGAGAGTTTGTTCCAAATTGCTGGAGTTTTGCAACTGCTGGAGCTATTAGTTTGGCACCCTCTCTACAGCCACAACAAACTCTGGCACACTTGGCACACACCCCAAGACCACCACTCAAGACTGTGATCCAGATCCAAGCAGGTTAAAGCAAGAACAATTACCCTCTGAATGGTCACTTGGTCCCTCTATGATCTTCAGGCCAGGAGCTCTGGAAGCTGCCACACAGCAACAACTGCAGCTGCTGTGCCTCTACCACTTTGCACTCTTCCTTTACTCTTCCAGCAGAGTTCCCCACTGACCTTTTGTTTTCTCTTTGGTCTTTATGGTTTGAGAAGTCTGAAAATCACCTCAACTACTGGTGATTCACTCTCCTGAAGTCTGCTCTGGCCCCAGATGCTTGGGGCTTGCCTAGGGCTAGAACCTTGGTTCCCAGGGGTTTGTGCTTGGCTCCTAGCATGCTGCAATAGACCTTTTCTGTTGGCCTGCCAGGTTGCCTTCAGCAGGTGATTTGTTTCTGTCTCTTTTTGGGTTCTGCAGCTCTAAAATTTGCTTAGTCATTTTTTTTACAGGTATTGGAAGTGGTTGGAGCCAGAGCCCACACCAAGTTTGTAATTTGGCTCTGCCATCTTGTCTCCACCCCTAAGTTAATTTTTTCACTCCCTCTTTTTGTGAGTTCTGTCACTCCAGAATCTGTTTAGAGGCTTGATTTAATGTTGTTTCTGAAGGAAACTGAAGAGAGCTCAAGAAATTTCCTGGCTTCTCTCTGCAATCTTTGAACTCAGGTCTTCTTGACTCTGGGCCCTGCGCTTTATCTCCTGGCCCACCAAACTGCTTCAACTGTGGTGATACTCAAAGTGCTCAAAACACTGTATGCGTGTGAACTATTATGGTGGTTATTATAGCATTTATTATTATTTTTTATAATGTTTAAATGCATTATTTTTAATGTACCTTTTCTATTGAGCCTTCACTGATACTCCCAATCATAATCATCTTTCTTTTCTTTGCATATCTTGGTAATTTAGAATTCAATCACAAATCTACTATAATTTTGTTTATCATAGGATACTACCTTGGATTATTATGTAGTTCTTTCATGAATTGGTACCTTGCCCCTCCATAACTAGATAATAAGCTCTATGAGAGCGGGTACTATATTTTTAATTTCTTTTTTATTATTTATAGTGCTTAGGAAAGCACTAGGAATGTATTATATGCCTAACAAATGTTTATGAATTGAATCTTCATTATTTTCTAACCAATGTCACATACAAGGAGAAACTATGTCCCAGGGTAGTATTTGAAGCAGTAGTTGGCATTCACCACTCCCTAAAATTTCTCATATCTATCCCCTCTTCCCAGTTTCTCTCTTGCTCCTCCCCTTGCTTGTCTTTCCTCTTGACTCATTAGTTTTCTACTAGCTCATCCCTTTGACCTCCTTCTCCCCTTGAATTTGTTCTTCCTGCCCTTGGCACCTATCAATCATAGTAACACTTTGGGCCTTGCCAACAGCCACTCAGCAATAATGATATTGCCATAATCTGCCATACACAGTAGAACTAGAAGCATAGATTTAGAGCTGAACCATTTAGAGCTGGACCAGAGTCCAACACCATTTTAACAACTGTAACTGAGACCTCAAGAAGTTATATGATTTGCCCAACTTCATACTGTTAGTAAGTAACAGAGCCTGAGAGTTGAAACCAAGTCATGCTTTGGGGGAATGTGTGTGTGTGTGTGTGTGTGTGTGTGTGTATGTGTGTGTGAGAGAGAAAGAGAGACAGACGACAGACAGACAGACAGAGACAGACAGAGAGACACAGAGACAGACAAAGAGGCAGACAGAGACAGAGAGAAAGAGAGAGACAATGAGGGAGAGTAATGAAATAAATCTGTACCTGCAAAGGGTTTACAAAAATAAAAATAAAAGTTCTAATTCCTTGCTTAAATCTTATCCAATCAAACCTAGTTAATTAAGCAGAAATGATATACAAGGAGTGCTTCATCAAGACTCACAATTAACTATTCCTTGGTTTGGGAGATACAGTTGGGAGTTGACTGTCCTTTGTGATTCAGCTAAAATCAAATCATCTTCTGCTTGTTTTTTTTTTTTTTTACTCGGCCTGTTTTGAATTTATACATGCTTGTGTGTGTGTGTGTGCAAATGTGTTAAGCAAAATTTGAAAAACTGTTTGGCATAAATGTATCTGTGCTTCATTGTTCCTTTCCTAGAACAGGCTTATTTTTAGCTCTATTGTTACATATTCTTCCTAATAAAATAACGCATCAGCTTCCTTCATGGAAGCAATGTCAACAACTACAGCAAAATATTTATGAAGCACATTTTATGTGCCAGGCAGAAGAGGGAGCCTAATATTTGCACAAATAGCTTTTGAGTTAGGAAATTTGAGGTTCAAGTCCTGTCTGATTTATACTGCCTCTGTGACTTTGCATACATCATTTAAACCTTCATTGATCCAGACCAGCTGTTGAAGAATTGCTGATCTGGGTCTGGTAAAGGTAACTTCCACAGTAGGAGTTTCCCCAGATGATGAAATCACAGGTCCAGGCTTCCCCCAATACATGCACACACATTGTCAAGTAATGAAGAGCATTCTGCTTGGTGGAGAAGCATGTTCCATTTTTGAATAGCTAGTAGAAAGAACACTAAACTTGGAGCCAGAAAATTTAGTTCAGATCTCTGATACTTAACTTTGGGTAAGTAAATTTACTTCTTCTGGGACTTAGTTTCCTCAAATGCAAAATCGGGGCATTGAATGGTTTGTCTTAGTTTGGACAAGTCATTTAACATTCCTGAGTTCCAGTTTCCTTAATAATAAAATATTTGGTTCACTAACAATGTCAACGCAAACAAGGCTAGGAGGGAAGCAGAAAATTGAGAAAGAATTTTTACAGCCAGTGACTCTGATAAAAGTCTCACTTCTAATATAGAGAGAGAGTTGAGTCAAATTTATAAGAATACAAGTCATTCCCCAGTTGAGAAAGTCAAAGAATATGAACACGCAAATTTTCAGAGGAAGAAATTAAAACTATAATCATATAAAAATGCTATAAAACACTACTGATTAGAGAAATGCAAAACAAAACAACTCTCGGGTACTATGTCATATCTATCAGATTGACTAGGATGACAAAACAGGAAAATTATAAATGTTGGAGAAGATGTCGGAATATTGGAATACTAACATGTTGTTGGTGGAGTTGTCAACTGATTCAACCATTCTGGAGAGCAATTTGGAACTATGCCCAAAGGGCTATAAAAATGTGCATTCTCTTTGACTCAGTAATATCACTTCTAGGGTTGTATCCCAAAGAGATCATAAAAATGGAAAAAGGACCTTCATGTTCAAAAATATTTATAGCAACTTTTTTTGTGGTGGCCAAGAATTATAAACTGAGAGGATGTCCATCAATTGGGAAATGGCTGAACAAGTTGTGGTATATGAATGTAATGGAATACTATTGTGCTATAAGAAACAATAAACAAGTGAATATCAGGGGATAAAAATCTGGAAAGACTTAAATGAACTGATGTAGAGTGAAGTGAGCAGAAACAAGAGAAAGTTGTACACAATAACAGCCATATTGTACAAATACTAACTTTGCTAGAGTTAGCTCTTCTCAGCAATGCAAGGTTCTAAGACAACTCCAAAAGACTCACAATGGATTGAAGCACACTATTTGCTCTCTCTATTTTGTTTTGTTTTATTTTGTTTTTTACTTTCTCATGGCTTCTCTCATTCATTCTAATTCTTTGAAACATGACTAATATGAAAATATGTTAAATAAGAATGTCTATGTAGAACCTTTTTCAGATTGCATGTTGTCTTGTGGAGAGGGGCAGAGGAGGGAGGTGGAGAAAATTTAAAATTCATAAGCTTATGTGAGTGAATGTTGAAAACTAAAATTAAATAATTAAAAAAATACTTTCCCAGGGTCACACAAGTAGGAAATTTATTAGACCAGAAAAAAATATGAGATTTGATCTTTCTGACCCTTGAGGTCCCTTCTGACTCTAGATTTATACTCCTATGATTTTATATAATTATATGATTTTTAAGGTCACATTGATAATCTTGTCATCTCATAATGAGATAATCTCTAATGTCCTATTATCGACTCATCTTAAGTTGAAAATCAATCTTCTTTTGTACTTTCATCCCTTGCTTCTAGTCTAGAGTTCTGGAACCAAAGAAACTGAGACTTGTACATCTTCTGTATGGCAGTCCTTCAAGTATTTGGAGACAGTTATCATACTCTCCTCACTCCATCCCTAGTGTTCTCTTTTCCAAGCTAAATATCCCACATTCCTTTAAAGGATTATTATAAGACATGGACTTGAGACTCCAGCCCATCCTGGTTCATTTTCTATGTACTCTCTCATTCATCGAATTTGTATTTGGCCCTCTTCAACCTTAAAATACTGACCTCGAGATCACTGATTAAATGCCCACTTTCTTAGTGCATAGTGATTCTAAACACATTTTTCCTCTATTCCCTAGAAGGCTGTCTCTAATAGGGGCCAGCAGTTTATTTTGATGTAAATTCTGGCATTCATTCATAGAGAGAGCTTTGTTGTCAGCTACATTATTAGCAACACCTACCCCACAGACTCAAAGGATTCATTTTCTAAATGGGCCCCTCAGGAAATAAAACCTCACCAGCTAAACATATCAAGATTTTCAAAGGTCACATTGTTGACAAAAATGAATGTTACCCAGAGATACTGAGCTGAATCTTGAGTAGTAAATTCCACTTCAAAGCAGTTTCAATCTCTCTGTAAAAGGACTTTGGTACTGAAACCTTCTTTGTTAGGATGTAGGATAGATCTGTCTTATATTGAATCCTCCTCTATTCCAAGATGTGTTATAGGAAGACTCCGGTGTCTGGGATGTTGGAAGGAGTGCCAATTCATCATTTCACTTTCAAGTTACAAGTGTGTTTGGTTTTTCTTTTTTCAGATTGCTACTTTGAGGTTATTTTCTGTTTCCCTGAAGACTATCTGTAGGAAAAAAATCTTGGGTTTGATTCCTGTTGCTTCTCTCTCTTAAGGGAAATAATCCCTTTTCTTGTCTACATTTGTTATTGTGTGCCTCATCTTCAAAAGCATTGTATCAACTTATTCTACTTCAAAAAAAATTCTTACTTTTGAAATGGATTTCATTTATTATTGTACCTTTAAAGTCATGTTATTACCCTGGCTTAACTATTCAGATTGGTGCCAATCGAATTTATTCTTTCTTTGTGACAAAATTATGGTGGATGGAGTGCAATTATCAGGAAGATTTGCATTTGGGACCCCACTATGGATGAATTATATGTGTGACCCTAGACAAATTGTTTAACCTTTCAGAACATGAGGCAACTTTCCAAAATTAAAATTTATAGGGATGTGTGTATGTATGTATGTGTGTATATATATATATATATATATATATATGCAGAACACACTACACATACACATATATATCAGTATAGTAGAAATTTCAACACTAAGAATTCCCTCAAACTGATTAAAACAGTCTATGTCTCTCCCTCCACCAAAAAAAAGACAGAATTTTAAATCTGAAAGGCAATGCATGATCTTCTATCTCCTCATTGCACAAGTGAGGAAACTGGGGCATGAGTTGAATCTCAGCTCTACAGTTCCAAACTTCTAGTTTATCTTTCTTTCTGTAATACCATGTTGAATCTCTCTTAATTTAACCCTTTGCCCATGGCCTCCTCAAACTTTAGGCTCATTAAGACTAAGTTCAATCTTGTGGGTCTTCCAAAAGATTTGAATGTACTTCAGCTGAATATGTCCTTATCCAAAGCATATACTGGTAAATCTGTAAATACAGGTGCTATATCATTCATGTTTAGAATTCCCACAAATCTGGATAACAGGGTCCCTAGCTCTTACACAGTAAGTGAAGGTAATAAATGCCTATCAGCTAAAGGATGACTTTTATTTTATCTTACGATAAAAGTAGAACATACAGAATAATTATAGCAGATCCACATATAGGTGTGGAAAGCATATAAAACATTCAGTTTAGCCCATAAGAAACCAAAACAATTCTTTTCCTTCTCTATTAGGAATCATTTTCCTTCCAAGACTCTAGAATTCTTTCAACTCTGCACATACTTTTAATTGCCTTTTGGAAGGGAATTGAACCTGGACTTGCCAACAAGGCAGTACTATCACAGTCTGCTGAATACCTCTTTTTTTCTATAGATTTGTATCTAGTTCTCACTCGACATTTGTACACCTTGTGGTTTATGCTACTTACGGAAGGTGAACACACATTAAAGATGATAATCAAGCAACCCCCTTCCCATTAGACCTATAATGGCTGAATAACTTATTTTAATGAGAAAGACAGCAAGATCCAGATTGATTGCTGTCCTACATTAGGATATTATTATCTCTAGTTTTCCTTCTGGAAGGGTGTTATATGTGATTCTTCCCCCTCTAAAATTCATGCTGCACAGGAAGTACCCTTCTCTAGTTACAATTCTTCTCCTAAATTTGAACTCAATTCAAATTGAACTCAAAAAAATTGAACTCAACACCTCAATGGTGGCCTCTCCAACAAATCTCCCTTCTCTAGTCAGAAGCATAGATTCTGAAATCATGAAGTATGATGAATCAAAATTACCTCCTTTTATACAGGAGGTCATATTCTCAGAACATAGCATGAGTTTCCTTCTCGGGTTGCATGGGTAAGCACATAAGCATCCTATGTGCTTGTCCAGAACACTCCATCATAGTATCATCTTATGCTATTACTTGGGGTGATAAAGTTCATTATAAGGTTTCTGGTCTTTGATATGCCCAGAAAATGAAAAAAAAGACAAATGGCAAATGAAAACTTTCATTTTGCCCCGTGATGATGAATATATACAACTTTTATGTGCTTCTGCCATTAATGACTTGTCAGGAAGCTTTCCATAATTGTAGAACTTGCTCTGATCTCAAGATATCTTCAAACATAGAGCATGTCTAGAAGGTTACTCTTATAGGCCAGCAAAGAGGAAGGACTCCTACTAGGATCCATACTGCCAGGATTTTTATCTAAAGTAATGTAGGGAAATTCCAGTCTTTGGCTATTACAATTGTAAACTCATTGCTTCAGGATTCCCAAAGGCATAAATTTAAACCAATTCATCTTGGGATAGCTTTATTCATTGAGACTTAATCAAAAATCTTATTTTGTCTTCTAAGAAGCTTACAATAGACATGGTCATAGACAATTACTTCACATAAAGCATGACATCAGGTTTACCTAGGAATAAATCAATCATTTGAGTATTTACTAAGTTTCTACTATGTTCTCTGTATATAAGATTAAGTGTAGGAGGAGGGAAATTAGGGGAAGATAAAAAGAAAGGCTAAAATAGGACCTGATCATTGCCCCAACCAAGCTACATGTGTTTTTCAGTTTAAATTCTTTTGGTACTAAAACCTACAAAAGAAGCATAGAAACAATGAGAAAATGCAATATCCTTCTCTTAAATAGTTAACATTAATTTCTTTTTTTTGTAATTTCTGATAAGAATATATGACACAACTTATAGTCATGTTGGCATCTAGATTTTATTTAAGCATGATTGAAAATGGGATTGAAAGTCCCAACATTAATAATTTATTGCTTCAACTCAGAATGAATTTAATAAATCATCCATTTGCTAAAAAATAACACAATTTTTCTTGTAGATAACACCTTGAAGATACTGTCTCTTTAAAAGTCTGCATCAGTTCTGCTAATCTTTGATGGGGTGAATGGTTTCTGAAAACAATTTTGTCATTGTGAAGTACTGTGATAAACACTTGACTCTGAAAAAAATAGCCGAAGAAAATTTTCTCTCTCTCTTCGAATTGCTGGTATGATATGACAGACATTTCTTCTGATATGTGAAATAGGATGAAAATAAACACATTAGCAAACTTTACTAGCCAGGGATGAAAGGGGGATTATAGTAATAAAAACAACTCATGATTTACTGCATCCTTCTGTAAAAACAAGTCTGTAAAATACCTACTGGTTGTATACTATTGTCCTAGCTTCACAGATGAATTTGACAGGTTGAATGTCTTGTGAGTGGCATGTGGTCACTAAGTTTCAAAACTGCTACCCAAACTCAAATATCTAAACTCAGTAATTTTTCTTCTACACCAAATTGTTTCTTGTCGTTGTATAATCAATTTGCATATGCCACCTGTTTTATAGGTAAAGTTTGGAAGGCGATTGTTTTTTTTTTCAGTTTCATTTAAAAGGATTGTGGTGACTCATAGTTTCCTAAAAAGTCATTAAAGATTACCCTAGCTTACAAATTTATAGCATGTGGATTTTTTTTTCTAGCTGTGATGAAGTTTATGAACCAGCCCTTGGCAGAGGATCAAAACTATCTGAAGGAAAAAAAAAAAGAGAAAATAGTGACACAAAGTATTTAAAAAGGAGAGATTCACATAATGCACTTTAAGGCCCTTTACAATGATCTAACTGATGTTATTTTTGCTGACATTAAAAACATTGAGAAGTCATTTTTCAACATTAAATACAATATTAAATACAAACTTCCAAACACCACTGATATATTGGACCCCAGAAAGTTCTCTCTCAAGGAACTGTGTGGGTCATATCTACTCTAAATCATAGCTCATAAGCCTATAGACATATATTTATTTTTACTAGTCAAATATATATCTATATCTACATATCTTTGCATATATACACATATATACATACAGATGTGTGTGCATACATTTATACATACATACACACACACACACACACATATATATATATATATATGTTTACTAAGAGTAAAGAACTTTTGATCAAACAATATGGTAAAATAGGTGACCAGAAAGCTTTGCTTCAAATACAGAGTAATACACTCTGCTATAAGTAACAACATCACCAGTGAAGAAGATATATTCAACTTTGGTTACATTCTCAAAATTGACTCTTCTCTGATGCTTCCTCCACATAGAGAACAAAATAATGCCCTCAAAGCAAAGACCAAAACATTCTACTCCATTGTTCAAGAATTTTAGTGTTTTTCTATTGCTTCAAGGATAAAATGAATTCTTCAGCCTGGCCCTTCATAGAATGATTCCTATCTTGTTTACCAGACATTTCATATCTCTCCCCTTAATGGACATTATGTTTGTACCCAATTGGCCTAATTGCTGTTCCCTAACTGGTGTTTAATCGGCTTCCTTTGTGCCTTTTCACAAACTTCCCCACATGCCTGAAAAGTAATCTTTTCTAACTTTGTCTCTTGGAGTCATTAGCTTTTTTCAAGGTTTACCTCATGCAATACTTCCAATGGGATACCTTTCCTGGTCTCCCCAATCTTCCTTCACAAATGTTCTTGTATTTTCTTTATTCATTTCCCTACTCCATTAGAATATAAATTTCTTGACAGCAGGGTCTCTTAATTTTTTGTCTTTGGAGCTCCTTTGCAGCTTGGACACTTTTCTTTTTAAACTGAAGCAGTTAGGTGGCATGATAAAAGAGTTCTGGGACCAGAGTTAGGAAAATCTGAGGTTAAATGTGGCCTGACACTCACTGGCTGTATGGCTCTGAGTAAGTCACTTGAGTCTGCCTCAGTTTCCTCAAGTGCTGTTGTAAGGTTCAAATGAGAAAATATTTGTAAAGTGCTTAGCACAGTGCCTGGTACATAATACATGACTAATAACATTACCCTTCCCCCCTAAACTAGATCTCTGATTTTACTCATGTAAGGAACTCTCAGATAATCTGCAGCTTTTAATCTTAGAGAGTTCTTTTCAAGCACTAAAATGTTATTGTTTCATATCCAGAATTCTTCAGTCAGGGTTTGAATCCAGACCTTCCCTTTATCTAAAGGATGGCTTGTTTTTCTACTGTGTCTCTCTCTACCCAAAGCAGACACATAGCAAATGCTTGTTGAATTTATTTACAAGGTTTTGAATGCCAAGGTAAAAACATTGAACTTTAAAAACAGGCAATAAGAAACCACTAGGGATTTTTGAGCACATCAGTGGCATGGTCATATTTATGTGTAATGAAGATTCACTGGGCAGTAACAGGAAGGATAGATTGATGTGGAGATGGACTGGGGATGGAGATGCCAATTAGGAGATTTTGACAGTAGTCCTAGCAGCCAGTTATAGGAGGAAAGCAATAATAACAGAAAGGAGGAAATGCATGTAAGAGAAGTTGCAGAGATAAAATTGAGCAGACTTTGGTAATTCACCAGATGAATCATTTCCGCCTCTCTCAGAATAGTAGTGATTGTCTCTGTCATGTATAATTCAAGTTACTGAAGTAGGTATAAAATAGTCAATTATCCCTTTTTTTCAGGGTTATTTTATTCTTTCCCAGTCACAGATTTCTCTTCCATAGGAAACCACTGCAGCAGCAGCTCCTTAATTCTAGAATATGAGACCCCTTAGAGTGGAAGCATTTGGTGTGAGGGAGACAAGACTCATGCATAGTTCCTTTCAACTCTTGGCTGATGGTCAACACTCTAATTGCCTCCTGCTGTAATTATTTCCTGCCAGACTTTTGACCTCATAGCCTCACTGTTTTCGTTTTCATTCTAGGTTATGGCCTTTCTCCCCTATGTCTTAACCTTCTCCAAACAAAAGCATTTAATAGACCAGCTCAATAACCATGACATCTCAATAGACAGAACAAAAAAAAAAGTGGAGTGGGAGGGATGGTATTCAACATTTGGATAAAATTACTTTATTTTTATGTATGATTATTTTTTAATGTGTGCTTATTAGATTGTAACTACTTGACTGGGCAGGACTGTATGTGTTTGTGTGTGTGTGTGTGTGTGTGTGTGTGTGTGTGTGTGTGTGTGTGAATAAGTATCTATATAGCAACTGGCAGAATTCCTTAAGGATGATAAAGTATTATTTTTCATCCTTATGCAAGACATGAGAAATATTTCTTCCTCCTCCCACTTACTGCTCTCCAATGATACCTCTCCTAATGTTTATTATCTTTTATTTGACCTTTAATTTTCATTCCAACCTCAATTGGTATGTATATGGATTGGTAGATTGATCTGGTATATTAGACAGACATATTAGAGCACTAGAGTCTTACCTTCCTTATTGGTTATAAGCTATATATTTTTTTCATCTGTTTATCATTAGGATCTAGCAGAATGCCTTGCACATAACTAGGTCCATAAGAAATGTTAAGGGTTATTGAATAATCGAAGGGGTTGATTTAGGAATTTGTACTTAACTGACCCTCAAACTTAAGAAAACTCTCAAAAATTATAGTTTCTTAATTTCTTAAAGTAGATTCCTAGACAAACACATAAAAATAATTTAATAAATGGAAAATGCCTTTTGTTGAAGCTTCTTCTCACCAGCTGCTTGGACTCGTGGCCATGAACTTTTTTGTTTTACCAGTTATGACTTCTCTTGACATCTGACTTACCCTCTTCTTCCCATTAGAATTCTGTAGCTACACTCAGTAACAAGATGTCAAGAATGTAGACAAAGATAAGGCAGAAAATTTTTTTTAGAATTGTTTCTAGAATTTAGATAATATGCCCATTTAAAATGGTTTGTTGGTGTTTTTGTTGTTGTTATACATGTTAGATTATAAATATTTAATCAAGTTGGAACCTTGCCCTTTTATATTAGCATGTGGTTCTTTGTTCTTACATGTGTAAAACTGATGCCAACCCAATAAGCCAGAAGCCTCTCTCTTCAATTCAGTAATAAAATACAAGTAATAGATATTTATTTTATTGTTTCCAGTGCTTGGGGAGATAGAAAAATTTGCAAAGACACAAGCTCTGCCTTTTTGAGCATATGACTTAGTTGGGTAAGTTAGGTTGAGGTGAAGTGACACAGGAGATACACACAAAAAAACTAATATAAAAAGTGTTACTTCCATCTTAACTGTGTGATTAAGCTGCTTTCTTTTCTCACCCTGGATCAGTTCACACAATCAAGTTTTCTCAATTTTATTTATTAGGGAGAAGAGGCTATGCATACTCAGAAGCAATACATCAGGATAAGTCAATTAGAAGTGTATCAAGAAAAAAATCTTTAGTATCAGACTGGATGGCACCTAAGTCTTTTAGCTTAAGATTAAAATTTGCTTTGCCTAGCTCAGCCTACATGAGTGTTCTTGGGCTTGTTGTTCCACCATTTTTCAGTCATGTCTGACTCTTAGTGACCAAATTGAGAAGATAAACAATTTGACATAGGCTATATATGTTTGGTCATGCAAAACACATTTCCAAGTAAGTTATTCTGTGAGTGAAAAAAAAGAAAAAGAAAGTAAAGAAAAAGCATTTTATCTGCATTCGTGCTCTACCAATTCTTTCTCTGGAGATAGACAGTACCTTTCATCATAAGCCCTACAGAACTGTCTTGGATCATGGTATTGACAAGAAAAAGTAAATTATTTGTAGTAGATCTTCATACAATTTTGCTGTTCCTCTGTTCTTTGTTCTTTTGGTTCTGATCATTTCACTTTGCATCAGTTCTTTAAGTCTCTTCATGTTTTTCTGAGAGCATCCTGCTCATCATTTCTTAAAGCTCAATAGTATTCCATCATAATCATATACATCAACTTATTCAGCCATTCCCCAATTGATGGGCATCCCCTCAATGTTCAGTTTTTTGCTACCACTAAAAGAGCTATTACAAATATTTTTAATACACATAGGTCCTTTTCTTTTTTGAAAACTCTTTGGGATACATACCTAGCAGTGGTATTGCTTAGTCAAAGGCCATCCATGGTTTAATGGCCCTTGGTCATATTGGCTTAGATGAATGGCATAGATGAAAGCCTTGATGGAACATTTGGTAAGTTTCCTGTTGACATGAAGCTGAGAAAATAGCTAATATATCTTATGACAGAAGCAGATCCAAAAATATATTGATAGGCCTTGACCATAGAACAAAATAGAAATAAATGAACTATATAGAATTACATGAAAATAATTCTTCTGTTCTTTCTTTTTTGTTTAACAAGTATACAAGTTGGAGAGACATAGTCAACTGCCTTTGTAATAACACTTTGTGAGCTTTAGTGAACTGAAAGCTCAATATGATTCAACCTTGTGATAAAGTCAAAATGTTAATTTCATCTAAGATAAGTATGAGTCAGAACAAGGAAGGCAATTAGTTGATGAAACTTACTCTAGTTCAGGCTATATCTGAAGAATTGAGTTCTGTTCATTTTTGTAAGAATTAGAGCTATTCAAAAATATCCCCAAACTGAAGGCTACATTCTTACAATTACAAAGATGAATTATAATGACCTGAAGAAGAGTTGTGAAAATGAAGCTGCCTCTCTTACTTTCAGAAGTGGGGGGTAATTGATGCCATATTGTCAATGTGAGCTGATATGTTGTTTAGTTTTATTGAATTTTTTTCTTTCTAAAAATTTTGTTATAAGGAATGTCTCACCTAGTTGAGAAATGAAAAAATATCAATAATCTCTCTCAATGTCCTTTCTAAGGAGAAAATGAGAAAACATATATGTATGTACACATGCACACATATGTGTACACATACATTCACATGCACACATACATACATGTATACCCACTTGCTTACCCACCTACATGCAAACACATTTCTATCACCTTGAAAAGAAAATCCAATTCTACTTCATAAGTACAGAAAGATGAGTCTACACATGTCAAAGAGGTAGAAGGTGGGAAAGGCCATTAAATATACTTCAAACTGTCAGAGAAAACTTGGAGGATTTGAGATGAGCTTTAAAGGCTAATTTGGAATTCTACAATTATGTATCAGGGGAGTGTAGACAATGCAGAGAGGAAGATGCAGTGAAAAAGTATGGTCAAAAGCACAGAAGTAGAACATCTGTGCAACTATGGAGCATATGGTATATACAGTATGGTTTGGAGAGACTATAATGAATAGGTAGAGAAGCATAGGAAAAAGTAATGTTGGGAATGGAAGACTGGGACAGATTGAGGATGCCTTGGAATGGCATCCCTGAGAATCTCCATGTTTTGGGGAAGGAAATCGAAAAACAATGATGTATGGAAGAGAACAGTCAAAAGTACATTGAATTTAGAGTATGAGGACCTTCCATTCCACCTCACATACTAGTGCCACCTCCTTTAAGGTTACCTTCCATCTACTCTAAATTTAACTTATTTTTGCTGAATTTCCTCTCTTTGAAGGTAAGCTTCTTAGGGCAGTGGTTGTTTTTGTTTTTCAATGTATATGCAGTGCTTAGTACAATGTCTGGCACATGGTAATAAATGCTGTTGATTGAAATCTTGTTTTTGTCATTTATTATCGTGTGATCTTAGAAAAGTTAATTAATCATTAGATGACCTTGAAGGTCCCTTCCTCTAAATCTATGATTCTAAGATCCTAAGTGTTTAGAATAAAGACTGAAATGACAACATCTATGCAAAAGGTAGATTGGTCTGGAGGTGAGATGAAAGATGCATTGGAGAATATTGAGTAAGAAAATTGAAGATTTTTAAGGAGGCTGTTCTAATAGTATACATGGGCAACCTGTAATGCAGTGGTGGCAGTGAGAATAAAGAGCAGGGGGCAAATGAAGAAAATATGGTAAAGGAAGAAGTTATAGGACCTAGTAATTAACTGGATCCTCGAGGTGATCAAGAAAAAAGAGTCACATGTTTTCATAAGACTGGTTAAGTGATGGTGCCACTGACACAAACAATGACTTCTTGAGAAGAAACAGTGCTTTTGTTTTTTGTTTTGGTTTGGTTTTTTGGGGGGTTTGAAAAAATCTTGATTCATACCTATGGACTGTGAGGTGTTGGCAACAAGTCCAGATGGGATATGTTCTATGGATATGGTGCTTAGGAGAAAAGTCAACTCTGGAGGTATAGATTTGGGAGATTGCCATGTAGATGGTATAGTTGAAGCCTTGTGTATCATTAAGGAGATATGTGAAACTGCTTTAATTACTTTTAGGATCAGATTGGACAGTGATGCAAGATGCTCACACCAGGTTAGAATCAGTGTAACATTTATTCTGCACACAAGGATGATGCAAAGCAGCATTAAAGAAATATAAAGATAAAGTCTAACAGAATAATAGAAATATTTACATACATCACCCAACTGGGGAAGCACCTACATCTGGGTTCACATGCTGGGGAGACCCTTGACTTCAACTCCAGAGTCCTGGTTGGGAAAAAAAAATCCTAGGCAAAGCATTCTTTCCAAGGTTGAGACTCCAAAGAGTAGAGGAATTTCTCTAGATTGTATCCAGTTTCAAAGAAGAAATTGGCTTGGCACCAAAGTCACATGTGATTGAGCAACTGACTGACTCAGTGCTAGAGCCAGATGTGACTCAGAACAGGATGTGCTGTAGCTGTGGACTAGGCCGCAGTTCAAAGGAGCAAGACATGTGTGATCACCATGGCAAAACATCTGTGTTCAAAAGGACACAGGACTGATTCCATATAGTCCTAGGAGGGTGGCCAACCCTTCCAGGAAGAGAAATTGGCCAGATACAAGTTGACTTTTTAGTCCTGGGAATGTAGGCCCTGTTCCAAGGAGAAAGTACAACATATTTAGTCACATAGGCTTATAAATGTACCATGAAGATCTTTAATATTTCACTAACCCTTCACCTTCAGAGCAAGACCCAAGAGACCCAAGGACAAAACCTTGAAAGATATCTAACTTCAGGAGGAGAATAATGATAGAGAAGGAATGGATAGACAGGAAGGGGAATGTGGTATCTTGGAAGGCAAGAAAATTCACAATATCAAGGAGGCAAGATGGGCAAGTTTTTTAGGAGTCATAAGTATCATTTTCCTATTTAGGAACGTAAACAGCTTTAACTTGAATCCCTTATGATTTCTCTTTACTGTTTACCTTTATATGTTTCTCTTGAATCTTGTATTTTAAAGTGAACTTTTCTATTTAGGTCTGTTCTTTACATCAGGAGAGTTCTCTATTTCACTTAAATATATATTTTCCCCCTGAGAAATTATACTCAGTTTTGCTATGTAGGTGATTCTTGGTTATAATTCTGGCTCTTTTGCCCTTGAAATATTATATTCCAAGTCCTCTGATCCATTAACGTAGAAGATGCTAAATCTTATATTATTCTGACTGTGGTTGCAAGGTATTTGGATTTTTTTCTTTTTGACTGTTTAAAATATTTTCTTCTTGATCTGAGAGCTCTGGAATTTGGTTACAGTATTCATGGGAGTTTTCATTTTGGGATCACTTTGAGGAGGTGATCAGTGGATTCTTTTAATTTCTACTTTATCCTCTGGTTCTATGATATCAGGGTAGTTTTTCTTGATAATTTATTGTCTTTTGATTTCTGTGCTCTTTTTATTATGGCTTTCAGGTAGGCTAATAATTTTTAAATCACAACTTTTTTAAAATTTAAAACAATATTTCCCAATTACACATAAAAACTAGTTTTAACATTTGCCTTTTAAAAGTTTGAATTTCAAATTCTTTCCCTCCCTAATCTGCCCCCTCCTGAAACAGTAAGCATTTGATGTAAGTTACACATGCACAATATTGCAAAACATATTAGTAATGTTATGAAAGCAAACAGCTCCCCCCCAAAAAAAACCACTAAGAATAAAGTGAAAAATGGTATGTTTCAATCTGCTTGAGACACCATCAGGTTTTATTCTGGAAGTGGATAATATTTTTCATAGTAAGACCTTCAGTTTTATGTGGAATCATTGTATCGCTGAAAATAACTAAGACTTTGTAGTTGATCATCATACAATATTGCTGTTGCTGTGTACAATGTTCTCTTGTTTCTGCTCATTGCACATCAGTTCATGTAAGTCTTTCCAGGTTTTTCTGAAATCATCCTGGTTGTCATGTCTAACAGCACAATAGTATTCCATTACAATCATATGCCACAACTTTTTTAGCCATTCCTGCATTGATGGATATTCCCTCCATTTCCAATTCTTTGCCACCACAAAAGCTATTAAAAATATTGCTGCATAAATCGGCTCTTTTCCTTTTATTTAATCTCCTTAGGATACAGATCTCATAGCGGTATTCCTAGATCAAAGGGTATGACCAATCTGATTGCTCTTTGGGCATAGTTCCAAATTGCTTTCCAGAATGATTAAATCAGGTCACAACTCCAACAATGCATAAATGTCCCAATTTTCCCACATCCCCTCTAATATTTATAATTTCCCTTTTCTCTCCAATAAGCCAGTCTGATAGGTATGAAGTGATACTTCATACTTGTTTTTATTTGCATTTCTTGAATCAGTGGTGAATTAGAACATTTTTATGACTATATTTAGATTTGATTTCTTTGTCTAAAAACTGTCCACGTGTTTTGACCATTTATCAATTGGGCATAATTCAATAATTCTTAAATTATTTCTCCTCAATATATTTTCCAAGTCAATTTTGTTTTCCAGTACGATAGTTCACATTTTCTTCTATTTGTTGTTCATTTGATTTTGTTTCATTTTTTCCTGATGTCTCATGGAGCCATTAGCTTCCACTTCTCTGATTCTAATTTTTAAGGAATCATTTTATTCATTGAGCTTTTGTATGTCCTTTTCCATATGGCTAATTACATTTTAAGGTGTTATTTTCTTCAGTATTTTTTGTGCCTACTTTACCAAGCTGTTGACTCTTTTTTTTTCATGATTTTCTTGAATCACTATCATTTATTTTCCATTTTTTCCTCTACCTTTCTTATTTGATTTTTTTAAAGTCCCTTTTGAGCTCTTCCAGAAATTATTTTTTGGGCTTGAGACCAATTCTCATTTTTCTTTGAGGCTTTGGATATATCTATTTGACATTGTTGTCTTCTTCTGAAATTATGTTTTGACCATCCCTGTCATTACAGTTACTTTCTATGGTCAGGTCATTTTTATTATTTTTTGCTAATTTTGTTCTAGCAGATTTCTTGACTTTTGACCTCAAACTATGATTGGGCTCTGCTCTTGAGTTTGAGGGAGTGCAGTCCCAATTTTGAGGGTTTTTTGCTGCTGTTTTCAGAGCTAGTTTTATAGTTTTGTATATTTTAAGTTCTTCCAAAGTGGTATCATCTAAGGAGATGTGTGGTCACTGGTCTCCTAACCTATTCTTTGGTCTATCTGAGAACTATGACTATGGTCCCTGCTCCTCTGCAGCTACAAATCCCTGCCTTAAATCCACCATCTTGACTCTACTACTACACTTTTTAAAGGACTCTACAATACCTAACATTTCAATAGCACCTTGGAGTCATGACACCCTCAGTTCAAATCCTGTCTCAGATAATTACTAGCTCTTTGCCTCTGCATAAGTTTCTAGAGAAGTCATTTGACCTCTATCAGTTTCATTTCCTTCAAATATGATAATGATAGCACCTACCGCATTAGATTACTGTGAGGATCAAATGAGATAATATGTACAAAAAGCACTTTGCATATATATATACATATATTATTATGTCATCACATTTAATCCTCACCATAGCCCAGTGAAGTATACTTCATCAACATTATTATCGTCATTGTCTCACTTTTACAGATGCAGAAATTGAACTTTAATGATATTAAATTCTTTACACAGTCTTCTACTAGTGGTTTCTCAGCTAGCCAAGTCTTTCTAACTCAGATTTCAATATTATCTTCTAGAGTACACTATCTCTCCATTAAATGCAGCATTTAAATAATATCTAAAAAATAGGATCTCTCTTCCAGTAACTAGTCTACAGTAACATTTCTGCAATGTGATTTTTATAGAAATTGTTTTAATCTTCTCTTTGGAAGTTAAAGAAGCAATAGAATCTTAAGCAGACTTTTTTCTAACTCATGGCTGACAGATGGGCACTTATTCTTGTTTTTAATATAATGTCAGTTTGTAAATATTTTACTTCTGATGGGATGGTGTTTCCATATAATGCTGTATGAGATTCATAAAACTTGAGATCTGGCCACTGTAGACTAAATTGGAGATAATTACATTTTGGAACATATTTATTCAGCTTTTGAATATGGAAATTTTCAAACTTTTTCCAGGGAATTTCATTTTCATAGAACTTTTTTTTTTTTCCAGAGCTGGTCACTGGCATTTAATTACAGCTAAACTGATTGTCCTTTGTAATTAAGTCCAAGCAATTAGGTTGCTCAATTTTATATCCTCAAGCTTTACAGTTCAACAAAGAAGATTTTGAAACTAATTTTGGCATTAATTTCAAAAGCAATTACATTTTGTGTTTCAGATTATCCACCTACTGACTGTTTTCCTATATTCCATTTCCTCTTCAGGCCTTGGATCATTTCCTTATCAATACTAGGGAAATATATTTTTATTTTCATAATTTTTTAAATCAGCAGTTCTTGCTTTACCATCTCTATCAATTTCAGGGGGAAGTAGCTACTTATTTATTGACATAACTACACCATGGTACAATACCATATGCATGATGAGTCTGTGGCTTCAGAAGGATTCCAAAGTTTTTTTTTTTTAAGTTGATTTTTATTGATTGTTACTTTTTTTTTTTTTTTAAGCAATCGGGGTTAAGTAACTTGCTCAAGGTTACACGGCCAGTTATTTCTGGGTGTGGTGCTGAGTGTCTGAGCCCGGGATTCGATCTCCAGGTCTTCTCAACACTGGAGCCGGTGCTCTTACTTGCTGTGCTACCTGGCCGCCCCTCCAAAGTATTTTTTAACACCCACTCTGGGCTAACATTTGCAACTATTACTGTCACTACCACTGCTGAGGGCTCAAGGCCCCTTACAAAAGAAGGCTCACTGTTCTGTTAGTGCATAATTGAAGATAACACGGCATCACACCCAACAGGGCAGCTATAAAAAGGTTGACAGAGTCCTCCAGGTTTTACAAAGTAATATATTCTCGGTAAACACCAGTGACTTGAAGAATAGGGTAACTTTGAGATAACAAAATTACTCAGTTGACTATTATGGAGATATTATTTAGTCTAAATAATATTTATGCCCTTGGTACTTTTTCTTTGTCTCTTTTGCCTTTCTTGGGTCCTGTTTTCTGTTTTTTTTAATACCCCCAAAGCAAGGGTCAATAAAGAATAGGAAAAGGATAAAAACACAAATTGCTTAAGTTCCCTACCTATTAATAATTCTGATGGAAAGGAATATGAAATGAATATTATTGGGAAGGTTTAGAAAAGGTTGATTTAAAGTGTTTTGGGAATAATTCTCATTTATCCAAGCTCAGCTTGCTCCCAATGAACATGTATTATTGAATTAAATGAACCATGGGTAAAATTTTTGTTACTCAGAACTTGATACATCACCACAAATCATAAGATGAGAATTCCGAAAGTTGGATTAATGATGTCAGGCTCCATTTTTTTTCAATATCTTTAACAAACATATCATATTATTATAGATATGAATTGTTTGCAAGCTTATTTTTAAATTTTAATTGGAGGAAATAGTACATGTTGCTAAGTAACCTGATATATAACTTCCTTTCAAAAGAGAGCCATGATTTATTTTGTTTTATAAGAAATAATTTTTGAAAGCCCCAAAGCTTTTAATGCATAGTCTCCTTGGTACTATACTATTTAAAAGAAGTTACATATTTTCAACTTGTAACCTAATTCAGTATTGAATATTTCCTTGTACTTGTAAGTATAAAAATGTTGAAATGTTACCAAAATGAGTTTGCTTGGGAGTTTGTTTGAGGTAAACTTTAAGTAATTATAGGAAACCATTCTATCAGATACTTGGATTTGCATTCAGTGAGCTGGAGTTATAGCTATTGTACTTCCTCAATAATGAGACATAACTGTACTGAATGAGACTCAGAGTCTACTAATATATATTGTACTTGTTATTAAAGGAATATTTCCAGTTTTCTCTTTAATATTTGTTTCCAACATTAAAAGAAACCCAGCATGTCTCTTATTGAAAACCACACATATGAAAATAGAAAATTAGATTTTTTAGAGAAATAACCTTTAAATGATTCATATAAAAGATTGAAGAGAACAATTTAGAGTAGAGTCATAGTAAGCTTCTTGCTGCAAAGGAAGTCATCCCTTTTCCTCAGGTTTTTTTGTCTAAAAAGGATTTTGAAGGTGATAATTACCAAGACACTCATTTTCAGGATAGAGGGAAGAGAGGAGAGAAAAGAAAATAATGAATGAAAAGACAAATCACAATGACAAAAGAAGGCATAGAGTATTAGCAGAGGCAGAATGGAAAAAAAAAAGAACTACCAGGACATTGATTAAAAGACAAATCTACAACATAGGTGCCCTTGAGTGGAAAGGAAAAGGCAGAAAGAGGAAAACAATAAAATGGCAGCATTGTAGAAAAGAGAGGAGGAAAATAATAGAATGGGTGAAGATGAACTTAATAATTATCTCAAAGTATACGAAGATTTGTTAAGAGGAGGAGAGTAAACCAGTTGTTTTTAGTTTCCATTAAGGCTAAAATGGATATAACAATTTAAAATACTAGTAGGAGATACTGAGTTTACATTTAACCTGGAATGAAAATTTCTGAATACAGTGCCTCTGAATAAATTTCTGGGAGCTAAAAAGGTCGTAATCTCAGAGATAGAACAGAAAAGTCATCCAGTCCAACCCCCTTATTTACAGATGAGGAATTTGAAGTCCAGAAAGGGAAGTAAATAAGTGATTTCTCCAAGACTGCAGCAAAGCTATGATTAAAGCCCATCTCTTCTTACTTGAAGGATAAGGCATGTTTTACTGAACCATACTTCCTTTAATGGTCATTAAAAATAAAGTATTGAAATGTTTTAACTTTTTTTTTTCTCGAAAACTTGCTTTGTGAGGCTTCTAGGTAGCACAGTGATTATAATTTTGGACTTAGAGTAAAGGATACCTGGGTTTGAATCTTGTCTGAGACACATACTAGCTGTGTGTCTCTGGGGAAGTCATTTTACTTTTTTTAGTCTCAGTTTCCAAATCTCTAAAATGGGATTAATTACAGTATCACAGGGTTGTTGTGAAGATCATAAGAGAAAATATATATAAACAACTTCGCAAACTTTAAAGGAATATGAAAATACAATTGTGCCTCAACGTTTGTAGGAGTTAGAGCTGCAGAATTCCCATGAATGTAACTCTAGGTTCTACCCCCCAAATCTTTATTTTTTTAAATAATTCTGATTATATTTAGCACACAAAATAAGTAAAACAGCACACTGCACTCACAAAAAGTTTTAGTTTCTACATGAGAGGATTGGTATCTCTCACACTATGCAGCCTTTGGAACAACTCTGTGGATATGAGAAGCACAAGCCACAATGATCACTGAAGGAGAAAATGATGTGACTGAATCTGGATGGTAGAGACAGAAAGGAGGCATTCCCAAAGGGAGTGCTTACCCCATAGTTCTTTAGTACACTGAAACTTTTAACACAATTTATTTGTTTATAATAAATTTGTATATGTATATTTATTAAACAATATTCATGAATTTATGACTTTCTTTTTTTATTTTCTTCCATATGCCTTTCATTTTCCACAAAATACTGAAGATCTCCAAAAATTCCCATATAATTATTTATGGCTAACTGTGAATAGCCAAAACTACACATGTGAAACCTGGGAATGTTGAGGGATGACTCTACTAGGTACTCTTTGCTCAAAGATTTAGACCTACCAATTTAGGTACTACTTTTAAATGGCTTCATGATACTGACACCGATTAACACAAAAAGATGAACAGTAATACTGTGTCATTAACAGGTTTGTTCACTTCTAAAATTCTATCTACTGATGCATATCAATGATTCTGTACTTTATCATCTTATACACATAATTGAGAGACAGAGAGCTTAAACAACTTGTTTAACATCATACCACTAGTATATGTCAGAGGTAAAATGTCAATTCAAGTATCTTCAAAGCTTACCAGTTGTCTTTTCATTAAACGACAATGCTTCTACAGGTAGGGGAAACAATAAATTCTCATTGAATCAGGGAATTGGACTTACACAATGACATATGACTGATGTGTTGGATATCTTAAAACTTTGTATTTGAGTCATGGGAATAGGTTATCAAGAGAGACCAGGTAATTTGCAAAGACTATTATAAGTTAATATATAACGTCTGGGATTGGTTCTTATTCATAGGATCATAGGATTTATAGTTTAAAGGGACCTTGAACCTCATCTAAAAGGAATAGTGACACAATGGAAAGAACATTGCATTTGGAGTTAGAAGATATGAGTTCATGGTATAACTGCTAATAACTACTTGAGTGACACTGGGTAAGTCTCTTGGTCTTTCAGTTCCTCAGTTTTCTCATTTGTAACATGAAGAGGGATATCACCAGTAAGATCACTTCCTGCTCTAAATCTGCATAAAATCGTTGATTCTAGAGATGAATGAATGCTCTTGATTTCACTCATTTCATAGATAAACAGTTTCAAAGAGAGGAAATGACTTGCCTATAAAGATCATATTGCTAATAAGTATCATTTTCATATCTCTTCTCTTCTAGAATTAACACATTCAATTCCATTAAATAAACATGTTATGTTAAGCCTGCAATTTCATTAAACATATTTCTATATTCTAAAATCACTCTAGTCCTCTTTAACATGGACTAGAGGTGAGAGCTGTCCCTGGATCTTTTAGGTTTTCCCAATGGAGAAAAACTTTGAATTGGCGAAGGCTTTGAGTATAGATCACAGATTCATAGATTTTTGAACTAGAAAGGAAAGTGTAGGTAATGAAGCCCAAACACCTCATAATAAAATAGTTCTTTAATATACTTTTCAAATGTTAAATTATAAATCTTTGATTCAATTATTTCATATTTTCTAAGTAAAAAAGATATTTTTTGAGATATGTGTGTGTGTGTTTAACAGCAACAACACAGTGAAGAGCAAATTAAGACAATACAGGTATTTAGAAATGTAGGAACTTATTTGCCTATCAAAATAATAATATTAGTTTTATTTTTAAAAACAATAAATAAAACAATTCAAAACTTGAACCGATTATACTAAAATGTGATTCTTAAAAGTTTGAAGCTATGGAAAAAATATTCAACTAATAAGTGAAAAGCATACAGAACATAGATTAAAACTTCAAAAGTTTTTCACTTGTTTGCAGAAATTATATGAAAAAGTTAATGTGAGATGAATTTTTAATTAAATCAAAATTCAAAATCCATCAAAATATCCATTGACTGTTTTTGTACTTCACTGAATAGATCACACAAAAATACACTCATATCATACATGCACATGCATGTCAATATGGTAGTCATTAAAGTCTTTATTTTTTTTGTTGTTTTTTTATTTTTTTAATCCGATGCTTTATTAACTTCTAGTTTACATCATTCATTTCCGCAAGATTTTGAGTTACAAGTTTTCTCCCCGTTTTTCCCCTGCCCACAACCCCAAAATAGTGATCCTGGATATCCCCTCCTCCAAAATGCTTTCTCCCATATGTTCTCCCATACCCACTCCAACTTTCCAGTAGGCCACAGAGGATCTCTATGCAACAGAGTCTGTATATCTTACTTCCCATTTACATGTAAAATAATATTGATAATGGTATATATATAATATATATATGTATATATATGTGTGTGTATTTAAACATTTGATTTTAAAACTTTGAATTCTAGATTCATTCCCTTCCTCCCTTGTCACCCACCCTTACTGGAAAGACAAGCAATTCAGTATAGGTTGTACATGTGTAGCTATGCAAAACATTACCATAGTGGATAAAAGACTGACTGTATTTCCCTACATCCTATCCCACCTCCCACTTGTTCTATGCTCTACTTTGATCCTGTCCCTTTTCAAAAGTGGGTGCTTCCAACTTCCCTCCCCCCCAGCCTGCCCTCCCTTCCTTCATCCCCCCTCTCATCCCCTTCCCCCTTAATCTCTCCTGTAGGGTAAGATACCTGATTTAGTATGTATGTTATTCCCTCCCTAAGCCAAACTCAATGACAATAAGGTTGACCCATTCTCTTTTGCCTTCCTGTTCATCCCCTGCATTGTAACCATTTTCCCTTGCCTCTTCTATATGAGACATTTTACCCCATTCTCTCTATCTCTCCCCCTCTCCTCTCATTATATTCCTCTCTCACTTCTTAATTTCACCTTTTAAGTATCATTTCCTCTTATTAAATTGGTCCTTTGCCCTCTATCTATGTATACCTGTACACATATGCACATACATTCACATATGTATTCATATGCCCATATACCCTCCTATACAGATATATATATATATATATGTATGTGTATACACAGACACACATACACATTTCTATTCCCTTCAACTATTCTCATACTGAGAAAAGTTTCATAAGTTATAATTATTGTTTGTCCATGTAGGAATGTAAATAGTTCAACTTTGATAAGTTCCTTATGATTTCTTTTCCCTGTTTACCTTCTCATGCTTCTCTGGCTTCTTGTATCTCAATGTCAAATTTTCTATTCAACTCTGTTTTTTCATCAAGAATGCTTGAAAGCCCTCTGTTCCACTGAATGACCATATTTTCCACTGAAACATGATACTCATTTTTGCTGGGTAGGTGATTGTTGGTTTTAATTCCAATTTAATTCTCAGCTGCCAAAGGTATTAGTTGTGTGCCCTCTCTGAAGCTTCCACAAACTCTGGCAAGCTGGCCGCACACCCCAGGACCTCTACCCTAGACTGCAATCTAGATCCAAGCAGGTTAAAGAAAGAGCAATTGCCCCTCAAATTGGTTGCTTGGTCCCCCTACAATCTGCAGACTAGGAGCTGAAGCTGCCATGTGGTGGCAATGCCTCAGCAGCTTCTTGCCCCGGGGGCAGAAGCCCACCACACTCCCAACTACTGGATCCCAAAGTCCACACTGCTTTTCTGAAGTCCCTCCAGCCAGTGGCGTGTCAGGAGACCCTGAAGCTAAAACCTCAGGATCATGCAGGACCGGGGTCGGCTCCCAGAGCATGCTGGTCGCTTGTTGCCGGCCCACCAGACTGTCCTCAGTAAGAGGCTAGATTCTCTGTGTCATTTTGTGGGTTCTGTAGCTCCAAAGGTTCTTCAGAGACACCTTTTATGTGAATTGAAGGAGGTGAGAGCCAAAGCCCTGCTGAAGTCCTGTTTCTACTCCACCATCTTGACTCCACCCATTAACATCTTTTCTTAACCAAATTAACAAGAACAAGACTTATAGAGTTGAACAGGATGTTAGATGTCATCTAGTCCATACCCCCACACCCATTTTACAGACAAGGAAATAGGAGCCAAGGAGATTAATTGATTTTTCTCAAGGTATCAACAGGCAGTTCTTTGTAGGACCATGATTTGAACCTTTGACTTCTAAGTAATAATCTAAGCATTTTTCCACTGTCACAGTGCCACCAACCTAGCTCATTAATCATCTCTCTTGATGAATTGAGTAAGTTTTTATCTTTGAGCACTTCTTCCTATTAAAATCATTTTGCATTTTATTGGCTTTCTTGTTTATCTCCTGACTTTCTTACAGTTTCATTTTTTTTTCCTTCTTACAATCAATTAAGAGACATTCACATATTCATTTGTTCTACAAGCATTTATTAAATGTCTATTTTGTGCCAGATACTTGGCTCAAGGTTGGGTAACCAAAGACACAGTGAAGATATCATATAAACAATGATTAGAATTAGAACCATGGTATTTGCATTGCAATTATCTAAGTATTGGTAGAAATTGAAAACAAAAGTGATTGCATTGAGTGTAAAGTAGAGATGGAAGAGCACAGAGAAAATTGGACCTTGGTAGAAGACCACAGTGGATAAAAGGAACTAAATAAAAGGATGACTAAGGCATTCTCTTTGAAAAGTCTAATAAAAGAGATTGTTTTATCATATATCTAAAGGCAAGAAGAAACATAATTTCATGTCGCATTTGGTAATCTCATATCTACTTATGGTAAATATTTGCAAAGTGACTACCAGGAAAATAATGGATATGTATACACTTAACCCATATTGGAAATGTTAAGTAGGTAGAAAAATTCTCTTTTGTTTTTTGGCTTTTTGGAGGGCAATTGGGGTTAGGTGACTTGCCCAAGGTCACATGGCTAGTTTTTGTGTTAAGTGTCTGAAGCCATATTTGAACTCAGATCCTCCTGACTCCAGGGTCATTGCTCTATTCACTGTGCCACTTAGCCACCCCTGGTACAGAAATTCTTACAGAAAATTTAGGACACTCCAGATTAAATCCCCATATACTTTGATAGTCATTGATTTCAATGAAAAGGTAAGATTAGCAACAATAACAAAAATAAAAGCTATTTTGGGAAATTGCATCAGATAAAAAAAATTAAATATGACAAAAATTTGGAAATTACACAGAAGCTTAAAATCTATATATCATAAAAAATTATTTGAAAAAAGAGTCAGACACCTCTGGCAATGACAAATGCTGAATCACATTGCAAAAAATGGAATTGTTTATATTTTCATAGATAAGAAACAATTCAGTCATGTTAAGTCATTTTTTAATCATATGACTGACTTATTACAGTGAATTTGAAAATTCATAGAAAGCTGTAAGAAAGAATGAAAATGAAGGAATGGCATGGAATTTAAATAACTTGAACCTGGTCTTTTTAAACTCATTATTGATGATAAATGTGATATGGTTGGAGGTAATCATGCAAATTATGATTTCTATATTTTATGCAATACTTCAGCTAATGCAAATCAATTGGCTTTAGGGAGACCAGAAGAACTTGAAAGTACTTTGATCAGCAAGTAATGACTTATTTGATAAATAACGAGTTTTGGTATAGGGAACTATTACTCTCCCCACATAGTAGTAACTTTTGAAGAACTCATACAGTTAGAAAGCTACCTTGAGACCTTAGATAACTTGTCTAGGGTCACACAGTCAATATGTGTCACAGTTGGTTGTTGTCCTTTATTCTCGAAGAGCCCTGAAATGACATCACTATGCTAGAGTCAAGTTTCAGTGTACCCAACAGTGGCTGATCACACCAATGTGAGCTCAGAATGCTCGGCTGTAGGTCAGGCACAAATAGTCCATGTGAACATTTGGGGTGAATACTCTAAACTTGAACCTCCTGCATTTCCTTTGATCTGTTTCAATTTTGCTTTGCTCATAGAGCACAGCACTTTCTCTGATGTGGGCACACCATGCTGGGTGATCCTGTGCCAGTGTCTTCCATGTCACACAATTAATTCCAAAGTTCTTAAGTGAGACCTTGAGTGTCCTTGTATCACTTCTGACTGCCATGTGAAAGCTTGCCCTGTGTGAGTTCTCCATGAAACAATCTTTTTTGTAAGCATACATTTTGCATTAAAGCAACATAGCTAGCCCATTGGAGCTGTGCTCTCTGAAGCAGAGTTTGAATGCTTAGCAGTTTAGTTTGAGTAAGGACCTCAGTGTCTATTAACTTATGCATCCAGGTGATCTTCAGAATATGCCTAAGACAGTTCAAATGGAAATAATTCATTTTGTAGTCATAGTACTAGTAGACTGTCCAGATTTCACATGCATACTTGCAGGTCTCAGAGAAAAATGTTCTTAGTGAATGTTTATAGATAAATATAGGAAATTAAGAGTTTAGAGAAAAAGAAAATTATAAAAATATAAGTAATAATAGAATAATTCTAGTAATTGAAGTAATAATAGAAAAACATTCCCTCAGGAAATGGAGGGAAGCATGAAAGAGCAAAATACTCTAAAAAAAAATCTTAGTGAGACCCAACTAACCAAATTCATCGCAAGGATATTTATAGACAAAATTAACCAGAAGACCAAAAAGAAATGGACAAAAGATGGAAATATTGTGGTTTTGAAATTTTTATTTTTAAACTATATTGTTGGTATCTTTCATTTTTGCACTATTTACATATATTTATGTATTTTTCCTTCTTCAAGAAAGCTATCATTATAAAATAACTATTTTAATAAGATATTTAAAAATCAGTTAAACGAATTAACTCCTAAAAAATTGGATGTCTTTTTTCTGGCACTCTCACCTTTCCAAAGGAGTAGGAGGCATCTTTGCATCTCTCTCTCTATCTCTCTTTTGGAGGGGGCAAGGCAAGACAATTGGGGTTGAGACTTGCTCACACAGCTAGTAACTAGTATCAAGTGTCTGAGGCTGGATTTGAACTCAGACCCTCCTGACTTCAGGGCCAGTGCTCTATTCACTATGCCACCTAGCTTCCCTTGCATATCTCTTCTTATACAACAAACTTCATCTTAACATTATGATTCATTTGTTTGGAGACAGTTCTTTTCATTTACATTGTTGTAGTCTTACATGTGGTTTTCCTGTCTCCACTCTGTCCAGTTTGCATTAGTTTATATAAGTATTTACATGATTATAGTCAACATGTTCATCACTTCTTATAGAACTGTCATATTGCAATACTTTCATATGGCACAATTTGTTTCCTCAATCAGTGGGTATACCACTTCTTTGCTAGCACACAAAAAATGTTTTACAAATAATTAAATATAGATGTAGCCTCTCTTTTTGTTAATAACTTTCTTGAGATATATGCGTAACTATGGAATCTTTGAGTCAAAGGTTCTAGATAATGAGATCATTTTGAGATTTTTTTTGTTGCATTATTTCAAATTGATTTCCAGAAAGGTTGTACAAATACTCAGGTCAACCAAAAATTCATTAGGGTGTCTATCTTTCCACAAACACTCCAAATTAATTATTCCATTACTTTTCATCTCTACCAATTTCCTGGATATAAGGAAAAATCTCAGGGTTGTTTTGATGTCCATTTCCCTTATCCAAATCCATTGTGATCTAGCATATTTTCTGATATAGTCATTAATCATTTGCAAATTTTTGAGAGGTTTGTTCATATTTGTTTAACCATTTCTCTATTAGTGAAAGCATATGGGGTTTATATATTCCTAATATTTTTCTATATCAATTGGATATCAAATCTTTATCGTATATTTGATAGAAAGAAACTCCTCTGTAATTATTGTTTTTATTTAATTCATCATGTATTTACAATGTTGTTTTTATTGTGTTTCTACTGGTTCTGCTTACTTCACTGGATCTGTTAATGCAAGTCTTCTGGGATTATCTGAAATCATACATTTCATCATGCAGTATGTCACTATAATATTGCCTTACATTCATTTTTCCAGTCCTTCCTCAATTGATGGTCTACCTGCTTAGATTCCTGATATTTTTTTGTTTCTGCAAGGAGAGAGGCTATTAATAATTTAGTACATGCATATCATTTTCCTTTTCTTTTTATCTCTTTGAAATAAAGGTTTAATATTGGTATTGCTGCGTCAAAAGGTATGTACAAGTTAATAGTAGCTTTAAATTACTTTCTAGAATGAATGGACCAGTTAACAGCTCCACCAAAACTGAATATAATCCAAAAGGAGGAAAATTAATGGTTAATGAAATAGAGTATTTCTAAGTTTTACTTATGAAAAAAAAACTGAGTCTAGACATTGTGAAACTGAAATGCAAGAATCAAAAGAAATTAAGAAGGCTACATGCTTTTTTATATATAAAAAAGATGCTACTTAAGGATGAATTATTTATAATAGTAGGAGAAGAAATGAGTGACCACTTAAAACTGTGTTTTCTTTAAGGGCCATAGAGTAGGTGAAATTGGAGAGATGGAAGGTTTGGCATGTTTTAATTCAATTTCCATGGCCTTAGAAGGAGGACAAGGCAAATACAGGGAACTATACTGAGGATGTAATACAGAGGGAGAAGAAGAAACTTATCTTGCAAAGTAAGGTAACATAAGATAAATAGTATTGGAATTTAAAGGAAAGGTTGAGCAGAAGATTTTTTCGAGAAGACTACTTTCATCTGAAGTAGAAAAAGACAAGGTAAACATACTATCAGATGAGGGATGGAGACAAAGACAGAAAAGCAGAGAAAGATAGGGACAGAGAGAGACAAAGAAACAGAGATATGGAAAAGTAGAGAAATGGAGAGATAGACAAAAAGACAGACACAGAAAGGGATGTGTAGAAATGCAGCACTCAACATAGGATTAGGAAATAGGGGGTGGAACGAAGAAGGTGGAGTACAGGCACAACCCAGCTATATTCTTTTTCTCTTTCTTTTTTTTTTTGAGGAGCACTTGGGGTTAAATGACTTGCCCAAGGTCACACGGCTAGTTTTTGTGTTAGGTGTCCGAGGCTGGATTTCAACTCAGGTCCTCCTGACTCCAGGGCTGGTGCTCGATTCACTGCACCACCTAGCCACCCCAACCCAGCTATATTCTTCCAACATTTCCCTTCAACCAATTTTAAAATAAAATCTTAAATTTAATTTGTTGTCACTGGGTACAGCTAGTGATGATTAGAAACTCTGTTGTCCTTATGGAGTGCAAGATTTCAATTCCAAGATGGCTAACAACACTAGCATTTGTGGCAACAGGGGAGCAGAGTACCTGGCCACAGTTTCATAGCCAAGTCAAGAGCACTTGTAGCTGCAGAGAAATAGGGGCTCTCTCTTCCTGGCTTCAAACCAGCACACAGGCCAGGAGAGGAGTAACTTCACATCTAACAAGATCATATCACTTTGAAAGCACTGAAAACTTAAAGATCCCCAGATCTATATCTGAAAAGAGCAGCACAAAAAAGCAAAAAAAAGAGCTTGAAGTTTTGGACAACCACCAGGTGAGCAGATCCCAACTTTAATCTGAAGCTTAAAGTCAGGAAATAAGCTGGGAAAATGAGCAAACAAAAACAATAGGAAAGAAGTTTGCCAAATTAAAAAAAAAGTACAAAAATTCACTGAAGAGAAGAACTCTTTCAGAAGCAGAATTGGCCAGATAGAAAAATGGATACAAAAACTCATTTAAGAAATAATTTCTTAGAAATTAGAATTGGGCAACTGGAAGCTAATGACTCCATGAGATATCAAGAAAAAATAAAATAAAGTAAAAGAATGAAAAATAGAAGAAAATGTTAAATATTTCATTGGAAAAACAACTGACCTGGAAAACAGATCTAGGAGACTTAATTTAAGAATTATTTATCAGAATACCCAAAAGTCATGATTTTAAAAAGAGCCTAGACATCAGATTTCTTTTTTTTTTTTTTTTTGCTTTTTTGAAGGGCAGTTGGGGTTAAGTGCCTTGCCCAAGGACACAGGGCTAGTTTTTGTGTTCAGTGTCTGAGGTTGTATCTGAACTCAGGTCCTCCTGAATCCAGGGCCAGTGCTCTATTCACTGTGCCACCTAGCCACCCCTAGATATCATATTTCAAGAAATTATAAAGGAAAATGACCCAATATCTTAGATAAAGAGGGTAAAATAGAAATTAAGTCTACCTATAACCTCCTAAAAGAGTCCCAGAACAAAAAACTCTCAGGAATATCATAGGAAAATTTCAGAATTGCTAGATAAGGGAGAAAATATTTCCAGCAGGCAGAAAGAAATCATTTAAATATCATGGAACCACAGTCAAGATTACAAAAGACTTATCAGCTTCCACATTAAAGGATAAAAAGCTTTGGAATATGATGTTGCAGAAGGCAAAGGAGGTAGGATTGCAACCAAAAACAACCTATCCACCAAAATTCAGTATAATTCTTCAGGGGAAAGAATGGACATTTCATGAATAGAGTACTTTCAAGCATTACTAATGGAAAGACCACAGTTGAATAGAAGATTTGACTTTCAAACATGATTCAAAAGAAGCATGAAGATAAAGATAAATATGAAAGTCATCATAAGGTACTCAATAAAGTTAAATTGTATACATTCTTATTTGGTAAAATTAAACATATAAATCCTAATTAGTTTCATAGTGTAGTTAGGAGGTTGCATATAATAATAATATATTATATATAATATATTATATAAAAATTATAATATATATGTATATATATATATATAATAAGGCCATGGAAATGGATATATTGGGATTATCTCTTTAAAAAATGGGGGCAGGGATGGCTAGGTGGCGCAGTGAGTAAAGCACTGGCCCTGGAGTCGGGAGGACCCGAGTTCAGTTCCAGCCTGAGACACTTAACACCCACACAAAAATACTAGCCGTGTAACCTTGGGCAAGTTACTTAACCCCAAATTGCCCTCCAAAAGGCAAAAAAAAAAATGGGGGCAGCTAGGTGGCACAGTAAATAGAGCACTGGCCCTGAAGGTAGAACGACCTGAGTTCAAATCCAGCCTCAGGCACTTAACACACTTAGTAGCTGTGTGACCTTGGGCAAGTCACTTAATCCCAATTGCATTGCCTTCCCCCCTCAAAAATAAAATGAAGGGCTAAGATGCACTGGTAGAAGGGGGAAAGGGGAGGTAATTTTTTTTCACACAAATAAGGCATGCAAGGAAGAACTTGAATAGTGGAGGGGATGATAGGGAATGCTTCCACCTCACTCTTTTTGAAATTGGTTCAAAGAGGGAAGAATGTATAAATAAATTCATCTGGGTATGAAAATCTGTTTGACCCAAAAGGAAAATAGATGGGGAAGGGGATAAGTGATATGACATGGGGAATAATAAAATTGAAGTTAGATTAAAGGAGGTTGTGGTCAGAAGAAAAACAGTCTTTTGGGGGAGTGCAGAATAAAAAGAAAGAGTAGAAATTACAGAAGAAAATAAGATGGAGGGAAATACAAAATTAGTAACCATACCTGTGAATAGAAATGTGATGCTCTCACTCACAAAACAGAAGAAGATAGCAGAATGGATTAGAAATTAGAATTCAACAATATGTTGTTTATAAGAGAGATGCTTGAAACACAAAGACACACAATACTAAAATAAAAGTTTCGAATAGGATCTATTATTATTCAGCTGAAGTAAAAAAAGAGGCAAGGGTAGCAATCAGAACCTCAGACAAAGTAAAAGTAAAAAAAATTAACCTAATTAAAAGAGATAACCAGGGTAACTACATTTTGTTCAACTATACTATAGCAATTGAAGTAATAGTTTTTAAAATTATAGCATTTCTCTGATGAAAATCTTCAGATATATAGGGAACTGACTCAAATGAATAATATTAAGATCCTTTCCTCAGTTGATTAATGGTCAAAGGATGTGAGCAGGCAGTTTTTAAGAAAAAGAAATGTGCTATTTATAGTCATTTTTTTAAAAGTCCTAAATCACTATTGATTAGAAAAAGGCAAATTAAGACAACTCTAAGGTACCCCCTAACCCCTATCAGAAATGAGAAATGCTAGAGTGGATAAATAAAAAAAAATTACTACAGTAATAAATTGTTTATGGAGCTGTGCCCTTGTCCAATCATTGTGGAGAACAATTTGCAACTTTGACCAAGCCTGTTAAACTTTGCATACCCTTTGACCTAGCAATATCACTACTAGGTCTGCACTCCAAAAAGTTCAAAGGAAATGGAAAAAGACCCATATGTTCAAAAATATTTTCCAGCTCTTTTTGTGTTGGTAAAGAATTGTAAATTGAGGAGATGCACATCAATTGATGAATGGTTGAACAAGTTGTGGCATATAATGGTGATGGATTAGTGTTGTGTTACAAGAAATGACAAGAGACATAGAGGGGGGGGAAAGATGTCAAGGCCTATATGAACTGAAGCAAAGTAAAATGAGAAGAACTAGGAGATTGTTGAGCACAGCAATAGCAATTTTGTAATGATGATCAACTATGAAAGACTTGGCTACTTTGATCAATTCAGTGATCCATGACAATTGCGAAGGACTCATGATGAAAAAAACACTATCTACCTCCAGAGAGAAAACTGAACTAAGTAGAATTTGAATTAAAATTTTCTCACTTTATTTTTCTTTCTTTTTGATATGGCTAATATTGAAATATGTTTTGCAGGTTTCCACATTTATAATCAATATAAATTGCTTGCTTAGGGGCGGCTAGGTGGTGCAGTGCATAGAGCACTGGCCCTGAGTCAGGAGGACCTGAGTTCAAACCCAGCCTCAGACACATAACACAAAGACTAGCCATGTGACCTTGGGCAAGTCACAAGCCCAATTGCCCTCCAAAAAGCAAAAAAATAAAATAAAATAAATTGCTTGCTTTCTCAGTGGGGGGTGGAGTGCTAAAAAAGAGGGATAGAATTTGGAACTAAAATTTTTTAAAAGAAAATAAATGTTAAAAACAAATAAATAGAAAAAATTTAAATGAAATTTTAAAAAGAAAGGAATAAGAAAGAACAGGAGCAACAAAGTGGGTGGTGTCAATTAAGAGATACAACAGGATATATAAGGAAGTAGCCATTAAGTATAAAGAAAACAAGTCTCAGATTTCTGAAATAGATTGTTTCCTATATATACATCCTAGTCATGCAAGATTCTTTGAAAACTGTAATAACCTTGTTCATGTACCTTCTCATCATTAATAGCAGGTAAAGCACAAAAATGAAATTTTTTTAATTGCCAAGGTGTTTGCAATTGTCATGGAAGAGGGTTAGTTGAAGAGGGTTTTATCATAAGAAGAAAGATTCCCCTTTTGTTTTAGTTGATGATAACATTGCACTAGCTATGTTGAGCCCTGAGCAATATTATACCTCCTCAGTCAGATAGGTAACTACTCTAAAAGAGGTTGCCCAACTATCAATACAAGAATAAAACAAGTGGATGAAAGATGCTTATTTTTTATTCTTTTAAAAATCAATTATCTTTAACTGATTTTTTTAACTTCAGTTCAAAAATCTTCTCCTCCCTCCAGTCCCTCCTCTCCATTAAGAAGGCAAGCAATAATCTCATTGTTCATCCCATTGGTAATAATCCTTTACAACATGAATAACGTTCAACATGAAGATATTTGTAGAAACTATATTTGAATACATGCCACTATGGGGGGAAGGAGGCAGGAGAGGGAGGGAGAGAAAATTTGAAACTTAAAGAGATTGTGAAACTGAATGTTGTAAACTAAAAGTAAATAAATAATTTTTTAAAAAAGAAGCTAAGCAATATGGTACCCTTTATACATGTGAAATAATGAAAACCATTTCCATATTAACCATGTTGCAAAGAACAAAGCTAGAAAATAAAGAAAGTGAAAAGGCAGGCTTCAATGTACACTAAGAATTTATCAGTGAATCTGGAAATCAATCACATTTTTTATCATGAATCCTTTGGAATGTGACAGAATGTTGTATTACTCAGAGTAGCTAAGTCTTTAACAGTTGATTGTCATCACAATATTGCTGTTCCTGAGTACAAATGTTCTACTGGTTCTGATCACATCATTTTGCATCCGTTCATATGTCTTCTGAGTTTTTAAAACTATTCCCTTTGTCATTTTTTATAGTACATTATTATTTAATCAAAATAATATGCCACAAGTTGTTTAGCCATTCCCAAATTAATGAACATCTTTTTATTTCGAATTTTTGCCACCACAAAAAGAGCTGCTAATAGCTTTGTAGCTACAAATATTTTTGTACAAATAAGTCTTTTTCATTTTTCCCTAAATCTCTTTGGGATATAGACCCAGTAGCAGTATTGCTGGCTCAAAGTTTATGCAAAACTTTATAGGCCTCTGGGCCTATTCCAAATTGCCCTGCAGAGTGCTTGCACCAGTTCACAACTCCACTAATAGGGCATTAGGGTGCCTATTTTTCTAGATCCCTTCAAGTATTTGTTATTTTCCTTTTCTCTCATGTTAGCTAATTTATCGTGTGCCATTCAATACCTCAGAATTGCTTTAATTTGCAGTTCTATAATCAATAGTGTTTTAGGGCATTTTTCTTGTGACTATAAATAGCTTTGATTTCTTCTTTTGAAAACTGCATATTCACATTCTTTGACCAGGTGGGGAATGGCTTTTATTTTTTATACATTTGACCTAGTTCCCTGTATATTTGAGAAATGATGTGTTGATCAGAGAAATTTGTTGTAATTTTCCCCGGTTTCCTGCTTTCCTTCCCCTTTTAATTGCATTTGTTTTTGTTTGTGCAAAAACTCTAATGTTACCAAAATTATCTATTTTATCTCACGTGATGTTCTTTATATTTTTGGTCATAAATTCTTGCCTTGTCTGTAGATCCTACATATTAATTTTCCAATGCTCCCCTAATTTGTTTATGTTGTCCTTTATCTCTAAATCATGTTACTATTTGACCTTATCTTGGCATATCTTCTCAGATGTTGGTCTATGTCTAATTTCCATTAGACTGCTTTGGGAAAATTGCTATTGTCCAGACTATGACATGAAGCTAGATGGGCAACAAAAAGATAGTGTTATATAGAAAAATTACTTTTGCAAAATATTGCAAATGAATGACAAATTTGCCCCCACAATTAACTAGAAGGATGAATGCGAGCTTGAATTAATTGCTTTGGAAATTTCAGCTCTTTTAATGGTCTCAAATTTCTACCTCAAACTTCTACCATACTATCACTGAATACTATTTTCTTTGAAGAATTATTTTTTTTCACTCAGAAGATAGCAAAGAAGTACATGTTAGGTTTAAACGGGGTATAAAACAACAAATGAAGAACTATGAAGAAGAACTGAAGGAAAACATAACAGCAATATGTTTGAAAAAAGAAACATGGACTGGTAATGTAAAAGGAGTAAGGAATAACGATTGAGTGACCATAATAAACTGTTTATATTAAAAAAATATAGAATAATATTCCCAGAATGTTAAGTGGGACACTTTTGTGAATTTATGGAAATACCTATATCTTTACAACAGGATTGACAGTCACAAATAGAGCTGCAACCTCTATCAGAACAAATATCTTCATGAAGAGATTAGATTCATTTCAATGATTAAAGTTTAAATTAAGCACACCATAAAATAGATGACTTTTCTAGTTTATATAAATCTTTAATATTCTATAATTCATAAATATTATGTAATGCTATTCTACAAGAAATGTAATGATTTTATTTAGACTTATTTCATTAAGTATTGTTTCATGTCATGTACAACCCCTGGATTACTAGGTTTTAAAGTCGGGTCTGCATCTTTGAACTTTTAAATATAAGTTTTGGGTAAAAGATATTGACATGCAGAGTCACTTTCAACAAAAAACTATTTGTATTTTTTAATATTTTGCCTGGTCAAATATAGACAAAAAAGGGAAGAAAATACTTATTTTGTTCTTTTTGGTTGCTAAGATACTTAGTGTTATTTTGGTTGGAAGAAAAGGAACATCAAAAATTGTTTTTCCTAAGAGTACATTAACTCCTAAGCAACATATATAATATCATTAAGGATTTATACAAAATCAAGACACTTAAATTCTATCTACTGACTATCTAGTAATAGATTTAATATCCTATGCCTCAGGATAGGCTACATTGCTCAAGCTTTCCAGAGAATTTAAGCCCGAGTTTAGAAAAATTATGGAGGAGAGGGAGAATGAGGCTGATTCATCTATTGTTGAATGCCCATTTACCTTGGTCAAATTTCCTAGATGATATCCTGTCTCTGACTGAAGTTGCTACATTATGAGGGGCACAATAAGGAGACATTAATTTTTATTTCACTATTCTAATATCAAGAAATACTGTTTGACAGTATAGTTTCTATTTTCTTTCTTTCAACTACATTTTTTTCTGCTACATCTATTGTTAAAATAAGGATCAGAGTGTTCACATGGTCACACAGTAACTGTCAGAAGCTGGATTGGACTCAAGTTTTCCTACATTCAGGTCCATCACTTAATCTAATATGCCACAATTTCTATTTAGACAATGGAAAAGAATGTAGGTAACAAATTTCATTCATTTATTCTTTCCATTTCTTTTAATAATTCATTTGCTTTCAACATTAACTTTTTAAAATGTTGAGTTCTGAATCCTCTTCCTCCCTTCCACCCCTGCCCACTCATTGAGAAGTCAAAAAATGTTATATTAATTATACTTGTGAAATCATGTAAGACATTTTCATATCAGCCATGTCACACACAAAAAAGGAAAAATAAAGTGAAAAAATATACTTCAATCTGCACTTATACTATATCAGTTCTCCCACTGGAGATAAATGGAATTTTTTCACCGTAAGTCCTTCAGAATTATCTTGAATCATTGTATCAGTCAGAATAGCTGGGTTATTCAATGTTGATCACTGTACAATAATATTAGAATTTTGTGTAATGTTCTAATGGTTCTGCTCACTTCACATCCCATCAGTTCATACAAGTCTTGCCAGGTTTTTCTAAAGCCATCCCCCTTGTCATTTCTTATAGCACAATACTATACCACCACAATCATATACCATAACTTGTTCAATTATTCCCCAGTTGATGGGCATTCCCTCAATTTCTAGTGTTTTTTTGCCACCCCCCCAAAAAAAAAAACTGCTATAAATATTTCTGTACCTGTAGATTTTTTTTCCGTTACTTTTTTTTTTTTCATGTAGTGATCTCGTTATGATCCAGATCTGGTATTGGTATTGCTGGGTCAAACAGTATACTCAGTTTTGTAGCCTTTTGGTCATAGTTCCAAATTACTATCCAGAATGGTAGGATCAGTTCACAACTCCACCAACAGTGCATTAGTATCCCAATTTTCCCACATCTCCTCTAACATTTCTCATTTTCCTTTTCTGTCATATTAACATATAATGATCACATTGAAAAAAAAACTATTTGGACTTTTTTTAGCTTAAATATAGATAAAATATAATAGCCTTTTTGGTTGTTAAGGTATTTAGTTATATTTTTGTTGGAAGAAAGGGAACATTAATACTTGTGTTTCATAAGAGTTCATGACCCTCAAAGCTGTAATTTGCATTTTTCTATTTGATAGTAATTTAGAGGTTTTTTTTCATCTGTCTATAGATAACTTTAATTTCTTCTTTTGATAACTGCGTGTTCATATCCTTTGACCATTTGTTAATTGGGAAATGACATGGAGTTTTTATAAATCTGACTCAGGTCTCCATATATTTGAGATATAATGTCATTATCAGAGAAAACATGCTAATTTTTTTTGCCAGTTTCTTGAATTCTTTATAATCTTGGATTGATTTTATTTGAACAAAACATTTTTAATTCAATGTAATCAAAATTATCTGCTTTTCTTTCTGTGATTTCTTGCTAGGTCATAAATTCTTCCCTTATCCATATATATATGAATGGAGATCTTTTTTTTTACTTCTCCCAATTTGCTTATAATATCCATATTTATGTGAGTTCTTGCTCCAAAAGCTTTGATTTTTGAGTGTATTAAACACTAGATTACTATGATCATTTACTAACAACTGTTTTGTGCCTAATCTCTTCTATTGATCCACCACTCTTTTTCTTAGATGTTATTAAATTGTTTTCAGAATTATCACTTTGTATTACACTTTGAAATTTCTATAGTTGTTTAGTTCTGTCTTTGCATGAAAAATATTTTGTAATATTGGGGTTTTTTTGTTGTTTTTTTGCTTTTTGGTGGGAAATTGGGGTTAAGTGACTTGCCCAAGGTAACATGGCTAGTTTTGTGTGTGTGTGTGTGTGTGTGTGTGTGTGTGTGTGTGTGTGTGTGT